>NC_044204.1:14457393-14800570 GCF_900880675.1 Sparus aurata | reverse complement strand
GTATATGTATATGTATATGTATATATATAGCAAAGCATATTTTTTCCAAACAAAAAAATTGTAGAATAACCCGCAGGAGACCACTGATGTGTGGAGTGATTTTGGTGGCACTACACTCTGAATAATAGTGAAGTTATTGAATATTTTTTGAAGTTTCTCTTTTCAGCGTTGCACTTTGTAGACGGTCCCTGCGCCCTCGTCTCACAGCTGGCTGACCATACAGACCAGAGTTAATGTCCAGACGCTCGTTTTGATTAACATACGGTTGTAGCTCGTTGTCTATCGTACTACGGTAGGAAAGAGCCTTCAGTTGTGTTTTAACAAGGTTTCACTTATGAGTTATTGATCCGCGAAGTTCGAATCTGTGAATATATTTCCAACTTTACCGGACTAAATCCTACCACATAAGTCAGTTATCATGTCAAAACCGGCTGAGCTCGCTCGCTGTGCTGTAAGTTTCGTTCTTCTGTTTTGAGACGCTGCTGCTGTTTGAGAGGCTTTCACGTGAGATCATCGTGATGATGAGACTCCACCTGCGCGAACCGCGAACTCACTGAAGTTACTGTGAGTGACTACTGCACTCAGGTGGCTGTAATTCAGGGCAAGCCCGCTACGCTGAGCAGTGGCTGTGCGATGATATTTTTTCACGGGGTATCAAGGCCAAAGTGTGGGGCAACGGCGGCCACCAAAGTGTTTGTTGAAGAGTGCCGGAGTGTCTGTTCCAGCCCCTGCCCTCTCTGTGCATGAAGGAGGAGGGGCGGGGGGAGCAGTGCAGAGAGCTCTGGGTCAGCGGTTTGCCCGGAGCAAGGACCACAGCGCAAATTTGAACTATATCGATGTATGCGATATGGTCTAATTCCATATCACATTTCAAAAATATATCGATATAAGTTTTATATCGATATATCGCCCAGCCCTAATACATACATACATACATACATACATACATACATACAATGCTGATCTGTAGTCTTGAGAAAGAGCTGTCACTGTCTACAGTCAGAGTTAGGACTCGTGTCCTTTGTGTTGCAGCCTTTGTGGGACTGGCTCTTCTTCTGGCAGAAGGTTCCAGATCAAATCCCTCTTGAGGCCCACAGGTTCAGACTTCTAAACCCCAAAGTCATCAGAGAGACCGCACTGGATCTACTAAAATACCCTCCGCCAAGAAGACGCCTGTGGGGCAAGGACAAGGTAATAGACGCTTGTGTCGCTGTCTGTCTATCTGTTCTTAGAGCAACTGTAGAATACTGAATTAACACAATGTCAAAAACAGTCTGTTATGGTTAATAGAAACTTTTTTACCAATGTAGTTCCCACTTGCACATTATCACACATTATCACCTACTTGTAGTTAGATAAATACAATTTTAGATTTTTTTTTAAATAAATTTTGTTTTGAAAATATTTGGATTTAAAGCTAACTTAGATTTCTTTGTTGATTCCGGCAACCTCTATGGACAAAAGTGGGCATAAGCCCTGTGCCATAGAGATCTTGATCCGGCCAGTGTTTACATTTGTTTTCCAAGTCAGTGAAGGAAAGACGCAACATATTGTTAATACTTCGAGATACTTCGATACTGCAAGATACATAACAGTGAGGTGATGTATAATTTGTGCCCATGTATGACCATGGTGAAACAAAGTAATCTTTTTTAGTGCTGTACCACCAGACTACAGAGCAGCTTCTTTTGTCAGGCTGGGTGACTCATCAGTTCATCCTCAGCACTATATAATAATAAGTGCCTAATAAGTGGTTTTAATTTTATGTCCTATCCAAGCTAGATAATCAGGAATCCGATCCGATGACATGGCTAATGACAGAAAAGCTATAGTTATTTCAATAGAGCCAATCGGCTTGCTGATGGTCCTGTTATCTCATGTTAAACAACAAATGTCTTCTAACCACACTTGAACCAAAATTTGCGACCTACTTCATACTAGGCCCTCTTTGACAGGGAGCAAGTTTCAGACAAAGCTTTCATTTCTCTCCCTTTCTGTGCGAGTCTCCCTCACATGTGGCTGTGCCCAAACTTTGTTGTGTAGGAGAGGCTCCCCCCCGTGTTTGGTTTTGGATATTGCAGTACCGACAGCAAGAGCATATTTTTGCTGAATTGCTCCTTATTTATACATTGTCTAGTGTGCAGTGTGGTTATATCGCCTTTTCCTTAATTTAAACAGTTTTCCCTTAAAATATAAACTGCCAGTGAGTTAATGTTTGATGTGATATAAAGCTGATGTGAGCTTCTATCTTAAGAAGTCAGTAACAATCACTCAATGTAATGTAAACATAATTATTTTTGTCAAGTATCTACGCTAATCAGAATACGACTCAGCTTCATTGGCCAAGTATGTCCACACATGCGAGGACAGATACTGACACAGATCCAGTAGAAATGGAGACAGTAATAGACATACGACTAAAAGCAAGCTCTGCAAATGTTAACAAAGGCAAGTTAAAATAAAGACAGCTATTATGTACGTACAAGTAGGTGACAAAACAGATGTACATAGAAATATCAAATCTGACAATAACCAGCATACAACAGCTGTATACAGTGGAGCGTTTAAGTGATCTGTGATATCCTTTATATTCAGGAATGGAAAAATATAAAATTGTAATTCTAAAATGTGTTACTTGGGTAGTTTTATAATTACAAATGCAGTAATTAGAGCAGCACTTGGAGTTTACTTTTAAGGAATGGGGGGGAAAAAAGCAGAAGGTACACAGGATTTCAGAAATTAAAACTATTATTGATGGTGGCTTGCTGGAACAGTACTAACGAAACAGATTTGAGTCAAGAATGGAAAGAAAAAATGGCTAATCAAAGATGATTACAGTATTGTTGTTCCCCTTAATTACATTTTGTGTCTTCTGTTATTTTGTCTGCAGAATGTTCCTACTATTGGTGTCTCTGCGCTGGATTTAGCCAGTCTGCTGTGTGATGAAGTCAGCCTGGCAGGCTTTGGCTACAACCTCACCCAGCAGTGGGCGCCACTGCACTACTATGACAACCTGCCCATGAGCGCCATGCTGCAGGAGACAATGCACAATGTGGACAGAGAGACTGAACTCCTACAGAGCCTAGTCAGACAGGGGGCAATCACTGACCTAACAGGGGGGATTCACTGCTCCTTCTGCTGACCCTGAGATATCTGACTATAAAGTACTTCAACCTGTTTTTGTTGTGAAGTGCTTTTAAGAGGAAAATAAATACTGTGTGAAAATACTGTATAGATAGCAATAGCCTGACCAAATGACTTACAAACCAGGTGAGAGGTAAACTTGGCCCAAAGACTGAAAGAAATGTGTTGTTAAAATCGGTCAAATTTGTCACAAAGTGCTACTTGAAGGAAACAAAAACAAAGTAATAATAGTACCTGCTGGGCTAGTCTTTCAGTGTTTATATTGTAAGGGTTCCTCTGTTAGAACACCGTACATTTCCAATGATTCCGATTTATTTATTTATTTATTTATCCAAATGTTCAATATATTGTGGGTATTTTAAACATCAAAACATATGAACCCCAAAAACTATGTAAACACTGGTATTATTATAAATAGTTCTCGCGCTACTGAATTTAGGACTACTTCAGCTTGTAATACCATCACGTCTTACCGGTATCATCGTACCTTTACTAGTAGTAAGAGTTCAAATGGTGGTATCAAAATATGCCTCTAAGCACATAAACTGAATTAACTGGAATGGGAAAACTTTTTAACAAAAAAAAGGAAAAGAAGTGGATTGATCTGCATCAGTCCAAGTTGTCTTCAAGGACATTTTTGAAGCAGGCTTCAAATGGTTAAAACATCTGATAACACATTTCTTCAGTTGTGTTTTTACATTTTAAAAGGTGTTGTAAAAGAGGATTGTAAAATGCTACGTTTATCTGCACATTTTTGCATTCCACTGTAGGTAAGCATTCTTATTCAGTTCTGTCTGTGGTTTTGGTGCAAGCATTTTTTATGCTGCTCCACAAAAGTTTTTTCATTTAGTTTTTTATACACTTATTTACTGTGTAGTCTCTCAGAATGGCTGGCCTGTGAAAAAGAGTATGTAGATACTTGTTTTCAAGTCTTATTTCACTGTAATTTTGTGAAACCTTATTAAAATGCACATATGATGGAAATAAATACATGAAACAGTGAGGAAATAAGTTTAGTATTTTCATGCAATGATTTTTCATTTTATTTCAAGGTTGTTTCATAATAAAGATGTCAGGATTTAAATGTCCTATTTATGTCCATTTAAAACGCATCTAAATAAAACTATAATCTACATTAATGCACAGGGCTACAGCTGCTATTCCACTCATTAGCAGATGTAGCTGTCAAGCTTCACATTTAAGAAGCAAAATGGTCTTTTAACAAGTCAGTCAGAACATCATTACTTAACAATTGACAGTAATGTGACTCAAGACATTTGGTCTAAGTCCAAGTCTACAATTCTCAGACAAGTCAGGCTTAAGTGGAGTAGTTTAGTGGGTCAAGTCACTTTTCCCTCAAGGTGCTTCAGCCTTATCTGCAGTATTTAGTCTTTGTAAAGAAAAAAGACATGGTATTATAACCTTTCCAGTTGTATTCCATATTGTCCCGTTAATCTAACAAATATTAACCACTTTTAATGGAGAATATGTCAGTTCTTTCTGTCAGATGAAGTGAAATGTGCCACAAGCATATTGCATGTACAAGTCATGTACAGGCATATGCATAAAAAGAGTGCGCACAGGCCAGGACACACCAGGTTCCATATTAATACTTGCTACTCAGCAACTATGACATTGATTGTGAGACGAAGCTGGTTTGTTGATTGTACAGCAAGAGTTGCCCCCTGTCTTTCTGATTGCAGAAATCCATGTAGAGTTTTCTGATAAAAGCTAAGATTAAATTCAGTCTATTGTGAAGCTGTTAATGTATGATCAGATTGAATGCACAGAGCCAAGCCATGCCTCTTTCAAACCTTTACTACTAACTTTACTGGGACCGGAAATCACGCAGTTCCTCTTCAAAATAAGGTGTAAAATTATGTTAAAATCATTAAACTATCATAAGACAATCTGAAATTACTGCTACAGTATTTTATTTTAATTAAAACATATTACCAATCAAACATATAACGAACGTGTAATAGTTTACCTTTTAGCCATGGCATCTTTTTTTCAGCATAAAGCTGTGTAAACACACTGGGTTTTGTTCTGAAACTTTTATCCGGAAGTTGAAGTTTTTAACTCCACAATTAGGTGCGCGTGGTGAAGAAGACGAAGCCGGGAGCTGTGCTGCTAACAGGTGAAGTGCCTCTGACAAGTTACTGTTTGTCGGCTTATTAAATAGACATAAGTGATAATTTGTTGAGTAGTTGTTCTGCTGCATGCTGAACACAAATGTACACATGTAACATTTCATTTCATGCAGTATTATTGAAATATGGGAGGATCTCAAACTCTATTAAAATTTCTGTCAGTTTAACGGTAACTTGTTAATGCTAAAACATGAGTACGCGTGACTGAAAAAAAACGACTTTTTCCGTTATTGTTTTGTTCCACGAACTATTGAAACTCGGCCTTCACCTTCAGCAAGATAAAATATGACTGCTTCATAAACACTGACCACACTGCATTACTGTTTCTCGTACGCAAAGTGTTCATTCACATCAGTACACTGCAGAGTCTGCACGGTTAACCGGTTGTAGTTTTTAGCTGATAGTGGACATTTAACTGATAGAGATGCATAGTGCTGCCCGGGGGTAACTTTTTAAGCGTTAAAATGGCCCCTGTCAAATTTAAAGGATTCTGTAGGAGTTTTTCTTTAATTTATAGAAAACACGAGCTTTAAATTTACGGATGGCTTGGTTCTTTATGGTGACTATTTCATGAATGATCTTTAAGTCCAGGAACTGGTCGAAGTCCGACCAAGTTAAATGCAGCAGTTGGTCTGGTTCGGTTTTAAATCTGTTGGTGAGATGTTGCAGATTAACTCAGATTGGCATAGACTTGGATTCTGGTGTGTGTGTGTGTGTGTGTGTGTGTGTGCGTGCGTGTGGTATTAATGCATGATAAAAACAGTTTATTTATCTGTAGAAGCCTGTGTGCATAGATAATGTCAGACAGGTGGACACAGACTGTAAACGACGGCTGGAAGGGGGTCTCATGGCACAATGCAGGTTTTGAGGTGAAAGGTGATTCGGCTCTGATTGGCTGAAATCCATGAACCCACCTTACATCCATTGGTTCCTTGGCACGCTTCCCCCCTACATAGTAGACTCTCTACCCCGCCCCCTCTCTCTCTGGTGGTGCTCGCTCTGCTTACTCAACTTGCATGCAGTGGTGTATGACAGGAGAGCCTACGTTTCGGTCCCAAGCCAAAAGTTACCACTGTTAACTCTTAGAAACTTATCATATGTAAGATAATACTAGTTTGAATAGTGACTACAGTTATCAAATAAATGTATATAAATGTAATGGGGTGAAAAGCACTCGAGTGAATGTACATAGTTACTTTTCACCATTATATAATAGTTATGTCATTGTTGCTGGATTAAGAATAGTTCAGAATTCTTAATCGACATTCCCATATTGCGATAAAGAGTCGGAAGGAAACTTGATTTTTGGGTTATAAGACTCTTGTGACGAAGATATGTAATGGAGGCAGGATATTTTATACTTTAACAATAGATTTTATCATTCAAAATGACATCAGTGCACATAAACTGAAATTTGGAATTTAATAACTATAGGTGATCTCAAACCTTATTTTAGCTTTATATTGTAGAAAAACGAAACAAAAAAAATTTAATGGATATACGTAAATATGCCATTACTGATATATCTCTAATAGGCTAATATCAGCCAATTATATTGGCCAACTGAAACATTACTCAGGCTCTACAAAACACTGAATGAACATCAACACAATATTTACTTTTTTCAAACACTGTTTAAAGGATATATGTCGATATTCTGCAATCAACATACAGAAAAAGTGAAAACTACTTGATGTAAGACTTCTCTCTGTCTCTCTCTCTCTCTTTCACACACACACAGGCACACAGACAGTCCCAGAAACCAACCAGTATTCATGTACTGAAATACCCTATTTTAGCACATTTAAGTCCATCTACCATGTTAGCATTATATTACTTGAAATATTAAAGGTAATAAGACTATATTTTAACACTCCAAATTGCAGGGATTAGTGAAGAGACAGTAGCCAGGAAAAAGGCTCCCGTTTCAGTTTTTAATGTGCTTCAGATGAAGTCAGCCCATAAAGTAAATGCAACAGGAAATGTGTACCTTGTTTTGTACTCACTCACTCACTCACTCACTCACTCACTCACTCACTAAGCTGGTGAGGATAAGATATGCTATCACCGACTGATAGAGCTCAGCTGATTTATGTGTGTGCTACGAAAGCCTTTACTTGAAACAAATGGACTTTTCTCACATTTCTGTTGCGAGGATTTGCTGCTTTTTGTCTTTTCTGAATGTCTTTGGGTTTTTAACATGTTGGTCAGACACTATCTTAGTATTTAGCAAATACCAATAATTGGAATTTTTAAGGATTTAAAAAAAATTTTCATTAATCATTCATTGATGGGCTCTTGCAAACAGAGACAAAATTTCAGAGACATTCAGGATTGCCTTTCTCCTATTCAGCAGTTTTTTTTCATCAGCCTTTATCTGTCATTGTCTAATCTCAGCGGACCACACAGGGTTCAGAGGTCACTGGGGGAAAGGTGAGACCACCGAGCAACTGCTTGAACTTGTTGGCAAGGCACTTATCTAGGGAGTCACGTTTCTATTCATGTTTAATAGAATCTACAGTAGGCAGATGATACAGATGTGCAAGACAAACGGGGTGTGTTGTTGCACAATGCAGATTTGTGGTTTTATAGATGTTTTATATTTAATTGTACTTTGCAATATCAGTTAGAGAAATAACAATGATGTGGTCGCCAAACCTTTACTATTTCATTGATGTTGTGCATGGATAAGTGATCATGCATGAATGGATTAATTCTTTGCGTCAATCAGACTCACTGTCTTGCCACAACCAGCCAATCAGAGCTCTGCCTGGAACCAGTCTGAACTTTGCTTGGTAGATTAGCTGAGGTTATATATCACCTTGTAACTGAATCAGTGAGTGTTGTTTGCCAGTTGTATTTCAGCGCATGCTCCTCAGGGTGTGTGGTTGCTGTAGCAGCAGTAACAACAGCAGGGTCGCTGTTGGGTGTTCAGCCAAGAAAGGAGAGTCACAATCCCACCTGGCTGCTTTCTGTTACAGGTGAGTCAGTGGGGAGCAATTTGGTATTTAGAAAAGTACAAACCTACAGATCCTGGGCCTTGAGCTAGACAGACTATTCCAGCTTAGAAGTTGGCACTATGTTTGTCAGTAACTTTTTGAAGCATATTTATGGTAAACTTGCAGTTATCCTTTGTGACTGCAGAATGAGACTGTATATCATTTAAGATTTTTGATCTAGTTATGTTGTTGTTTGACACAAGTGTTGTCTTTTCTGGTTTTAGATGCTGCATTACAGTTAAGTGATTTAGTTTTCTGAACCTACCAGACTACCTCTGCCAAGGATGTTATGTTTTCGCCCATGTCCGCTTGTTGGTTGGTTAGTTGGTTGGTCAGCACGTTTGCACAATTGCTGATTCCACAAAAAAGGGATGGAGGATGGGTCTCAGCCCAGAATAGACCCCATTAACTTGTGGTGCAGATCCGGATAAAGAGACAAATGCAGGAATTTTCTTTACTGCAATTTTTTTAACTTGCCAGGCTTCTCTACTTTTTCTAATACTTATCTTTACATCCACATTATTAATAATTATTTATCATAAATCTCATTGTGATAATATTTTTTACCAATGGTCATCTCTATAATATTGTCGCAATATCAATGTGAAGGTGTTTAATTATCAAAATTATTGTGATATTTATCTTCGTTTCATAGTGCAAGTTTTATGTCAAAGTGTCCCCTTACACTGCCAAACAGAGTGAAAAGAGGTACAATCTTGTTTGAGTTAATAATCGCTTTTATTTTTGTAAAGCTGTGATATAACACTATTACCATAAAACAAAGGGACCCATCCTTTAACCAAGTTTCCTGAAATCCATACAGTAGTTTTTGTGTAAACCAATCAACAAACACACATGCACGGGTAAAAACATAAACTTAGATAATAAGATTGAAGCACCAAAATCCTGTCTTTATGAAGCAATATCATTGCCAGCAATCAACATTTTTATTGTAAACTTAAAGTCGATGAGAATCTACTGAGTTACTCCATGCTTTTCATCTCGAAAAATTCATCAGACTTTGAGGTGTGAATGTTCATTTGCCTCACGATTCAAATGTAAGTGTATAGTATCCTCAGTGATCTATATATTAGTGCACATAGCTACTTTTTCATAATTAAAATCCCATCTTTTCAATACATGAATATTACAAAAACAAAAATTTATCCATTTGCAGTGCCTTACATGTTTGTTGTAATCTACAATGATATTGTTTTAACATGACAGTTTTAAGATGAGGCATTTATTGACTCTGCTGCGCACATCTCTCTCAGAGTTGAATGGCAGAGTTGACAGCACCTCCTCAGATCTTGGCTTATTAGCTGGGCTTGAGGCTACAGTAAAATGTGTTTATTTTTTTTTTTCATCGCAACGTTACAATGTGACTTTATTGTCGAACTGAGGCCAGACAATCACCAATCAGCATGAACTGCAAATTCTTGATTATGCTCTGTCTCTGCATCGATGTGGAATCTGTCACGCCCACGTCACAGTGCATCTTACAATCGAGAAATTTCTACACCTTTAATTGTCATTATTGAATATTTATTCCAACAAAGTGGGGAATGATATAAAGAGGTAGTTTACTTGCAAAGTATGATGAATTTATTTTGTATTCTGTCCTAATTTGTGTTAAAAGAAGATGGTCAGTACAGCTTGGTCTAGATATGATCAGTGCTGACTATCGGTTTGTCATGTCAACCTGAAGTCTGGGCCTAAGGTCACTCTTCATCCTCAGGGTTCACATAGAGGTTGACCTCTCCCTGTGTTCGCACCTAAATACCCCAGACTCTGTTACTAATCTGTTTATTCTTAAAGAACAGCTCTTCTACTCTGTGTGTGTGTGTGTGTGTGTGTGTGTGTGTGTGTGTGTGTGTGTGTGTGTGTGTGTGTGTGTGTGTGTGTGTGTGTGTGTGTGTGAGAACACTGACAACTCACCCCACCTGTGGAACAAAAACACATGCACACCAACGTGGGAACCTGGCACACCTTCTCAACTTGAATGTGTTAAATATATGATATAAGATCAAATTATATTGCGATCTGAGACACAGGTCCACAGTAGTAGTATTACTACAACTGTGTTTGACATTAAGCCAAGTTTTGCCCCTAGATTAGGCTTCAGTGAGCCATGGATTCAGTTGACTCAGATGACCTAGACTCACATTTAAATCTTTGTTGTCAGAACTCAAACACTAATCTAAAAGGGTCAAAATCGCTTTAAACCATGAAAACATATTGTCTAAAATCCTTTTGATGCTTTGGGTTGGCAGCCCGGGTTGGACGCAAACCCAAACTGTTGACAACTCAATAATTAACTATATTTATCCAGGGATTTTCATTTTTATTGATTTTTTATGAGAATAATAATAAGAATTTTGGACCAAACCACACAGACATACCTGATGAAGCAGATTTACTGAGTTGTTGAATCTTTTACTGTTAGTAATGAGGGAGGATGTGTTTTCATCAAACTTAAACTTTGATTGTTGCTTATTTAGTGTTTATGAGTATGTATATAACTACAGAGAAGTACTAGGATGTGAAAGTTTTCAGGGAGCTTAAGAATCACATTTTGGCACTCTTTCTTCCAGAGGTAATTCTAGTGTATCTAGTGTATTTTCGTTGTACTGGGTTAGCAACATAAATCATAAAGAGAGATATCTCAGTAGATAAACCATGAGATTATTTGCATAGACAGATCCCAGGAGGGACAAGTGAGAGAGTGGGAACATGTCATGGTCCCCAGAGGACGAACCCTACTGTTTTTGGACATGTCTTTTTCTCTCTCCTGTTATCTTTGTTTCCACAGTCAGCATATTGGCATGCTGATGTTCAAGCTAAAAATAATAGATTTTGTTCCATTTTCTATTTGAAATAGTGGTAGGACAAACAAACATGAGGAATGTGGTTAGTTTGTGATCAAGAGTAACAAACCTACCAAAGATAATTATGCTATTATAATACTTCATGAAAATTAAACAAAGCTGTCTTCTTTTGCTTTCTCTAGGTCCCTGGCCAGCATCCCTCCACACACTCCTTGGAATACACACACTTTAAAGTCACCTCAGGGCCACAACATTCATTACCACTCCACCCACACACGCAAACAGGTGCACTTGCCACAAACGCACACTCTCTTCTTACCTTTTTTACCTCGCTGGCAGCAACATGCTGAGCCAGGAGTTCATTCAGAAGTTGAGGTTGCCAGATATGGAGGATGTCAGCCATTACATCAGGGGCATCTCCACCCCCATGTTAGTTAGCATGGGGGCGGTGGCTGCCGCGACAACCTACTACATGGCAACACGACCCAAGGCCCTCCTACCAGCCTGCGACCTTCGCATGCAATCAGTCGAGGTTTCGGTAAGTTTAAGGGCAAAGTCTGTCTTAGAGTCAAGTGTCCACTGAAAACTAAATATTATAAATGCATTTTTGTGACAGTAGCCATTTACATTTCCTATTCAAAGATATCATGCAGCTTTTTGTGTATTTGGTCAAATATGTGTTAAAAGAAAAGCTACAAAATCATTGATTAGTGTCTCTGAAGTCCGTTCACTCATTAATTGTTGTACCAGAGCTTAAGTATAGTGTTTTCATCAATATTCATATAAAAACACACAGATTTCAAAAATCGGAAAAATGTTGAATATTGGTTACAGTATACAATGTATAAATACATTTAAATATATGTGTAATTAACTTGTACTTTTGATGCTTTTACATACTCCTTTTAACATCAGATATTTTGATACTTAAGTGCTATTCGTATGGATAACTTTCACTTTCAACTAATAGCTAGAGCTGCACTAACGATTATTTTCACTGTTGACAAATCTTATACAATATCTTTAATTTTACTCAAGTATGAATTTAAGGTACTTTTTACAACACTTTAGAAAGTACATAAAAAGTTTGACATAAAATATAAAAGAATGGACTTCATGATAGAAGCAGACTGAAACTAGTGTTGGAATTACTTGATCTATCATAACCAGCTTTTTTTTTATTTTATCAGGGTGGAGAATTGGCACGTCAGTCAGTTTTACTCAATAGAGATGGAGATCACTTGACCTATTTCTACAATGATGCCAGAACAATGTATGAGTTCCTCCTCAGAGGGGCCAGAGTTTCCAGTGAGTCACAAATACATCAATGTTTTATGTCTTTGAGTGGGTACACAGAGTTTACTCAAGAGTCTGCACTCTTACATGGGGTCGAAAAGTCCACTACAGTAAACTAGAGCTCATCCTGCCGAGTAACTCTTAATATTACTTTTCCTTTACATGTACACTCACTGGGGTCCTTTTTGCCAATGTAGTTTGCTTTAAATAATTGGACCTTAAACTTTTCCCTGTACTTCACAGAACAGTGTTAGCTCAGGCTTTGAGTCAGCAGTCTCCCTTGTTACACTATTAACACCACAGTATTACTGCTGCCTAGACACTATTGTTTGTGTGATTTCCAAAAAGCAAGTCTTGTGTGTCAGCAGCAGAATGTACGTACATTGTATTAAGATATTAAGAGCGCTATTTACTCAATTGATTCACTTAATGTAACTCCTCCCTGTGTCGCTTTCCTTATATCCTCCAGATAATGGTCCTTGTCTTGGCTCCAGGAAACCAAAACAGCCCTATGAATGGATGTCCTACAGAGAGGTAAGAGTCACCTTATAGAAACATTATGGCCTCTCGTTTGACACAGTTGTAAACAGACATACACACTCAAAGTGAATTAAAAGGTAGAATATCTCTGTCTCTGCTGCTATCAAAATAATCTGTCTGTTTTTAATCCTGTAAATTCATGGAAGAGAATAGTTTAATAGTTTAAAACCTCTATAATAGCTGTTATTGTTTTTGTTAGGTAAGCTTCAGAAGATGCATTCTATAGTAAATCAGGGCTGTATGAAAGGTAATGTCATAGTCTTATCAGTATCATGTGCCCCTCATAACCAATTCTCCATTGTTTTGACCTAAACGTTTTTTGTCCAACACATAAAGAGGTTACTACTTAATCATCTTATCTTGATTATCGGCTGATTCAGTTTGTGTGTTTGAGTAAAGTCTGCTTGTGGTAAATCCTATTAACACATATTTAATCTTCACCATTATGTTTATTATGGCAATTAACTTTATTATTTCCATTTCCATTTGATGTTTCAGTAAGAGCTTGATAAAGAGGTGTTGGTAACATTAAAGTTAACATAATATATTTCTTGTTTCTTTCTCATTACTATACTATGTGAACAGGGAGGAAATTCAGAACTTAAATTCAGCTTGAACATTGTAGGTAAAATATTAATGAAATATTCTAGCCTCAGCTGATCGACCATATAGTGCTCTTGTTTGTCATTTACTGATTAAACCAGTTAACAGCTGTAAATCTGGCTGCTTGTGACATTTTAACTGTGATAACTAACAGTGCATGTGATTGTTGGGTATGACTACAATACTGAAAAGAAACACTTGATATCCTGTGTGTGTTTGTGTGTCTGTGTGTGTGTGTTAGGTAATTGAGCGAACAGAAAATCTGGGTTCCGCATTTCTCCACAAAGGACACTCCAAGACCACCGACTCCAACATTGGCATCTTCTCTCAGAACAGACCTGAGGTAAAGACATGCCCCTTTTACTCCTTTTCTGACTCATAACTCAGGCAAATCTGAACATACAGACAAACTTGCATGTTTTTAGATCCACTGTGAAACATACTTTCTGAGGATATCTCTGATTGCCATTGCTATTAAACATACCAAAATCTGCTTAGAAATCAGAGAAAAAAAGACACTCCTCATAGCTTCAGACCCCGCCTGAATCATCATGATTTTTACATTATTTCAGAATCAGAGTTTTCCAGCGATAGTTATCTGCACAACCATGGGTACATCGCAAATAGGAAACGCTAAGAGCCTATTCGGTCTACTTTATGGTGCCAATTTGCCAAAATGTAAACAAATATAGGCTAGGGAAAACTAGGCTCAAATGTGGCCTTCAGTAAGATCACTAATAGTGATCTTAAACTTCCTGTGTACATCCCTTGAAGCATTATGGAAACTTAAGTCCCGGAACTTGGAGCATAATTGTCCTTTAAATAGAATTAGGACAAAGAATAATAACAGTAGTGACAAAATTCATAAATGTTTTATTTTTCTCAGTTTGCTCTATCAGTGTATTTTTTTGACATTTGGGTTCATTATGTCACATCATGTGATTGCTACTCAGTCCGTTGATCATCCTTTATTGATATTTAATGTGTGTTTGTGTGTATAGTGGACCATTGTTGAGATGGCATGTTATACCTATTCTTTGGTGTCAGTCCCTCTGTACGACACACTGGGAACAGAAGCCATCAGTTACATTGTGGAGAAAGGTAAACCCCAGCAGCAACAACATGAATATCTACACTTAATTGTTTTTGTTGGAGAACTGAGGGCAACCTGATCTGTCTGTTTGTTTCTTCAGCTTCCATCTCAACCATTGTGTGTGACGTGGTAGAGAAGGTCAACCTGGTGCTGGACTGTGTGAAGGACAAGGAGCACACTGTGAAAATCATTGTTCTAATGGGGACCCCCAGTGCCGACCTTGTCAGCAGGGGGCAACAGGCTGGTATCCACATCCTCAGTCTGCAGGAGATGGAGGTAATTTGGTCTTTTATTAATTTATCATTTCTTTGCTTTATGTATTTTTCTTTTCTTGTTTTATCTTGGTTTTTTTATTTATTTCCTTTTTGTTTGTTAGTTTTCTTGTTGTGTTGGCTTCACTCTAAATGTCCCTGTTTTATTGAGATTTTCTTGATTGCGCCGTTTTCTGCTTTCTTGCCAGTGTCTTTCTCACACCATCCATAATTACTTTATTAATGTTCCTCTCTTGTTGTCCAGGCTATTGGTAAGGCCAGCCATCACCAACCAGTGGTATGTAGCTCCTTACCAGTCAATACTTAAAATAATGATGATAATGTTGTCAGTTGTGTGGCACTGCTTGAATGTTGTCACCCCCATCCTTCCAGCCTCCACAACCTGAGGACATGGCTGTTATCTGCTTCACAAGTGGAACAACAGGTGACACACACACACACACACACACACAGTAAATATGGCACACAGTCAGATTTCATGAGTAATCAAGATTAACTTACTGCTACTTTAACGCTAAAGATAAGATGACCTAAGGGTGTGTGTGCGCGCTTTCAGGAAACCCGAAGGGAGCTATGCTGACTCATGGGAATATTGTGTCCAACTGCTCAGCCTTCATTAGAGTGACAGAGGTGAGGTGCTGATTTAATACTTGATCTCCTACCCTCCTCTGTCTGTTCCTCTTTCTGCTACCTTTTCCTTTACTCCTCTAATCCTCTTTTCCTCAGTTATCGCCTACCCTCTCTCTCTAGCTCTTCCTCTTCTGCTCTGCCTCATTTTCTCCAGGTCCTCCTTTCTTCCTCTTACTACCTCTTTTCTTGCTCTACCGCATCTTCTTCATCTTCTTCTTCTTCCTTTCGTACTTCACCTCCTCCCTAACCTCAGTCTACCTTTTTATCTCCTCCCTTCATTCTTTGTCTCTTCCTCTCCTGCTCTTCCTCTTTTCTTGCTCTACCTGCACCCCTCCTTCTCTACTTCCTTCTCTCCTTCTCAATCTCCTCCTTTCCTCCATTACCTCCTCTGTCTTTACCTCATGTTCTTTGTCCTCATACTTCCTCATTTCCTTTTCCACCTCCTCCTTTACCTACTCCACATCCTCTTTTACTCTTCTACCTCTCCCTTCTCTACTTTCTACTTTTCTTCTTAACCTCCTTTTCTCCTCCACTACCACCTACTCTCCTTCCCTACCTCATGGTCCTTCCTGTTTTAACTCCTCCTTTCCTTTTTAACCACCTCCTTTCCCCTGTAGCACCTTTTCTACATTCTCCACCTCCTCTACATCTTCCTTTCTTTCTCCAGTTCAGCAATTCATTTTCGAACTCCTCCTTTTTCCACTCAACCTTCTCCTCTGTCTCCTCATCCTCCCCCACTTGCATTGTTAGATCAGGAGGTTTAATTATTAAATTAAACATTTTTGGAAATATAAACATTTCACTCCCGTTTGGATGCTGCTCTGCTCTACGACCCACGACGTGAGCAGAGAGGAGTTTTAATGCATCACATTACATTTCATTTAACAAGTGATAACTATAATTGACAACACTGTTAATATTCCTGTACTACAGTAGTCATGCTGTCATGGCTTCGAAGGATCTACTGAGGAACTAGGGCAAAGGTGAAACTAGAAATTAAAAAAAGGAGTGCTTTAAGATTTTGGTCAAGTTCAATGCCAGAATAGACGGAAAAGGAAAAACAAACATGAGGGAGGTTAAAGCGACTTGACTGAGATTTAGCTTTATTAGTTTTTTTTTATAAGGATGGAACAGATTGACTGTAAGGAGGAAGGGGTGTCCAGCTGTTGCACTGACGTTTCAATCCCTCCAGTGATTCAGGATCCATAAGTACCATCATATCTCAAGAGGAAGAAATAATAATGAATTTTAATTTGTTTGAAGTGGGAGGAACTTTGGTAAACTCTTCCCTCATCTCTCCAGTCTTGCGCTCAGACCACCCCAGAAGATGTCATGCTGTCTTTTCTACCTCTGGCCCACATGTTTGAGAGGGTGGTGGAGGTACAATTATTAACAAACTGCTTTCTCCTGCCTGTCTGTGTGTTCCCCTGTCTGTCTGTCCCGTGTGCATCGCTCATGTGTGTTTGTATAACTGTGTGTCAATGTGACCCTGTCTGCATTCCTGTGTGTGTGTGTGTGTGTGTGTGTGTGTGTGTGTGTGTGTGTGTGTGTGTGTGTGTGTGTGTGTGTGTGTGTGTGTGTGTGTGTGTGTGTGTGTGTGTGTGTGTGTGTGTGTGTGTGTGTGTGTGTGTGTGTGTGTGTGTGTGTGTGTGTGTATATATACACGTGTTTTAGGTTCACTGTCCAATGTGTACCAGCGACATCCATATTTCCTACCTGCCCCTGGCTCATATGTTTGAGAGAGTAGTACAGGTATTGTATATTCCCTTAGATCCCATAGTCACCCTGTAGTATTCCTACATACCCTGTGTGTCAACAAATGTCATTATATATAAAGCAGGTGACATGTTAACTTTTCTCTTCTGACAGGGAGTGATGATAGTGCATGGAGCAAAGATTGGCTATTTTCAGGGAGATATTCGTTGGCTGTCTGATGATCTGAATACACTGAGACCCACTGTGTTCCCTGTGGTACCCCGACTCCTGAACAGAATGCACGATAAGGTAGGTGGACACAGTGATGATAGCCTTATTGACAGGAATATTAGCTATCAAAACGATCACCTGACACTGTTTGTATTAGCATTTTAAATTAAGGACGATAGTGTTCCTAACAATTAATAGCATTGGCGTGTGTCTCTGCAGATCTTTGGGCAGGCCAACAGCTCTCTGAAGCGCTGGGTGCTGGGCTTTGCATTCAGGAGGAAGGAGGCAGAGATGATGAAAGGTATCGTGAGGAGAGACAGTATCTGGGATCGACTCATCTTCGGGAAGGTCCAGGTACACAGAGCACGCACAGTTCAAACACATGTATATTTACACTCCTTTTAAGGATGAAATCTTTACTGTAGCTGCTAAGCTAAAAGCTTAGCTGCAAAAGCTGAAGCTGAGGCATGGGCTCAGCTGCGCGTCAACTGTGTAAATAATGTCTTTTCATATCAATTTGGTCTCAGGTCTTTTAAAACATTTCCCCATCTACTTTAGTTGCTTAGCAGAATACTGCAAGGCTGTTTGGCTGTGAAGCTGAAGAAATGTTTTTTTGAAAACGAAACTTAAACTGTCTTTTCATCGGCACTAGGGATTTTGGGTGAACTTGTTCTTTTAATACAATTAACTATATCTTTTATTTATGGATAATAAATCAAATAAACCTTTGATGAGTTAGTTGGTTAGTTACTTTTAAGTAGCCTTCTTGAGTAGTCTTTTTGTTTTTTGTTTTCCTACAATTTACCTCAACTACAGATACTTGTGGATTTTATGTTTGTAGACACAGGCGTAACTCATGTGAAGGGTTCCTACTGACTGTAACAGAAGGCATTGATTTATATCCTTTGAGCACACAATAAAAATGCCTACAACATTATCATTCTCAAACAGCGTACCTGAAGGTGATACAGTATAGGATAATGTTTTTACCTAATTTACTTGGTATGTTGTTAATGCATTGCTGTCAGATGAATGTAGTGTGCTGCCCTCTACAGGCTAGCCTTGGAGGTCGCGTGCGTCTCATGATTACTGGAGCTGCTCCCATCTCTCCTTCAGTCCTCACCTTCCTCAGAGCTGCACTAGGCTGCCAGGTAACAGGAACACACTCAAGTTAAGCTTAGCCCTTTTAAAAATGTTAGCTGGTATATTTTCTACCACCTTTAACTGAAACTGTGCAATAAACTACAGTCTGCAGTCATCCACAATCTTCTTCTGTTCCCAATCGGCTCTACGTTGCCTAACAATCATAGCTTTTCCTCTGTCTCAGTTCTATGAAGGCTATGGACAGACAGAGTGTACAGCTGGATGCACCACGACCATGCCTGGGGACTGGAGTGCCGGTAATGAATAACAAAGCTGCTCGCCTTAAAAATGTGAAATTATATTTTGTCTTGTTTAAGTGATGGATGAACTAAACTTTACCTCATGTTGACAGGCCACGTTGGAGCTCCTCTGCCCTGTAACTCAATCAAACTTGTGGATGTGTCTGAGATGAACTACCTGGCTGTAAACGGAGAGGGAGAGGTGAAACATAAACATGCATCATGTGGTTTTTATATTTCTTATAAATGCATGCCATTCATAGCTGACTGTGTATGTGTTTTGGTTTCCAGGTGTGTGTGAAGGGTCCTAACGTGTTCCAGGGTTATCTGAAGGACCCAGAGAAGACTGCGGAGGCTATTGATGCAGATGGATGGCTTCACACTGGAGACATTGGAAAATGGCTTCCGGTACATCAAATTATGTTGTTTAATTTCAACCTCACTTTTTTCATCTCAATGCTACGGATATTTATTTCACCTGAAATGAATTACATTCAGCTTGATTCATAGCATTCTGTGGGTTTGTCAGCCTGGAGGCATCTCATAAATATGTGGACTAAAATGAATTCTGTGTGTACATGTTTACAGAATGGCACCCTGAAGATCGTGGACAGGAAGAAGCACATCTTTAAGCTGGCACAGGGGGAGTACATTGCTCCTGAAAAGATTGAGAATGTCTACACGAGGAGTGATGCAGTGGCACAGGTCTACGTGCACGGAGATAGTCTACAGGTAGGTGGAGGAAATTAAGTGTGTATGTTCCCTCTTTAACTGCAATTAAGCTAACCCTCAGGCTCACAGACCCTCTGACCTCTGTTCCCTTTGGTTAAATGTACTGTCTGTGTTGTGTTCATCTGCAGGCGTGTCTTGTAGCAGTGGTGGTTCCTGACCCTGACTTCCTGTCTGGCTGGACCAAGAGGACGCTGGGACTTGAGGGCAGCTACCAGGAACTATGTGACAGAGCGGTAATACTTTACATAGTGTGATGACAGTACACTATGCATTCAGACTGCACACATACTGCTTCCTGTGGCCACACTGTAAATCAGTTTGCCTCCTTTTGATACATGTACACCAGGAGGTATTTCTGCAGTTGTTAGGGGGTGCATGGAAAGATAAGGAGTAACTCAACTAATTCAAAAAGAGGACGAAAAGAAATTGCTTTTTCTACTTAATATGATGGAAAACAAAACTACAAAAAACATGTCTTGTATGAGGGGAATTATTGTAAAAAGTCCTCAGTTATATAATGAATAGATTTAAAATAACATCTCTTTTTTAAATGAATTCAAATAAAACATTTTAGAACACGACAGATGGTGTTAATGACCAAAACAAACACATCTGAACTTTCTGCTAAAATTGCTTTAAACAAGAAACTGAAATCTTAGACTGAACGAAGCTTGTTGTTGGAAACCATAGCCCATGTACAGAGTTAATTGAAAGAGCTTATTAGCTCATTGTACTGAGCTACCTTCCTTTTTTCTGCCTGTACAGGAGGTCAAGGCAGCCATCTTGGAAGACATGGTGCGATTGGGCAAGGAAGCAGGCCTCAAGTCCTTTGAACAGGTACAGCACTCAATTCAGTAATCAATACCTCAAGATAGCTCTGTAAACTTTGGGTTGTTTTTACAAACTGTTTGCAGCCATGGGACTCTGTTGTCTGAAAGTGAAACTTTGTAATCGCCTCTAACATAACCTGCCAACACGTATGTGTCCTTCAGGTGAAGGCCATCTGCATCCACACTGAGATGTTCTCAATCGAGAATGGCCTGCTCACTCCAACTTTGAAGGCGAAGAGGAACGAAATGCGACAACACTTCAGATCTCAGATAGACGAACTGTATGCTGGGATCAAAATGTAAAAGGAGAGCAAAATGGAAGTACATACACAAGAGCTCTACCAACGGAAGAGAGGAGAGTACAAGCAAAAGCACGCAGATTGAAAGAAGTGAAGGTGTCCTCTCAGACCAAAAGGATTGTGGACCTGTTATGTCTTAATGAACATTATCTCTACAAACAACAAGAACAGGAGGTGATGTAGCTTTTAATGGAACTTGATTTAAAGCAGTTAGAACAAAATCAACAACCTTTAAGATCAACAACACAGAGTTCAAAACCTCTGACTGTCCAGCGTAGATTTTATGCTGAATATAAATGTGTCTATTGATGAAGTAGTTTTGCATGTGCTATGTACAGTACACAATCTGTGATCCTGTGATGATTCAAATCAATTTTTTTGTGAAAGGGCAATTTAAAGGGAAGTATCAAAGAGCAGCTCTGTAGCATCAGATATCTCAGGACTTTAGTGACAAGAATCACACACCTTACCTCCTTTCCCCTGCACACACCCTTAAACTTGAAGGACAAAGACTCACTACTTCAACATGTCAGTGTCTCAAATGACAATTTTCGTTAGAGGTCATGGTTTTATTTTACTATGTTTCTTGAGTTTGTTCAGTAGGAATTTAAAATTTACAGTGGGTAACAGGAATGTCTCTGTTGGGTCCTTAAATCTTTTCATGAATAAGCTTGAACCAGCAGAGTGAGCCATATTTTAAAAAGTCGAAATAAAGCTAGCTGTACACAGGAAAATCTGGTACTGGAGAACAATCAGGACAAAGGGAAACTGTTTCTGTTTTAATTTATTTATGATCTTAATAGAAAGAAAAGATTGTTTAAGAAATCGATTTTCTTAATTTTTTAGAATAAAAATAAAATAAAATCCTCTTGAATGTTTTACTGTTTTGATTTCATGGAATACTTGTGACTGTGGCTTTGCCATAATTGTTTTTACTGTCATCTCAGATTTGTATTGTAAAAATGTTAATTAAAAATCCTCAAAACAGCTCTGTCATCTTCTGTCTTTCATTTTGTATGGGCTGTGTGTGTTACTTGTTAGCTAAGCTGTGTAGTTTTATTGAGTCCTATTATTTGTACATTCTGTATTTATGAAGCTGGGACAAATTATATCATAAGATATTATTCAAGAAGGATTGTGTCCTAAACAAAACAAAACCTTCCTTTGACTTGTTTTAGGTGCTGAAACCAGAGTCGTTTCTGTGTAAATAGCTTTGAATTTATTTCATTGGTCTTTATAAATGCATTTAAAATACATTTTTCCAATTTTGTTCCTTTGAGCCCGTCCCAATCATAGACATATATACAAATGCGCAGTATGTCTATGATTTGATGATGATGTCGATGGTCCCAAAACTCAAACAAACAGAACGGCGCTGAACCTTTAGCTTCCCGTAGGAACGAATTTTAAGCGAATCTGCGTAGGGAATACATTTTTCACACATTTTCAGTACAAATGTTTAATTTACGTAAACCACCCCCGTACTACATCACTGTGAAGTTACGTGTGATATGTTGTATTGTTTGTCCACAATAAACTCTAATTTTGAGCTTTGTCCTTTTAGTTGTAAGTACTGCGCCACATGTCACCCCTGGTTATGTGCAATGGTACAGTCCCACTTCAAGCGTTTTGCGGGAAGCTGTTTGAGTTCGAGCCTGGTCTGAACTACGAGTGTTTACATGCTTTTCTAAGCTGTCGATATCCCAAATGAGGTGAGAGATATTAGCCTATTATACGTTTTAATGCAGCCAGAATCTGCGCCCGTAAAGCTGTTGAAGATACCGACTCTCGTATGTTCGTTTAGAAATTTGAAGGTGTAACGTTGCCCAACTTGTCCTCTGTTATATGTTACGTTAGCTAATTGTAACGTTAACTTGCACATTTGAAATGAATTAGTAAAAAAAGAAGAAAAGTAACAAACGCTGAATATGCTCAAAGATTCTGTGCTGCTATCTAAGTTCGTTCGCAACTGATTTGATTGGTGCTGTTCGCAACAGCCATTAGCAACGCTGGCTACTGTAATATTAGCTAATTTGGCAGATGATATGTGGGAGAAAAATAGTCAAACTAGCTTATCTGAGGATTAAAAAAAAAAAAAAAAAAACTTGTTTTGGTGGTGATAGAAGCATACCAAATGATAGAAGAGCTGTTAACAACTAAAAAGGCACACGGTCACGTTTGTAACGCCATTAGCTTTGCAGTAAATCATGTACATTTCTAAAGTTTGCCACGGAGTGGCTAAAGACACAACTCCTGAGCAGATCTGAGGTCAGCATCAAACTCTCTGACTCTAGGGCTGATGGGTGTGACTTCAGCGGGGAGGCAGAGTCATAAGCTGTCACCTGGTGCTGCTGGTGGCGGTGGCATAAAAATGTTGAGACTAATGGTTGTGAAACGTCTCCTGTCTTCTCTGTTTCCACAGTAGCAAGAAGGGCAGAGCAGCCAAACTGCGCAAAGAGCCACAACATGACGCTGAGGTGAGTTGGTCGGTGGTCACTGTAGTATATAATCTATTATTTGATGAGACTGGCCCCTCCCCCTCTCAACTGCATATATTCCTCTCAGCAAAACACAAGAAGAGGGAATTTCCATGCAACATCTTGATGTACATGTCAAGCTTGTTCTACTGTGAATTATGGAACTGGAATTTAATTGTTTTCTCTTGTGTCGTAATCCAGAAACAGTCACGGATAAGCAATATGGATTCTCCCAACCTGTCTGCTATAAATAAAATTAGTTTCCTGGAGGGACTGCAGCAAAATTATGGTGAGTTAACACTGTAGTGCTTTATCTTTAGCCCTGTCAGTGTCATTCAAGCATAAACCATTCAAATATAATAAATTAGATAATCGGAGCAAAACACGCATACTCCAACTATTTGATATAATTGGAGGGTAGAGTCATAGCTCGTATTTAATTAAATCAATAAAGCACATTGATACTTTTACGAGTGGATCAATAATGCATTGTATTATACTGTATTGTTTGTTCTCATCCTATCTTGTGTCACAGTTTTGACAGTCAATCTGCATTATTTTACTGCAGACATTGGCAAATACAGACCAAAATGTTTGCCTGTGTACATTTTTTATTTTTTATTTAATGTTTATGTACTTCACCTCGTTTCCAGAGTGTAGCAATACACCAAACCACCGATCTCGTGCTGACAATAGAACTCTTCTGTTGTTTAGATAAACCTCTGCACAGTACCGCCTTGGAGGAAGATCTAAATGTCCCAGAGGAAGAGGAAGAGGAACAGGTGAACAAAGGAAAAGCCAGACAAAAGGACACTGCCGAGAAGAAGAAGAGAAGTACTGGAAGGAAGGTCAAAGCCAGGTGAGGTCAAAGGACTGTGTTTACTACTGTCACTGTCATCACTGATACCATTCTGTTATGTGAATGTGAATTACACGAGAGTAAAAACAAAGCTATAAGCGATTACAGTGGCTCCCTGTAACAATTCGTAGCAATTTACATGCATGAATCACTTTTTTATCAGCCATACTGTTTGTGAGCAGATTGTAACATGACATAGAAAATGTGACCGTGGCAGTCTACCTCGGCTGCCTGTATAAGCCTGTGGCTGCTTTCTTTAAGTTGTTTTAAAGGTGCAATTAGTAGGAATTTTAGTTTGAGACATTAAGAATTTAATTATAATTATCATTAGAGACATTTGATGTTATGGTAAAAAAAAAAAAGTCTATAAACGGTAGCATGCATACCAGCTTGCACCAAGCATAGGTCTTGTCCCAGAAAAAAAATGGAGGAAATGGAGGCACATATATCAACTCAAGACCAGCGTCCAGCACAACACAGAAGTTCCTCAGAGCACCTTTCAGGGTGTAAAGAAAAACTTAGATAAACTCATTTGAAAAAGGAGTGAATATTCTTTCATATTCATGAATAAAGGCCTATGTGTACATGCAACTTGGGTTCACAGATAGCCATGTGTGTACGTTCATAAATACATCCATAACTTGCACCTGAAACAAGGGATGAAAAAACAGATTTTTAAGTAAATAGCTATGTGACCATAGAGAATAGGAAAACTGAGGAGAAGGAGCAGTCCTTTTTAGAAATACAAATACTTACAAGTATATACAGTATATAAAATACAACAATTGTATTGTTATTCACCAAGAGGAGGTGAAATACATCCATGAACAAGTCCTGTTGTCTTTTCGTAAGTGTGTTCCAGGTCCAGGTGGAGCAGTGTGAAGAAACTGTGGTGTAGTACATAATTGTGTTGCTTTTGTAATTGCATCATATCTTGTTCATCTTTTGTAAAAGTGTGTTGGTGTATCTGTCTTCCCATCAAATTATTTTGTCTGTCATCAAGTCCATTAAAAAAACAGCAGCTGAAGAAAAGCATGAAGAGAGATAGGGGATCAGGAAGTGGGAAGTCCAGTGACCCTCGGTCACAGGTAAGGAAGTAAATAATTACCTTTCCAATAATAAGGAAAGCTTACCACACTTTCTGTAATAATGTCTTAATGAAAGTAGCTTTCAAAAAGGAAAAAAAAAAACAAAATAGGAGAGGTTTCAATTATTTCTTTCAGGAGGAATCTGACATTGACACCACCCAGCAGAAACGTAGGAGAGTCCTGTCATCTGATGAGGAGGTGGTGGACGAGGACACGAGTTGGGTAGGCAGACTTTCTCGTCAGGAGTCTAGCATCCACAAGAATATAGCCGAGACTGAGTGTTTAACTTTGTTTATTTATATTCATCGTTTTCTTTATTTCATTTATTCAGGTCCCGAGTCCAAAGAAGGCCAGGGTGTTAAGTTTTGCCACAACCAGGAAGTCTTCGTCCAACAAGTCTAAAACTAGAACGTCTTCATCAGGTAAAGGGAAAAAGATGGTATCATCAGTTCAGCAGCAAAGTTAAACGTCACCGTTCACTTCAAAGTCAGACCTGATGTTATAACCCAGTTTTACCCTGACATTTTGGCAAATATTCGTATTCACTTTTTATAGTTGTACAACGATCATGTGTGTATATGAAAGTGAAACTTGCTTCTTGGCTTGGCGCCAGTTTCCTTGTATAGGCCATGCAACAAAACACAACATTTTCCACATCATCACCTTTTATTCAAACGAGATATGTGTTCGTTAGTCAGCTTTGGTGACTGTAGGTGCCAAGCTGTCTGCCACTGCAATCCAATCTTTGTGTTGAACTAAGATAACTATCTCCTGAATCTAGCTCCTGCACCGACACTATTGTTTTTTTTTTTTGTAATTCTTTATACAGTACAAAATACAGTTCATTTGATAAACCTTATTTTTCCACATGAAGGCAGCGCATCTGCAGACGCAGAAAAGGCCCGCACTGATAAACAGAGGAGACGTGGTCATCACGGAGGAACACAGTTGGAAGTGGTGCTGGATGCTTTCCTTGACTTCTGTGAACAGTACAGGTAAACCAAGGCTGTAACTCTCAATCATAAAGGTCCAAATCATACACTGAAGTTATGACTTAATCATCATAGAAGATCATTGTTAAGGAATGTTACTTCACAGTTACTTATTATGTATTCAACTGAGCTGGATTCCAGATAAAACTTCATTCCATTTTCCTTATCAAAGACCTCCAGCTAATATTTGTAGTTTGTAATCTAACCCTGTCATAGAACCACACAATAACTAACTACTTACAGGCACACTTTGAATTATTTTTATTGCAATTTGAAGTGGTCACATTCCTTGTGTTTATTTGTGTTTGTGTTTATTTCTCAGGGACTCTGTGGAGTCTACAGCAGTCAAACAATCCATTGATTCTTTCTCCATCAATGTGAGAGAGCAGCTCTTGGAAAAGGTCAGACTTTCCTAATGTTATTTAATTTGTAGTTCTGGCTTAGCATAACCAAGTTGTTTACAAGTTGTACAAAATGCGACTTTTGACCAAGTCCACTAAAGGATCTCATGTTAAACCAATTCTTATTTAGCACACATTTCAAGACCATTTCAATTGAACTTAAGTAATGTGGACACAGTTGACACAAAAACCTGCTAAAGACTAATTTATTTAAACCTGCTTTTGATAAATGTATCTGCTATTTTATATCCAATATTTTGCCCCTAGCTTGCTGGTTGTTTGGCTGTCTGTTTTTGTGTGTGTGTTTTTTGATGTTCATTGCTCTATTTGTTTGTTTTTGTTTTGTTTTTCTGTAATTATTTTGTGAAGCACGTTGTGATGTTCTGCTCTTTAACCAGAAAAATGTTTAATCACCTTTTGCTTGCCCTGATTAAGTGCACATACTGTATCAGTTGCTGATAGTCTAAGATAAGAGAATCTACTACATAATTGCAACAACTTTTTAAACTTTTGATCTAAATTGCTAATTGTGATTTGACTATACTGGAGAAACTGTTGGAGAGAACTTAGAATTGGTAAGTCTTTTATCTATAAAAAAGCCCGTAAGACTTTTGATATGTACCGACACTCCCAGAGATTGGTTGGGGCTCTTTCGTTATTGGTCAAGTCAACAACAACTGTGAACATACACATTATAAAATATCAATCAAAACAGGATTGAATGATATTGGTTGATATCAGACCTTAAATCAAACATTTATAATCTCTGCTGTGTTTTCTCCTCCAGATCTCCTCTTACAAGAATCTCAAGGTTCTAAAAAGAGATAATGCAAAGGTAACTATGGCAACCAGCTTTAGTCTATGTGTGCAACTAGTGATTATTCTTATTGTTGATTAATCTGTTGATTATTTTCTAGATTCATGGATTACAGGTCTGTAAAAGTGTCCTGATGTCCTCAAATGTATTGTTTTGTCCACAACCCAGAGATATTCAGTTTACTGTTTAACAGAAACATTTTCACCTTCAAGAAGCTGGAATCAGAATTTAGACTTTTGATCAATCGTCAAAAGAGTTGGTGATTCAGTATAATAGTTGGTTGTGACTGAAATATCTTAATAACTATTAGGTGGACTTGGATTAAATGTTGTAAATAAATTTGTGGCTCTCAGAGGATGAAGCCTGCTGACATTAACGGTCCTCTGACTTCTTGTAACACTTGTGGGTTTGAGTAAAATGTCTCAACAACTATGCAGTACATTGCCATAAAGGTTGGAGGCTGGACTTCATCCAGCCCAGTCAGCAGGTGAAAATGTGTTCAATACACTGGTTATGACCAAATACACGCAATACTATATCAATCCCAATATGTATCTTATATCGCTGTGTTTGGTGGTGTTCCTGGAACATAATGACAAATGTTGGCTCAAGACAATCATTGCATATGACACGACACGCTGGTATGATGAGCTTTGCAACTTCTGTTGGGTTTGTCCCTGGAACACCTTAGTTAATGGTTCTTCTCATTTGTCTATTTTGTTCCTCGTCTCCTCACTCCTCTGTCCTGCCTGAGAATTGACTCACGAATTGATGACTCAATTCCTGAAATAATCTTTAAGAAGAGAGGAGAGAGAAGGCTTACTGAACGAGCTGTGAGCACAGATGTACAGATGTGACCCATGACATATAAGAGGCATGACACACAGAGCTGGCGAGCCTGAGGAAAGGAGGTGAAGAAAGGAGTAAAGGATTTACAAACTGAGAAATGAGAAGAGGGGAATGTTGTTCCAGGACGGTCATTTCAATTTACAAAACAGCGATGAAAGCTGTATCTGGAGCAAGCCGTTGTGGTGGAGTGGGTTAGAGTTAGAGACTTAGAGATCATGTGGTTCTCAACCAGGAGATTGGGGACTGTATACCATATGGAATATATTTTTATTATAGAGTTGACTTTTTATTTTACACAAAGTTCAGTCATATTTTGCATGTCTTTTCCATTTTCTGCCACTGTTTTGGTTAGAATTAGGTTACACAAATACTTGGTTAGGATTAGGAAACTGCTGTATTTGGGTTTGAATAAACCCTTTGTTAGTGTTCAACACGTTACCAAGGTTGCCTATTTTCACCGTCTCTTTCCCCTAGTCACAAAGCTGTGACATGACAAAACACCTGATTGGTCAGTGTCAATGGTGGTCCTGGGGCAACATGAATTATGATGTTCCAGGAACAACACCAACATGGTGACATCAGATCACGCCAGTCCTATCAGCATTAATTTTATTTTTTTAGCAAATGTTGGCATGCTTACCAACTAAACTTTAGTGGTGAGCATGGTAAACATTATACAGTATCTGCTAATCTACCTCACAGAGCTGCTAGCATGGCTGTAGACTCTTGTTCTAGATAAAAGATCTGCCTGTATTTACAGTGCTCTTTTGTCCTGCTTGTGTCAGGTGGGTTCTTTGATCCGTAAAAAGACACAGAAACTGCTGGATGCCAAATATGAGCTGATGAGGTGAGAGGCACTTCTGTGGCACGGAGACGCTTGATTTCATTTACACAAACTAAAATTACTGCAAGGATTTAATGTATAAAAGAAAACAATAACTATTTCTTAAAAACGTCTAGCTTCCTGTATGGGTTGTTTACATCTTTGCTCTGTGTGTGTTCGGTCAGGGCAGAGAGGGAGGTGCAGCTACTTCTGAAAGAGAAAGGTGAACTTAAACTCAGATTAACTGATCTGAGACGAGCCCAGGCATTCCTGCAGGACATCAAGGAGCTCAACAGAAAGTACCTAGACTACCGACACGAACACCCTAAAGAGAAAGAGACGGTACACACACACGGACACACAGATGATGTTAATACTGACTTTGAAATTGTTTTATCCTGTTTGAGTTGCAATACACAGCTGTAGCTTTTCAGGTCAATATGACTGATGGTAATGTACTCCGTCTTTTCCTCTCCTCCTCCCATTCCAGTATGGGGCGTCCAGCTTGCCAGCTTTGCTCTTAGAGGCCAAGCATGTTCAGACGGCAGAGCATCAGATGCGAGGAATCAATAACCAACTGAAAAAAAGACTGAAATAATGTACTATGCCACACACACACACGCACAAATTGAAGAGTACATATTATGAATGATACTAATGCTGCTGGAATATTTCAAGTTAATGCAGAGTGCAGCAGAAAATTTGGGACTGTGTTGTTTTCCTGATTTCTTTGTGTATACTGCCCAAATCCTGTTCAATAAATGAATTAAAAAAAAGTTAAATAATGCAAAAAATAACGGCACGTGTGTTTTTTGTGTGTGTTTTTGTTGACATCAGAGGGAAAAGATCTGAGTTGAGGCCTCCAGAGAGTGTCTGCTGTAAACTGACAGATAGAATATACTAGACAGAGCACTTCAGAAAATATCTAACATGTACCGACACATGATGGCGTCGGTCGGGACTGTACCTGTAGGTGTTGGAAGCCTAACAACTGCTCCTTTTGCTCAAGGTGCGCCTGAACGCTGTATCGTTACTCCCGCCCACTCAGGCAGCAGCGTTCCTGATTGGCTAAGAGTTTCAGGGCCGTACTTTGAACAGTTTGACATTTCCCTGAAGTTCGGAGAGTTACCTGCTAATACGCCCAGCACCCTGACACGAACAGGTACGTCTATTTTCGACACATTGTCATATAATAATAATAATAATTATTATTATTTACACATGAATTTGACAGGCTAACTCTGTCGTGTCAGTTGCGGTTTAGAGGACTGGAAAAACCGGTGTTACTATTAGCTTAATTTGCGGGTGTAGTCTTGCTAACTAGCGTTAACTTTTAACAAGCGTTTAGCACCTTACAAATGATTTTTCACGTGTCAGTCGAAAGTCGAAGGCAGCTGTGAACTACTTGCACTACAGTTTTTTCTTTTAAAAGTCATATTCGCTCAATTGACTTGACTTGAGGCGCTGGGGTTGGCATGACAGTTAAGAAAATCTACTGTAGGTTAGTACACCATGCTTTGATAGTCACTCCTATCTGTGTCACAGAAACGAGTATTAGTGAACGTCGCCTTAATTACATGGATACGATCAGTGTAGTGACTCATGTCGGTTAGGAACAGCAGGCCGGGATCCGTTTCTCTTCTCTTCTCTTCTCTTCTCATAAGGAGTTGTAAATAGTTTCCTGCTTTGTCTCCTTCGATCTGTAACATTCGTATTTACTTCAGTCATATACTAAATCTATAGTATGATGTAATATTATGTATGTATTATTTATATATATTTGAGTTCACTCAGTCCATCCCAGATCATAACCATGCTATAAATGGTGCCGGAAGGAAGTAGTCTGACTCCTGTGGTCATTTTGAAACTATCGCGGCTTGCTGGTTTACGGGTCGTGTGTTGGAGCTGGTTTCTATTTAAAACGGTTGTTCAATGAACCATCCTGTATCTGATTATCCGAGACAAAAATGGTAGCAAGCGTCCCGTAACTCGACGAGTATCTGCCTTGTAGTGATGAATCGCAATCAGTGGCTCAACTCATATGTTTTAAGTATTCTTATTTGTAACTCATGCAGTGCATTTAACCTGGGATTCCTGCTGCTACCCTCAATATGTTTAAATGATCACTTAAAATGAAACAATGTGTTCTGCACAAGTTGGGTAAACCACAGACTTCCCTGTCAGGGTTTTTCATTGCAGTTAGCGTGACTATCTTTCTATCAAGAAAGTAGCTCGATTGAGAGGAAACCTGTTGAGAAATGTGTCTAGGAAATGTTTAAATGTATGAAGAAATAGTTCAAGGACTGGCTGAGTCCCGGTAAATAGAGCCACGGTTTTTATGGCGGAGAGGAGATGGGCCACCTCACCTGGAACAAAGACCACCACACTTAAGTAAGAAAAAAACACATCAAGTGTTTAGTGTACTATCATGGCCAAACTGCTCCCTCCTGAAAAACCTGTTGAGCCGTTGGACGATCAATTGTAATATGATATTTTAGACTTGTAAGGATTCAATCTAGTATCTGTTGGGCTTTTCTAGAAACATATGAAATGCATCATTCCAGACCGCATGACAAGACTGTGTAACTGTAGAAAAACCACTCAATGACTGTGACGTTGCTTTGGCTGGTGTGAGTAAAGGTTTCCTTTAACTGGAATTGAAAGTTATTTGATGAAGCCTGCATCTGCTGCGACTGAGAGCAATACCCTGGATACCAAGGAATTGGCAAGGAAGGAAAGGTAATTACATCAGTGAATCTGGCTTTGGGGCGAGACTGTGGTGACAGCTGAATTGAAGTCTATGGAAGATGCATAAAAAAACTCAATAAAACCATAAATAAGATCTGTATCTGTTGTATGACCTGTTATGACGACTTGACTCGAGGAAATTAAAGATCAGACTTTACAGAGAAGGTAAATGACAGTTGTTTTTTTTTTTTTAATTGACACTCATGCATCTCCCAGAGGCTTCAATACAGCCGCCTCCACAGTCTGGCATCAGTGATGTAATGACTCTTCCTTCGTCTTTCGGTTCCTTGCTGATTACCAGGAACTGTAGTAGCAAGATAGCCCTGAGGAAAATTTTACTGCTCAACGCTTGCTCCTTTATGGCTATGGAGCCGTAAAGGAGCTCAATGAGAGTTCTCCTTTCAGTCTCGTTGTCTTTTGTCCAAATCTTTTTTGGTCTCAAACATTTCTCATTTGTTTCTCCTAAAATTCCTTAGGAGCAATAGGTGAGACTTGAGACTTTACTGCTCAAACCTTGCTCCTTTCCAGCACTGGGGAGACATTCTGAAACTTCATTGAGAGCTTGATGAGATCTCCTTTGAAACTTACAGGGAGCCCAAGTTGAGATTTTCTGCACCTGTTTCTCAGGAGAAACAATTGAGAAACAGGAGAAATCAGCCACAGCCTCACTTTGGTCTCACATAGTTGTCTAGGAGAAATGAATGAGACACTACTGAGATCTTGTTTCCTCTCGTTTCCTCTGGGAGGTGCCAATCTCATAACAAGTTGGTGTTTTTACCCCCCCTTATTACATCCTTCTTACACGTTCATGTCTGCAGGAAAATGGCAGATCCTTGTGGTGACGGTGATGCACAGAGTGCAGAGGACCAAGTGGACGCTTTGAAGATTTTTTCCAGGTAAATATTGTCCACTGATGAAAATAGGGTAATTGATCTCTTCAGCCATTCACTTTGAAAGTCCTGCACACTTGCTCAGTTGTTTTCACGTACTTGACTGTTTACACCTCCGTTCAGGGGGAATGAAGGTGGGCACAGTGATGCTGTCATTAAATAAGGTCACTGGTCTCTACATCACTAAGAAAGGTGAAGGTATAGTTTGTCCCACAATAGCAAGTGCAGCAAAGCTAAACGGAGAATCTGGAAAAATGTCAGACCCAAGTTGTCTGCACACCACATTATAACAATAAATTAAATCAGCTGTGGGGATGTGCAGGGTTTTTTAAATCACTATGTGTAGCATTAATCATATTAGTATGTAACACAGGTTTAAGCATGGATCAGGTTTCATTCATACTGTATCAGATGGCCAATACCTAAGGAATGATGACTGCTGTTACCTTTGAACAAATTTCATTTTCTTGACATTTTTATGTTTCTTAAGTTATTTAATATTGCTTTTATTATTGCATTTAACCAGTAATACATGTAGCTGTAATACAGTGTAGGCTATAAGCATACATTATTTGTGTAACGTGGAAGGTCATTTTCGAGGGCTGTAGATGCAATAGATGTGGAAATGCTACATTGCTTTAAGGAAAGGAAAAAAACACTTTGCCACTTTCATTAAGTTATAGAAACATTTATAAAACTATCCCTTTCATAAATGACCCTGTATAATGGGATGCTCCAAAAATGTCCATGTGGTATTAAACCAGCTTCTCAAGTTTCATCACCTCAAAGTCTACTGACGTGTTAAACAAGATGCTAAACAAGTTCCTCTAGTTTCAGATCACGTCCTGCTGAGGAAATGGACTCTGGTCCCATCAGCAGCAGTAAAGCAGCAGACTCTGACCCTTACCGCTACAGGATGGACTACCCCAGCCTCGGAACCTGTCTTATTATCAACAATAAGAACTTCCACCCGAGCACAAGTAAATACATCCATTCAAAAAGACACAAGCATGCGTGCGCACACACAGACACACCTCACACCTCTATTCCATTTCATGGTCACTTGCACAGATGTTCTAATAATTCAATAAAGTAGGCATTCTGTCATTTCATGCATTTCACCAGATGTGCACAGGTGTAAAACTGGTCAGAGCTCCAAGCAGGTTTGCTTTATTTGTGCGTGCCCCACCTTGGATGGTAAGCATTTAGCCTCGCCAATGGAGAGGTGGTATGCTTACAGAGAAGAGTTGGGAGGAGTGTAGCTAAAGTCATGCTATGAGTTCTGAGCTGACATCTTGACATGTCACAGTGGGAAAATCACAGGTGTGAATAATAAAATTAATGATGGCTGAATTCCATTTAGCTGCTTTCAGTTTCAGGGTCTTACTGCCTCACTGTCATAGTCTACTGGGACACTTGGAGACAATAGAGCAGCGGTCCTCAATAGGCGGCCCCCGGGCCGCATCCGGCCCGCCGGCCTCCTGTTTGTGGCCCCCGTCCTGTTTTTCCTTCACCATGTGTTTTGTTTGGGTCAGCACGTGTACACCGGGACTTGTCTCCATGCCAACGTTACAAAGACAGCTGGGTCACTCACCACTGCGATCGCAACTTTTAACTTTCACTTTCGTTTTCGGAGCAGTTCGCGTATTCACATTTTGCCGGTGGCAAGAGATTGAAATGGCGTGTTCCAAGTAAACTGCTATAATAAAGTGGACAGTGAGAATCGGCAACTCATAGAAGTAGGAACTTGAAATTTCTATTCATTCTCCCTCCGACCAGGACAGAACCCATGGATCTGACAGTGCAGCAGTGACACACACTTATGTTGTTTAACATGTTTTAGCAAGTCTCATCATACATTACCACCTGTAGCGTAACGGACGGGGAGTTTCTCCCGGCAAACACCCTTTCACTCACGGTGCCAAAATTTGTATCATCCTTGTTAAAACTCAACATCATTTAATCACAGAACAAATGACGTGAATTAACCCACAACCATCTTACATATCATCTTATTCACAAACACATTCACAAATCATAATTACACCAACATCAACAGAATACCCAAGAGTCATTGCGCCACAGTCCACAAGGGGCGTTACAATATGCCAGGAGAAGCTGTGATGAAGATTTCCAGTTCGAAACGGCATTATGAGATGAAGCATAGGAATTTTGAAGAGACATTTCCTCAAAATTCAGAGATAAGCACAACACAAATAAATGCACTGAAATCGTCATATCAAGCTGCAAGCAGGATTCTTGTCACATCTATGTCACAATGAAATAAAATAATGCATGATGAACTGATGGACATAATGTCTGAAGGCAAACAAAAAGAGGAAATATTCAACTATGTATTTTGATTTATGTCAAAATGGAAATTACATTTTATTTTAGTTCGTATTTTGTTGTTTAGAATGAAAAGGACATTTTGTTTTGAATATTACAGTATTATTGCATGTGGCCTGGCGACCTCAATACATGGATCTTTGAGTCATTGAAAAAAATCTTTGTGGCCCTTTAAGATTTGTATTTGAGTACCCCTGCAATAGAGCAATCGTTTATTTTATTAAACTTTCGTTCTTTTCCTGCCACGAAATGTCAAAATACCTGTGTTTGTGTGTGTGTGTGTGTGGCAGCACACACACATACAAACACACGCTGCTCAGTACCCTTCTGCCACCTGGTGACTAGTCTTAAATATTTTTCTGAATTGACTGGCAAAATACTTCAATCAATTATTCATTAAATAACCTTAACATGGTACATTCTAATTAAAATACATTGGTTATATCACACTTGATGCCATGTAGCTTTTTAAAGAAGAATTTCAGAATGACAGGTGTGAGGGCATGAAAACAATGACTTGTTGATCTTTACATTCTTAGTAAAATTAGTCATATTGCAGTGTTTAAAGTTTCACCAACAACGAGTGTGACTTCAGTTTATGTTGTATGAATCTGAGAGATGGGGCTCGAGAGCTCACATCCCACTTCTGTGGACTATCTTGTAAAAGCTGCACTTTTGTGTTTGTGTTTCTCTCTAGATATGAGTTATCGAAACGGGACGGATGTTGATGCCAAAGCTGCTGTGGAGGTCTTCTCTAAACTGGGTTACAAGATCAAATTCTTCAATGATCAGACTGTGGGACAGATGAGACAACTTATGTTAAGTGGTAACTGAAAGTTTTGCAGTTTTTCATTCATTCAAGGTAGCCACTGAGAGTGATCATGTTCATGTTAACTCTTCATTTAAACGGTCCAGTGTCGGTTCCTAATAATTACTCAAGTACATCTGTTGCATTTATACAGACCACAGGAGCATGGGAATGTCTGAGTGTGAAAATTGTTCATGCCATGCCAGACTTGTAGGTTCTTTCATTGTGAGAAGTAAAACTGTTTGATGCTTGATAACAGCGCTGTCCTGCTGATGTGTCTGTAGTGTCACAGGAGGACCACAGTGGCAGCGCATCATTTGCATGTGTGTTGCTAAGTCATGGAGACGAAGGGATCATATACGGAACTGACGGCCTTGAAAAGTTTGAAAACCTGACACAGTACTTTAAAGGAGATAGTTGCAAGAGTCTGGTGGGAAAACCGAAACTCTTCTTCATACAGGTCAGTTAAATATACCCACATTAACATACCCATTGCCAAAGCCAGGCAGATGATGGCAAACAGCCAATGACAAGACAAAGACGATATTTACGAGAATAAACAAACAGTGTAGCAATATTTTGGACTTTGGAGAAAAGACGGGTCAACAGACAAACAGGCCATCTCACTTGCTCTCTCTATGGCAATATCAGCTGCTGTTTCATCAGAGTTAGGCTGACATAATGTGCATGCAGGCAGGAAAGCTAAGCTAGGCTAATTAATGCAATATTAAATGCCAATGTTTTAAAATAATAATGGTGACTAACAGAAAACATTTGTTTGTATCTCCTTGACAGTCTATATTGCCTGGGTTGGATCTTTTTAAAATGGTCTTGTTGTTAATCTATGTTTTATGTGTGTTAGTTAACTCAGTTAAAAGTAATGATAACTGAACTTAACCACTTACAATTGTTTACAATTATTTACGTGTTGTTTTAAAGCCAAAAGCATTAAAGAAGGTGTTGGCAGCTTCTCCTGTAACTGATTGTGTATAAAGGGCTGGTGATACTTTGTCATACTGATTGTGGGCTCCGAAATCAGTATGACAAAGAGTGTGCAAAATGTTGAAACAACAGTCAAATCTGAAATGTATACTATTTGATGCCAGAATTTGAAAGTCAGGAGTTGAACATTCAGTGTGCAAGTGCAACAATAAAGATTCTGTGCGCCTGTCTACAATAGTAGTTTCAGTACTGCCATAAAAGACAATCACAGTTAATGTACATATGCCTGGATTTCCTGCCCTCTGTAGGCGTGCCGTGGCACAGCTCTGGATGATGGAATCGAGTGTGATAGTGTGGCTGAGACACCAGCAGAGAGGATTCCTGTGCAGGCAGATTTCCTGTATGCTTATTCCACTGCTCCAGGTAAAAAGAAAAAGAGAAAGACTTTTTGTCCTGTTAGTATTTCTTTCTTAAACTGACACATAGATAACTAGCTATACATCTGACTCACTGTACGTGATGTTTGTTCATATTGAAATGGTATTACACTGTATCACTATATGCCCTTTTTGTAAGAGAGTTAACACAGTGAGTTGTCCTGCAGGCTACTACTCATGGAGAAACACAGCAAACGGCTCCTGGTTCATGCAGTCGCTGTGTGAGATGTTGCAGCGTCACCACGGAGAGCTGGAGCTGATGCAGATCATGACCAGAGTCAACCGCAAGGTGGCGCTGAACTTCGAGTCTGCTTCCAACCTACCTGGATTTAGTGCCAAGAAGCAGATCCCCTGCATCGTCTCAATGCTGACCAAAGACTTCTACTTTCCCAAATAAAGATTTAAGGTTCAGACTTCTTTTACCTACAAGAAACTACCGACCGGTGGGCAACATTCGACTCTGATAGTATTACCAATTTGATACCCATTGATTTCTACTGATTTATGTTGAGCCTGATCAGTTTGTTATGATATGGTTTTAGTGCTGGGGCTATAGGGAAAACCTGATGCAGTTTCAGTGAATGTGGAAATGTGGAAACCTTACTGCATGTGGAATAACTACATATACATAATACTGTGTATTTACAACATAAACAGCTAGTTTACCATATACACTTTGTCTTTAAATGCAATAAATGCACAAGCACAAGTAGTTCAATGTGAATGTGTCTTTCTATATTATCAAGGATTATTAAATGGGAGAACAAAAATACTTATACATAAAATAGGACAGTGCAATATACGTTTGTTAAAATATGTTTATTTATTCATTCACATTTTAAACATAAACAATGTTAACTACATCTATACCTATAAATACATGACTAACCAACTGTGTATGAATACTGAAGTCTAAATAGATAAGCTAAAACAAATGCAAACTGTACTTAACTAAATCAATAAGCATTAAAATAATCGTGTGCCATTTAAAGGTGCACTTTGTAGTTTTTTGGGGGAGGGAGATCTTCATAGATTTGTGTGTCTAATAAACAAATTAAACTAATTCTTAATTTTCATGACTTATGAACAGAATGAACAAATTGACAGAACGTTGAACATTATGACAAGTATGATGTGTTGCAGAAATATCTACTTAATTTAGCATCCTTTCCAGCTGGCCCTAGCCTGTCCTGGTCCAAAGCTCCCGTGCTAGCAGTGTAAACACCAAAATTCCCCTGGTGCTCTGAGCCCCAGTCTGGACCACTAGATGCACAGCTAAATAAGCTAAGAGGCTAACTGGCTAACAGTAGCGACTATTGGTTAGATTGGTGATTAGCGTTTTTAATGAGAGTTTTTCTACTCTCCACTGTAAGACCGTTTTTGAAAACACAAACAGTTCCAAGTGGGTACAGAGAGGTCCCAATCCAAACTAGCAATTTGAAGCTTACATTTAATGATTTGTGGAGAAAATCTGTACCAGAAGGTGGCAGCATTAACAAAGATTGGGTGAACTAAAGCAGTGGCAATACTTCTCAAAGTTGCAATTCCTTGAGTGGCTGCTTTCCTGATCAACAATTTAGCCTACTATCTACACATTGATACCTTGTGGAAAACAGTCTATTAGAGGTAAAGACACTGTGCATCAGAGACATTTCCTAAGTTTTTTAAAAAAAACTGAGGACTAAATGATCTGCACACTACCTAGAGTCCCTCCCTTGTAACGGAGCCAGTTATGTACTTTTTGGAACAATGTGTTTATATGAATGATTAACAGTTTATGAGGGGTGTTTTGTAAGTTGGCTCTGGCATGTGGACATGCAACCACTAGAGGAAGCCAGAGAAACATGCAGTGAAGCTCTGGGGGCCTTTAATGAATCAGCAGTCTTTTAAATATACACTCTACCAGGAACTGAGATCCTGCTGGAGTTAACCCTTGATACACTGACAGGACTGTTAAAATAATGGTCAATAAGGTTCTCTTCAGAACTTTATTTACCTTTCCATGCCACATTTGATTCCAGCTGTCACTCTAGTTTCTCTCTATCTCAACCATTCAAACAGTGTTTGGTTTAACCCCCCCCCTATATGTACACTACACACTATATGTATGATCCAGACTTGGACTAACTATATAAGCTCCCCTCTGTCCACATGACTGCTTTTGTTTCTGGCAGCCCTGCTGATAAAGTATTCATTTCTCTTTTAGTTTATCGGACCCCTCCCCGGTCCCAGCTGCAGCATGTGTGTGTCTGTGTGTGTGTGTCAGGAAGAGATAACCCAGACTTTATGCAGGGCTGTGACATGACCCTCTATGACTTTTTAAAACTGCCTCCTCACACACAGTGTCTGCATGCCTTTAGTGTGTAGGTAGCAAATAACACTGCCTTTCAGACATCCTATTTTCTGTTCCTCTATTTTTTCAAGAATCTGTTTTCTCTTCGGTGTAAACAGAAAGGGGCCATGTAGGAGGCAGACAGAGGCCGAGATTTCATAACCATGTTACTTCATCTGAAAACGTAGGCCTTTGTTATTATCTTGTTAATGTCTGTGTTTTCAATTCAAAGCAGAAACATTCAGTTGAAATAATTCACAATTCATGGTCATTCATAATATTTGTAAGGATATAATTCATAACTATACAAGGCAGTATAAGATAACATAGGCTTCAAAGGGCACTATGTAGTTTTAGAGGAAACAGTTCAAACTATAAAGTTTTTATATTTACTATAATTTTGAGGTAATAATACAAACTCAGATACATTTATCTTTCCATAAGCGAATAAAACAAGCTGTTCTCAGAGGAAAAAAAGGTCCCAGAACACAGAACACTGTTTAAAGCTAGAAAGGTGGCAGGGTCCGCCACATATAAACTAAGATAGACAAAATGACATTGTGTTTCGGATAAAGCGGAAGAAAATGGATATATGGATGGATGGACGGATGAAATTGCGTTGTCCTTTAAGATCAGTTTGTTTATTCAGTTTATTCTGTCATGACAAGGACAACAGTGCAGTACAGGCAAATGAAGTGCCCACCTGCAGTTTTCAAATGACTGCAGGTGGGACGATAAACACACACATACAGACAGTAGCTCAAAGTTTCTGGTTTCGTTTCCAGCATCAACGGTGCAGAAACGGCCGGTGGGTTGGTGGGGGGACGACGGAGGAGGAGGAGACGGTAGAGGAAGTGAAAACGAAATCCTGCGCAAAGATCGTCTATGTTTTTGAAGAAAGCGATTCAAACGTGGTGTAAAAGGTTCGTTTTCGCCACGTGCTGCTCTGCAGTAACACCTGGGCTACCATGCGTTCTCGCTGAAGATATTTTACTCAACCCTGCACGTTATTAATGACAGCTATGACGTAGTGTGCAATTTGTAATGTTTGGCCACGGTATTTTATCTGTGTGTATGTATGGACTGAATAGATAGGAATAATTAGCTTTTAATGGTGTCTGTCAGAGAGTAAGTAATGACAAGAAACAAGTGTATTCAATGAAAAAAGTACAAACTCAAGAGGTTGCACTGAAATATTCTGTGACCGCTGAGTCCTTGTTTTATTAGCATTTACTGTCACGGGGTACTGAGAGCCCCAAGTGTAACATAAAATCATAGAAACAATAGATAATTTATTTTGAAAATATTTCAACATCTATCCAGTCACTACAGATAACACAGTCTTGCTGATACTGGTGCATTTACAATAATTAATTGGGTTTATTAACGTACTGAATGAATGGCGCGCGAGGTGGTTGGTGTCGGTCTTCGTGGTACCGAGAAATAGCAGCAGAGTGAGCCCTCTTCGCATCGTATTGTGTCCAGGGGAGCGCGCACGCGGCCAGGAGACTTCCGCGACGGCGCTCGAGACCGACCCAAAGCGAGAGCACGAGCGCAGGAGGGGGATTTCCAGCTCGAGCCCCCACTTCCCGAGTCAGCCGTTGTTTTGCTTTCGGTCTGGACACAGAAACAGAAATAAACGTCGGCCACACTTTCCCTTTTCCACTTTAAACCGCAAACAAATCAACTTGTCCAACTTGAGCCGCGCTTGTCACTCTGACAGCAGGACCGTTGACGCTACAGGCCGTCCAAACTGAGCAGGTAACGTTTGATTTCCGCATATGAACGTTGTTGACTTGCTGCTCGCAGCACACAGACTTCCCACAGGACGACATGACGGATCCCTGCTAGCTCGCTGTGTGTAAGTGAAAGTAGGACTACGGCTTGCCTCCGCGTTTGTTGACTAGCTATCGCATTTATTTTCACTTTTGACTCGGTTGCCTTTGGGTCAGCACGCTGGCAGACAGCAGATAAACAGACTCGCGGTTAACTCGGGTTGACCCCTGTTGCTACATCAAACTTTAATCCCAAATAAACCTGTTGCTAACATGGAACGTTACTTAAGGTCAGATCTGTGGCTAGAAGTTGTTTTTCGATCATGTGGAGCAAGTTACAGAGTGATAGCTTTTGTTAGCTTGAGGAGAGGAGGTAGGAGGTAAATAAAGTTTAAAGTGTAGTTGTAACTGTATGTATGTGTGTGTGTGCGCGCGCGTGTGGGGCGACACACTGACTTGTGAACAATATTGACGTTTTATTCAGGCCTCCGTGTCTGTGTTAGTGCATCAGAGCACTGTTATTTGGACTAAATTACAACTAACTTGTCATATTTAGCCATTTAGAAATGTAGACATTTTAAGAGACAGGATGTATTTGGGTAATTGTCAGTAAGAAGTCATGTCAAAATGATCTTCAATATCATGCTGAAAATATCACCTTTAACCACAAATGTACTATTAGACCCTTGTGAGTTACACGTATAATGATGGGTTCAATAAAGCAGACATTGTAAATGTTGTTAATTATTCATTTTAATCATACAGCCCGGCTTTTGCCGAAATGTACTTCTTTTTTTTAGGATCATAAATGTCCCTCATTGTGCAACCAGGAAAAAGCACATTGCCACACACTATTATAACTGTCAGCGCTGGTCTGAAACTAGTTACAAGCCTACGCCACATGATTTTCTAACATTTTTTGCTTCTCAACCCTGAAAACTAATTACTAATGTTTCCACAGCCATCAACACTTTTGATTTTAAATGTTTAACTACCGCACAAATAAACCATTTGAAATCAAATAGTAGTAATATAAAGCGTATGATATTGTGCCCCGGGCAGCCTGTGTGTGTTTGAATGCTGTGTTCCAGCAAGCAGTAAGCCGGATGCAGCTGGAAGTTTCAACAGTGTGGCTCATATGGGATAATATTTTGTATTTGATGCTGTGCCATGTCACCCTGTTTGACCTGTTAGGGAGCTGGCTCTCACGTCAGGCAAGCAGTGTGTTGGCTCACTCTGGCGAGCATGGGGAGTGTCAGGCTCACTGGCCGGCTGATGTTGCCCACCGGACTTTGGTCACATCGGACTGCAGGGATCATAACCCTGCTCTTAAATAAAATGTGTGGGGGTGGGGGTGGGTGAAGATCGCTCGCACCTTAGTAGAAAAATTATTCATGTATTCACTGTCTTCTTGAGTTACTTTCTTGTTGTCTGCCTTTTCTTTTCTGCTGAAATATTGTCTTTAAGGTTTAACTTAATGTGACAACGAAGGCCAGTATGGGGTTGTGGATATGAGCGGACTAAGCGGCTGCAGTTACAGACAGATTAATTTGTGAGCAGTAATTTATGATGCCTGTTCTTCTACGCAGATTGTAATGTGAAACAGTAAACTGACTCTTATCCGAATGTTATCTTTACGACCACAGACGGAATGGATTCAGCAGTCTCCTTTTGTTTTACACAAGACTAAGATCGCTTGTATGAAATAAATCTTAAGTAGTGGCTTGCTCTCACATTGGTTTACAGAGTAAACCGTGCGCTACTGGTTTGTGATATTTGTATTGTTGCCTGCAGGGTTTCCCCTCACATCAGAAGCTTAAGGCACAGACCCCAAGCTGTTTTGGACACCAAAAATCAATGTGGAGAGCATTAAAACTAACTTGTGACTTTTCCCAGATCCAAGGATTGTGTTTAATCTTAAGGGTTATTATTGTGTATTAATTACAACTCTTTTTTTTATATGAATTTTAGAGTCGGTGTGATTTATCGATTATCACAGATAAGCCATTGTCTGTGTTATGTCGTCCAATATGCGCTGATATGAAAACAGTTTTAGAGATTGTCAATGCAAATGGGTGGATTAAATTCCCATTGAAGTTTACTGTGTCTGTGTACTGTCATTATAGACAGTAAAGTTTATTAACCTGCCTTTGTTACACATGTTTCTTACTTATGTTTGATAGCCACATTTGAGGGATCATTGCAAAAAATGTGTGGTTGTCGGCTGATATTGCGAAATCAGAAGTTTTACTCCCTAATAACAGTGGGGTGGGCTCTCTGCATCTGCCATATGTTTGGCTCGCAAATGAAATTTGAGACTCAACGTACTTCAATGGTAACTATTTCATGTCGACAGTACGTGCAGATAACTTTTGTACTATCGACTGAACAATCTGGCAGTGTTTTGAAAGTGAATTTGCCGTTCATAAGTCCTTTCTCCTTTTCCGTTCACTTTCATTTTTCAGTCCACCATGTTTTTCCCGAACGCCAACCCTGCTTCTTCTTCTTTTGATTCCCTTTCTTATTCTTCTGCCGCCCTCTGGATCAAGACTACAGGTGCCACCTACGGCCGTAAATCAAACAATTCACTTTTCTATTTTTTGTTAATACCGAGCGTTAATCGCGCGTTAAAAATATTAACGTTATTAACACGTTAACTTTGACAGCCCTAATATATATATATATATATATATATATATATATATATATATATATATATATATATATATATATATATATATATATATATATATATATATATATATATATATATAAACTCTTGAAGTCTTGTAAGTTTAAATGTTAGCAGCCATCATACACACAGATGTTTCTTTCAGTAATATGTGTGTATTTATGTGTGTGCACAGGACAAAATGCCAGTAGAGAGAATGAGGATGCGACCCTGGCTGGAGGAACAGATCAACTCATGCCAAATACCAGGTCTCAAATGGGTTAACAAAGTAAGTGTGGGCTGATGCCTCCACACACATACATACACACTGCTGTTATTGTTCGCAAACTGATAAAATATAAATATCTTTAGGAAAAGAGGATCTTCCAGATCCCGTGGATGCATGCTGCGCGCCATGGCTGGGACCTGGAGAAAGACGCTCCACTCTTCATGAGATGGGCCATACATACTGGTAATACATAGATCTACACTGTACACCGTCTGCTTCTTCTTTTCAGTGGTCTTCATTTTCCTGCCTACCAGGCACTTCAGCAGTTTTCTGTCTCAAATTGAAGAAACTTTCGATTGGCATTAAAGTAAGAAATCAGAATGATGAAGTTGTTGGAGCGTGCCTGCATTCCGACAGGCCACACGGGGATTTCTTAAGAAGCACACAGTAAGAGTAGGAAATCCAACGACTCCTTGCTGCTTTAGTAAAGAGGAAAGTGTTTAAAAATCAGCAAAAAGTTCTTACCAGGAGGATGTCGCTAGGGTCAGAAAAACGACAACAACAATGAAGTTAGGAAGCAGTAATGGTTTTGTCAGTGGCAAACGTCACTTTATCCACCAGTTAACTTGGGAGGTTACTGGGGAAACGAGTATACATGACACACTAAGTCACAGTTCACTGTCATATTTTTTATGAAAAAAAAAAAACGTTTGTATTTGTGTGTCTTACCTGACAAATGCACATAACAAAAAGCATTTTTTTCCAATTTTGTGTCATTTCTCGCAGAATAGTGAGCAAATCCTAACTGAATAATGTGATTAAAATCATAAATTAATGATGAATCACCTTGAAAATGATGGTGATTTTTGTGTTGTAGTCCATCTGTAATGATAAATAGTCACTTGGTCAATCATCTGTGGTTCTCTGTTTCTGTGTATGTGTAGGTAAATTCCAGCTAGGCATTGACCGTCCAGACCCGAAGACATGGAAGGCTAACTTCCGCTGTGCCATGAACAGCCTGCCAGACATCGAGGAGGTGAAGGACAAAAGCATCAAAAAGGGAACAAATGCCTTCAGAGTTTATAAGATGCTCTCCTCTTCAGAGAGAAGCCTGAAGAAAGGTGAGTTGGATCACTTTTCTAGATTTGATTCTTTTCCCTTAAAGGGATTTAATTATATCATCATATTGACTGTATCATGACGATTGTCAGATATTTTCTGTAAAGTGTGTGGTTCTGTCTGTTTGTCCATTCAGGAAAGAAGAAGACGGACAAAGAGGGGAGGACCAAGGGAAATAAAGAGGTAGATGAACATGCAAAAGCCCGTTTACGTACTGTATAAATACATTTAGCTTGTTATTTTAGCTCTGCAGCAGTGCTTACAACAGCAAAACACCACAAAGGAAGATTGTGTTTCTGATATCTCACTCAGTCATTGCAATCAAATGTGAAGCATCACAAAAAATATTAAGTGAGACATGTCATGCCAAAGCACAGCAGAAGATTTCTGGAAATCTTACTCAGTGAGCTGGCAGGTTTGCAGAGTATCTAACATGAACAGTTTAATCTGGCTCTGGTTCCCACATGACACAGACATTTCCCAGAAAGGAGAGGCAGTAAACAACCCTCCCCCCCATTTGGATGCCTGTCCAAGCAACGCACCAGTGTAACCAGTAGCTGCTCTCTCCTCATGTGAAGGAACTGTAAAATAATGGGAGTCAGCAGAAAGGAAGAAAAAAACATTTACTGTTGTTTAACTTTTCTGTAGACTATTCTCAATTCTTAATTTAAATTTAAATTTGACTGAAGATTTGAAGAAAGAATAGAACTACTAGTTGTGACTATAATCCAAAATACAAGTACATTTAAGTACAGTTAAGTGAAGACACTTCTACTGTATATTTCTTCAGAAACACTAGTTTTGTCCTAACTTTCCCGGACTTAAACTTGATTTAAGAAGTAATGACAAATTACATCTGTTAAGTCTGCTAAAACAGAGATAGAGAGCAAAAAGTACACCTTTTTTTTTTGTGTGTGTTTGATATTTGGCTGTTCAGTTTAGTATTTGTTTTTGTCACTTTGATTTGTGTGTTTACTTTCTTGAAATACTCCAGATATCAGAATTGTACCCTGGTCTGTTCTTAGGAATAAGCTGTTTATGAACCTCCCTAACAAATAGATTTGTTAAGCTAAATACCCGAGAAACTCTCTGCACTGCGGCACAACATCCCAGCTGTCTTATTAGAGCTTCTCATTAGTAAAATCAGAATGTAATGAAGTGATTACATTGAGGATTGCATGTTTAAATGGGCAAGTGAGTATTGGTGTGCATATAAGTGATATAAATGGTTAAGAGTATTGTTTTCTGCTTAATTTATATAGCTTCCACAGATCGTTGTCTGCAACACAAAAGTCACCCTTCTTTTTGGACACAAACACTGATCTTTTTCTTTGCCTTTTTCTTTTTCCCGTCAGGAAGCTTCTCCATCTCCAGACGGGACTCTTCTAGATGCTCACATTGGACCTGTTGACTACACAAAACAGGAAATGACCAAACAGGAAGTGATCAAGCAGGAAACAGTAGAGTTTACAGTAATGGACCGTGCCTCAGGTACTACAACAGTCCTCTGTGATTATTTTGTGCCTGTTGAGTTCAGTGACCACATGACTTGAACAGACATGGCACGATAGCTAAATCCCTTTCTAGTACGTTCATTATCTGCATTAACTGTTTTCCTTAACTGGTAAGAGTTTAATTCCATCATCGAGTTCACATACATTGAATAACTACAGTTGTTGTTTTTTGAGGTGTTCTAACAACTGAAGGGAGAGAAGATCATAACTTTATCTCGTCACAGTGTGTAGATGTGTAACTAGATCTTGCCACACACTTGATAATCTTTTTTAATCGATAAATCATTGACTGCATGAGAGTAAATGTCCAACCCATGTTAACATTACACCCTGTCCGCCTGTTCCCAGCCATTCATAGTTCAGTAGAAGACCACGTGATCACCAGCGAGCAGCTGCCATTCGTCTGTCAGACGATCGAGGTGACCACTGAGAACGAAGAGCAGACTGTGAGCTCCTCCCACTCGTACCCGCTCCAAATCTCGCCCGTGTCTTCATGCTGTGGTGAGACGACGCACACGAAAACACACATCGCGTTTTACCACATTAGTTATGAGAAGGGGAATAGATAGGTCAGTTATAGGGAATAAGTTATTCAGAACCACATATTTGACCACAGTTACATAGAGCAACATGGTGGTTACCAGACATGCATACAAAGAAGCACCTTTCTAGGGCACGGTTAAAGCTACGGGTTAAAACTCATCTGGTTGTCAAATCGCCTCTTCTTTTTAAGTGGTGTTCATTTTGAATAGCCAGCAGAAATAAACTGTGGTTCAGATGTTGACCCTGTAAACTTTTCATATCAGCCATTACATCATCTTCTGTGTCACAGTCCTCAGATCTTATCTCAAGTGTGGAACAATGTGGACAAACCAGCTGAAGGATAGATGATCGTGACTGTGAACAGTTGTTTAATTAGCTGTATTTTTAATTTGAAGAGATCAGTAACTTAACAGGCTCAAACTGAGCACAGTGATGCCGAAATATTTTGTAATGCGTAGAGTGTTCTCTTGCATAACTTTAATTACCGGCCTGAGATCTGTGTGTCACCTCTCTTTGTGTTTCGATCGTCTCTCTTTCTCAACCGGTCATTCAGGCAGAGTTGGCTCAACCAGTTTACAGTTTTAATCATTCCATCTGTACAGGGAACTTTTTCAAATAACTTTCTCAGTTGCTACAATGACTTCAGAGTCAGGCTTCGAATTAAATATTTTATGTTCCTTTAACATATTTTGCTGCTGTGTATAGATGGTTAACTGTGTTGTGGTTAAAAATCAAGGCTTGATTCAACTCTTCTGCTTTCTGTCGCTCTGCATATCCTTCCCTTTCTCTTATTCATCCTCCCTGATTGTATGTGATCTGAGGAAGACTTGTTGCAGAATTGTTATTTCCTGAATATTAAATCATTAAGACCTACGTGTGTTTATTTCTTCAGGCAGTGACACAGACAGTGATATAGAAGACACCAAAGAGGTGAGTCTCACATAATAAACACTTGTACACAGAGGAGAGAGTAATGAATGAGTAAATAACTGCCCTGATCTTCAGATAAACAGGTTTTTACCTGTTTCAACCTTACATCTGAAACAGGGTGTGTGTGTGTGTGTCCGTTTGTGTGTGTGTGTGCGTCTGTGTTTGTGCCTGCGCATGTGTGCGTGTGTTCCTTCCTGTAATGTTGCGAGAAACTGAGAAAAGGGAGGGCCTTGTCAGGAACTGTGGCTGTCAAACATTAACAGTTGATTTAAGGTTGCCGTTTGTAGTACATTGTACTCGGTGTGCGCGCGCACACACACACACACACACACACACGCGCGTGTACACACGCCCTCTTATCAGTGGTAAGATTAGTGTCCTAAAATGTGTGTTGTAATTTCTTAATGTTTGAGTTGAAATGAAGTGTTGTTGACACGTTTTACATGTGGTGCACTTCATCCAGCAACATCCTGTGCAGCAAATCATGTACAAATATTTGGACTGTGTCACAGAGATTCAGCTCTGTGGTCATTATTGCCGTGGTGTTTTTGGTGTGGTTTTTATGCTGTAATCCAGCACAATTTTGCCACAGCATACGTCAGACATTAGAAACTAACTGTGCTTACGCAGATTTGTGACCTTCCTCTTCTCCTTTTCATTGTTTCAACCTTAAGGGTGTCGCTGAAGTCTGGAGGCGAGACTACAGCACATCAGTTCTCAGGGTTCCCACATGTTCTCTCCCCAGCATGGCCACCTTCGTCACCGCGAACAAGCCCAACTTCAGGGTGACAAGCACACGGGACCCGGCTCCCCTCATCAGCTACCATACTGACGGCTGGACGCCGGCCTACAGCCAGAACTCTATGGTGTCCACGGCCACCAGCCACACCCACGAGATGCGCGCAAGTGTCATTATGAAAACCTCTGACGTCACTTCGTCCTGACCTCTGACCTCAGTTGAGGGAGTATCATCACTGCTTCCAGGGCATAGGAATGACAGATTGGTTTGTTTTCTCCATCAGGGCCATGTGGAGCTTCAAAATCTTTGATTTCATTGTAGCTTCTGATTGGGCCTTGAATTCTCTCACTTTACCTCTTAATTTGAGAAATTGGCGCCTGATGTTAACAATATTAGTGCACTGATTGGTGAGCATTTAAGCCCAGATAATTTTGTATCTGTCTGCGTGATTTAAATTTCACCATCCTTTTCCCATGTCTGTAAGGGCTCGCCGACCATCCGTGTGCAGTTTGTAAATTCAAGAGCATGTGGACTGTACACACCGACAGACATGTATGGAGAAATGTGGAATCTGTGTGTTTCCACATCCGTTTTTTTAACTACATCTGGCTGTTGACACGCCATAATCACTCATGTGTCACTGGTAGATCCGTTTCTCTGATGCTTTGTGCTAAAACTTTAGCATACACAATGCCAACAGCAAGACACTCACCTTTACTTTAATCTCATGAAAGAAAAAATTGCTTTTGGTTGTGGAAATTTCTTAACATGTTTATATTGCACAGCCTCTAGATGAATATATTTTTTTAATAATCATTTTTTAAGTGGGTATTGCCTAGCTGTAGGTTTGAAACTGAGTTCTCATGTTTATCCACTATGTTGGAATTTTAAGCACACAGTCTCTGATCACCTAAAACCATCAGCTGAAGAAGGGAAGGTGTTTTTTTTTTTTTTTACATTTCATACATGTTTTCCCAATCTTCATGAAATTGCAAGATTTAGCTTTGGAGTAAATACCAAATTAGGTCTTTGGCGTCGGACCCAAACCATTGATATTTGATTGGTATTTGACGATCTCGGCATGAGACTGGTGTACTCCGCCAGTTGCCCAATGTTAGCTTGGATTGACAACCCTGCAAAGGATAAGTGGTTACAGTAATGATGGATGGGAGAATGGATGGATGGAAGGAGACTCTGCAATTATCTTTATGCATAAATTACATTGTGTTGCTTTAAGTATTAGAACCTGTTACCAGTTAACAATAGAAGTGTAATAGTGTGCACTGAAGTGTTAGCATGAAACATCACACCAGTTGCTGGGACACATGGTTGGAACAAAGATTGTAAACACAAAAATTTATGGAAAACCACAAACTAACTTTTACTAGCTGCAAAAAAGAATTAAAGGCTTATTGTTTCATCACGATTAATAATGACAATCAGTATGAAGCCCTGATTGGCCCTGCAGTGGAAAGCGTGCGTGCGTGCGTGTGTGTGTGTGTGTGTGTATCTGTCCGTCTGTCTGGAGACCTCAGGACAATGTAGCCACCAACACACAGACTGGAAGAACGACAGACTCACTGACAGACAGACTGACAGACTGTGAACAATGTATTCATGTCTTTTCCTCTCCTGGTGTTAATAATGTACATAGCTCATATGTATGTGTGCCTGCAAGCCGCTTCTGCACCTTACGGACAGCACTGGTGTGTGTGTGTGTGTGTGTGTGTGTGGATGCATGTGTGTGGATGCATGTGCGTGAGAGAGAAAGCCTTATTGAAGATGTGTGCCTTTTGATAGAGTGCAGCTGGATTCAAACTATCTGTGCTTCAGTCTGCGAGTGTGACATTCAGGTAGCTTTCGGGAATTGTATTGGGCCCTGTTTGGATCCAGACAGCAGGCAGTGTGATAGTGTGGAGCTTGGAGGAATGGAGAAGTGGTTAACATGTGTTGTGTTTCCATGATGACCTGTTTAACTTTTAGTCAGCCAGTTAATTCTGCAAATTAAAGGCGAATATCTCACTTTGATGATGAGGAAAAAGGAATTCCGGCGTGGAGATGCATCACAGAGGACTGTATCATCACCAGGAGAGGCTGAGCTCAGATGTATTTAAGCCGCACTTTTACGTCACTCTTTTACAGCCTAGTCTCTGAGCTCCAACTTCAAATTTCCAGCCGACTTTAGTGCACACTTGTCAACTCCTTTCGTTATTTTGTCCACCTCTCCATTCTTCCCAGCTTAGAGTACAGTAGCCTCTAGCTTTAATTTTGATGTCTTGAATGCAAAATCATTCTTGACAACTTAAAGTACAATTATATGCACAGAACAATGAACGTTGGCAGCAAATGGAAGACACGTCACATTTGTTTGTATTTAGGATGAAATAATATACCTTTTTTTTTTAAAAAGGACCAGAATATAATATGTTCATATTAACCCTAACCCTGAGGCTCCTCAGTCATGAACTATGATCTGAAAGCTACTTGTGTTAGCAGCGAGCAGGCTAAAGCACAGGCTAAAATCCCAGCCTGCCTTTAACAAACTCCAGTGGGAACAGCTCTAAAAGTTCCTGTAGGAAAAACAATAGGACAAAGAGGAACCGGCCATGATTTTGTGAACCAAAGCACTAGAGAGATATACACTGGACGCACATCACTATCATAGTGAAATTATTTAAGATTCTCATCAAATCAAAAGGGGTTTGGACGAGGAGTAGGCATCGCTTTTATCAAATGTTTCTTCCATGTGCCTTTTCTATTGTTAGAAACTTGCTTCTGTTTCTGTGTGGTCACACTTAATGATAGTTCACGACTGGCTGCAATACACTGGCAATATTTAAAGCAACATATGCCGACAATTTTGTCAACATCTCCTGCCTTTTTTTACCCATGTATTTGCGCCTTTTGAGCCTGTTTTTTGTTTGCATAATGATCACCTCCCCTCTGCGTGATATTGAAAAATAACCCAGTGGTTGTAATGATCCAATCAGATGCTGTTCATTTTCTTTTGTGCCTAATTACTTTAAAGTGTTAAACCGGGTGACACATGTCAGGCCTTTTTAATTTAATAAAAGTTTCAGCATTGAAGCATTAGTTGACCTGAACTCAACAAGTTCTAAAGTTATAGATGATCAAGATTTGTAGGTGAACAATCTTAATAATCAGACCCCTCTGTAATTCACAACGCCTCGAAAGCACGACTATGTTATTACAAAGAGGTATAGCAAGGAAAAACTAAAGTGCACTTATTAGTGGAGTCCATGTCCGCTTTGTTATGTGCATAAAAGGGACGTCAAAGCAGCCAGAAGTCAGCAGTGAAAGTCGTCAGATGTCGGGGGAGATGTAATGATGTTCTCAGAAAGTGGCCCTTCATGTTTTGATTCCTGTGAATCACTGTTCAGTTAAAGCCGAGGTGTGTCTCACATACCATAAAGGACAATATTTCCATTCAGCTCAAAGAACAATACAAGACTTCAGTGCTTCGCTTCTCGCAACTGGGTTTTCACTGCAAACATGTCACAACTGTTTGTCTGTACGTTATGAAAAACTACATGTGAATCAACATGTAAATCTGAATAAAGACTTGTTTTTGTATTTATTCCAAGGTGTCAAATGTGCTTTATTACACAGATAGACAGTTTATCTTGCGTGCTCATAAAGATCAGAGTCCAGTTTTATGGCTTCTAAGAGACCTTGTTTATCTGTTGCTATTGAGGAAAAACCTGCCCAGTAAAAACAAAGTCCGCCATGTTGAGGACGTGTGGCCCGTCCTTGGAAAAAGAGGGTTAGAGCTCCGGTTTGATAAGACACAAAGGCTTGCTGATGTGTGCAAGTTAGTGCATGTAATGACTGCAGGGGTTTGTGTGGTTTTAGCTTTTTTGTCAGAGCAGATGTCTCCTTGTTTCACACACACGGCTCATTCAGTTTAACCAAAGCACTAACTGCTGTTTCGGTTTCAGTTGCTGTTCTCAGTTCTCACTCTACTTCCTGTTTGTCTCTGAGGCCTCGATGGATAGCTGGCGCGTTGCCTTGACAACTGCTAACCACATGCCATTGATCACGGTTAACACTTGTGTGTTATAACAGCTCTCTCTTGCTGACTTTGACAAGCTTACCTTTGTGTTCACATGTCTTCTCTTTCATCCTCATGTCCTCTGCCTTAAATCTGCAGCACAGGCGGTTAAGAGTCATCTCAGAAAGTCCCTGCTCTGTTTTCTATTCCCTTTTAACGTGAGTTCTTCAAATACTGGAAGGAACTAAAGAGATGGCTACTTAAAAAAGACTTTGGGAAAACCTTATTTTTTTTTAAAGGTCATGTATCTTGATGACATGCACAGCAAAACCAAATCACTTGTCAGTTTCAGCAAAAGGAAGAAAAAACACTTCACACACCACATTTAGCAAATTTAGTTATAGTTATTCTTCAGTTCAAGTCATAAGAACAGTTTGAACTTTGACAGTCTACATTCATATATGATATAAAGTGTTACAATAAACTATAAAACCAAAGTAACTTAACCTGCAAACAGGTCATTCTAACAGCCATGCAGTGGTGTCTCACTTGTGCCATCTAGTGTTTAAAAAGAAAAACTGCAGGTTTGTTCATTTGATAACCATAAGACCTATACCTAGTATTCCCATCAGTGTTCATGTATTTAAACATGTGTCTGTAGGAATACTTCAAAAACATCGTAGTAGAGCCAGAAGAGGAAAAGTGTCTTTAAATAAAATGAGCCTCTTATCCAACATAGGATCAAATGCCACTACTACTACAAATAATAATAATGACAAAGAAAACTAGATTGGTGTCGGCCCTAGCTTGGTGCTTTGAAAGTGCCGCCTGTAATCAAATCATGGATAATGCAATAGCTAAGGTGCAAAGTCCCGTTCATTTCAAAAGTTTATATCTCACATGCGCAAGAAAAATATGAAGTGGATTGCAAAGATTGTACAATGAAACTATGGGCAGGGCAGAGCAAAGGGCTCACAGTGGAGAAGGTTTCAAAGCACTCAGAACTTTCACTTACGGGTAGAAACATCAATACAATGATGTAGACGTGGGTTACCAATACTGAGATGGGTATGATGGACACAAGTGGTGGATAGTTGATTTTCAGTAATAAAGCCTACAGTAAAGTATAAAAGTAGTCAAAAAAAAAAGGGAGGCAGGACTCATCATTTCTTAGTTGGATTATATTTTGTGTTAGTAATCTGAATCTAAAGCAGTACTATATACTAGTCACATATAAATGTAGTAAAGCAAAAAGTATTATTTTCCTCTGTATTAAGTACTTAAGTACAGTAGATGAGTAAAACGTAGCTTCCCACCACTGGTTCAACGATATCATACCCTAATGATATTTAAAATGTGGTCCACATTATTACCATACAACAACATATTCTTCATCTGATACTTGGAAAATATATATCGTCTTATCCATGTTTGTCCCCAGCAGGTAAAGTGCACCCACACATGAAGATGATGATGATTATATGCTGCACTGTGCCAACATCAGTATCAACAATACGAGGCTGGAGGCTCACTGACGTCTCGGTCTTTCGAAGCCAGAAGCTCATCTTTAGCTCTAATGGCCTCTCCTGAGTGTCCTCGGGTGGCGTCACAGCTGACCCCTGCTCAGCCTCAGTCCTTAGTCTCTCTCGCAGTTTGGTCCCAAGAGCTTTTCGTGCCAACAGAGATGATCGGATCTTCTGGATTTGTGAGGATCTTCTTAAGTTCCTCTCGGCTTTTGAGCTAAGCTGCCAGAGTTTCTGCCTTTTGTCAGACTTTTGCAGATTTGAACCACTCCTCTCCAAATGAATTGCTAATTTGCAGACCCTTGTGTGAAAGTCGTGCCGTCTGCTTTTTCGCATTCAACACCTTCTTCCCTGAGCCCGAGCTTTTTTCAAGAACAGCTGGTGGTATTTTCTCATTACTCAAAGCTTTCTCAAGGGCCACACAGGCCATTTGTTTCCCTTTTCAAGATCATTTTCAGTTTGGTATCTGAGGACTTTTCCATCTGTAACGGATCCTGGAGGAAAGCCCTGTCAGCTCTTTTCTTTCCCCAACATTTCCTTCTCTCTCCTTCTTGTAGTCTTTCTTCAGGAGATCCACTTTGTTCCGATCAACCATCTGGAAAAAACGAGTTGGTGGAGACACGTCAACACAATCTCCTTGTACAAACAGAACACCCTGGATCTCGCCATCTAATTTGAGGCGGTGGAGTGCAGAGGATTTTCGCAGCAGTCATATGAAATGTCAATCATTTCCTCATCGCTGTCTGTGCACAGGGTATCTACAGTTCTGGGAGAAGTGCCGGAGTGCAAAGAGTTTACGGTTGCGAATTAATATATTAGCTGCTGCATGTCTGTCCCTCTTTTGTTGTGATCAGACCCCCACTTGAAATGTCAGGAAGAAAAACTTGAAAAACACTGGCAGTGACAATTTAGCAGCTGAAGTTATTCTAAAAATGTTCTGTATAATGGTTAATAATCCCAACTGCATTAGATTCACCCCAGACCATGTTTCCATTTAGCCAGAATGCACCATATGAATGTTATTTTGTAGGAGAAGCCACCTCATTAAGGAGGAAGTGGGCTCTCTCTTGTTTTGTATGGCCTTAAAGGTGCAATATGTAAGGTGTGGCCACCTGTTCAATTCATGCTCACTAAACGGGAGAGGCAGCATATAATCAGAATAACCGCTAACTGCTGCTAATTGTATTGTGTTTATTCATCTATGACTGAAGCTATTGTTAGCTTGTTAGCTCAGTTAGCCATGCAGCTAGCCTGCCTAGGGAAGTGTTGGTGCTTAGACCACTAGCAGGGGAGTTTTGGACTGCTGGGAGAAGGGGTTTTCAGATCGGGAGTTAGCTAGTTAGCAAGCTAACTTCAGGAGACATCTCTGAAACACAGGATGTAGCCATCTTTGACATAACTCCAAAACTGTTTTTTCATCAAATTCTGTTCATATTTTGTGTTACGAGTTTAATGTTTTAAACTAAAATTTTTACAATTACACAAAAAACAACCAATTTTTTTTTACATATTGCCCCTTAAACTGTTGTGGGGTTGACCTAATATGATGTTGGCTTAATTAACTGGTAAGGTAACTTAGGGATGTTAGCACAGTAAATTTGCAAGAACTGCTGTTACCTGTAGCTGCTATTAGTTAGTTAGCTCATTTAGCCATGTAGCTTGCTGTACAATTTTTACTCTGCACAGACTGCATGGTCGGCACACTGAGGGAGGATTGGCGAATGCTGGCGGGGAGTTGCCCCAGAATAAAAACATTCCTAGCACTGCCACTGATGGCATGCTAACATTATTTTTACCGTAGGAGCCGAGTAGCTGTGGGAAGACAGTTAGCCTCTATGTTGGCTAACCACTGGAAATCTCAGTGTACCTGTACAATAAAAACAAAAATTACCCCAAACAAAACTGCAGACTATCATTATAATTATGATTATCTTAGTTATTGCAAATAGACCTCTTTTTGCTTTTTAGCTTTCAGATGACTTAGCTCAGCTAGCGTACTGTCTTTATCAATAGCTTTCTATCAAACCTTTCCATTGAGTTCACTGAGAAAAACTTCATGTTAAATTATGATAAATCAGAGTCTGGCAAACATACCAGTAAGCAGTGACTTTTTTTTACACTTTCAGCAGACACACAGCAACATTAGCATACATTTGGAGTTTGGTTTTCTGTCCACACGACAAATTAAAGTCCAACACCCCCCTTTTGGCCTCCACCCACTCCCAAATATATGTGGCTTAAGCTTCTAATTGCTCCATAACTTTCACTAGCTAGTCGCTAACTTCTGCTGTCTGGTGCATTGCAGGTATAGTGGGTTGATCTGTTTTCTGTAAAGTTGCATTCTGCATAAGCCTGAAAGATGCTGGAACGTGTAGAGCTCAGGGGAAACAGAGGAAATGAGAGATATTTCTTTTGTGCTTGTCAATACGAGCACTCAACATGTAAGTCATTTGATCCATTGTTAATGTAAAGAATATCGATTACCGTAGCTTTAATACCCATTCCAGAATCAATAAGTGGCCACAACAGAACTTGTTTCATGTTTGGACTGATGGTTTGCGGCTGCTTCGTGCCTATTAGACCTGAACATCTCATTTCAGCCACTACACTTTAAACTTAATCGCAGAAAATGGGCCTTTGTTTCTTTTACAAAACGCTGGACCACCAGTACAGCCCTTTGAATATCAACAACAGCCGCAGCCTTCACATGTTGCCAAAGATGAGTAAGTCTTCTATGCCGAATCAAAATGGATGTCTGTAAGCTTGCAGGAACAACACAAACTCAGATTGTGTTTGTGTTTATTGAGGATATGAAGACAGAATAGCTGAAGTCTTGGGGGAGATTTGATCCCAGGCCTGCAGGGAGACGCCAGCTTTCAGAGGAAAGAGTTCCAACAACAACAACAACAATGCACAAGAGACGAGGGAGTCGTGGTGTGTGTGTGGATGCTGCCTCTCCCTTACTGCTCTCACCTCTCTCACCCTCTCCTTATTTTGACTTTCCTTTCTATGACTCTCATAGGAATACGTTTGGGTCATGTCATATTGATCATATGTTTTTACTGGGAGTTGGAGGATGAACATGTATATGGCCTCCAAGTGTGTGCAACCTCAACCCCACTGAACATAGATGAAGGGCATTGAGGCCACTCAACGATTTGTTTGATTTTTGCCCACATTTTTTATGACCTGCAGGCCAGCAGCATCACATCACCCCAGCTTTAAAGCAGCCCACCCCTAGAAGGATACGAGAGGGAAATGGCCGCCATGTGAAGCTCTGCAGAACACCGTCAACTTCTCACTCGACCTGTTGAGCTGATAAAAGGATTTGTTGTGAAAAAATAAATAAGAGCACATTCAAATCAAATGCACAATAGAAGTGTTTTGACAAGCTGTCTCAAGACTTTGTCACCCTACTGTATGACTGTTTGACATTGTCCTGCCCGTTCTCCAGCCTGTCTTCCGCTTCCCGACTTCAGAGTGCTGCAGTCTACCTGGAGAAAAATGATGCGTGTTTCGGCTGCGTGGATGGCGGTCTGCGTGGATGTTGATGAGGAGGCGAGTTAAGAGGGGAAGGAGGGGAGGCGAGTTGAGGTTGGACGAGTAGAGGTAAGGACGGAAACGTAATCATTTCCTCGACCCCGCCTCATACAAATGGAGTCTTGTATGTCTGGTAAATACGCTGGCATAACAACGAGTCGGCACATTTTGAATACATCTTTAGCAGTGTTTCCAAGAGAATAGTTCAATTTCAATTTCAGGACTAAGCGGTGAAAGACCTTTGAGTTTTATGTCAAGCAGGGACCCGGCCGGCCTGATGGTTTGTACCTCTCTGCTAGAGAAACACAGGGACTGCAGCTGAGAGTTAAAAACATGAGCAAACATGAGCTCCAGGTTTTGACATGGCAGCTTCGTTGTATGACCAAACACCAGAGATCCATCAGCACCAACTACTCCGCCAAACTGAACAACAAAAATGTTTCCCGACTGCCCTTTAAAGGCAAATAGAAGCTTTCTCAGGTCCATCGCCCCATCATTGTTCTGCGCCTTCCAAAAACCAATCACCGTTAAATCAGTTTTATGATGTTACATCAGCATTGCTCACGTTTGGTTAGGATTAGGCAGAGGAACCACTTGGTTAGGTTCAGGGAAACATGGTTTGGGATTAAAAATATGATTGTATGTAGGAGGGAGAGTGTTGGGAGGAGCTTTCTGATGCTGTCGCTCCCACTGCATGTTGCAACTTGGCTCAACTCAGCTCGATTCATCTGTGGCACCAGGTGCCCCTCTTGGTTTAGTTTCCATTGTAGGCTGGATTTTTCGAACTGATCGTCATGACGACACCGCATGAAACTGCTGCGGCATCGTGTTCGGCTCAACAAGGACGCTGAAGGGATGTTTGTCACAAGCAGGAAGACGGACTTCATTTTCAGAAAAGGCTGAATGCAGCGAAAGAAAAAACTGCAGGAGGAAAACGGGAGAGTTTGGGAAACGCTGCGTCAGAGCGCAGATGATGTGACGACTGGCTGCTCCGTGTCACACAATTGGAAGTTCTATCCGACCAATCAACGGTGCGCAGTGTTTTTATTCCACTGTTTAGTATCAGCTCAGCTCGCACTGAACCTCAACCAAGTGATGACTATTGCCAATGGTAGAACCAGAGCAGAGTGGTTCCAAGCGAGTCATACTATTTGTTTGAAATGAGGCCTTGTGAGCGATTGGTCAGGAGCAGCTGATTGTTGGTTTGACTTTCTGAAACAACCACAGAGGCAGGTACACAGGCACGCTGCAGGAAGTAACAACACTATCATCATAGAACATCACAGTCACAGGGTGCTGGCTGCTTTACATCCATTTTAGAGATACACCCGGGTATCTAACATGGTTGGACAGAATGAAAATCCTCTATCATTTCGTACACTTGTCTCACTGCCCACCTCTCTGCAAAAGATCCACATGTGAAGCGTTAATGTCCCTAAACTCTTACAGGAAATGCTGCCTGCTGTTCAGCCAGTGAGCAGCAGATGGCACTGTAACACCATTTAATACAGCTCTCCTCGCCTCTTATTTTCCACTCCCTCTGGACAAACTTCTGTAGTACTCTGTAGAAACATGGATTCACGGGCCTTATAATGTTGGCAAAGCCTCAGACAGGTACGGTTTCTAATAACATGCAAGGAGTATAAGTGCTCACGTGGTGATTCAAGCTTAAAAACAGATGTTCTCATGCAAAACAGCAGATTTTTGTCCCGTGGTTTCAGCCAGACGTTCTCTGCTTCACTCAGATCTCATGTACAGACCTTTGATACTACTCAAACATTTTAATCACACTTTGCTTTACTATGCGTTCCCGTCAGCGCCTTTCCCCATCTCACTCATTAATAAGAATATCATGACACAGAAACCGCATTTGAAAAATGTAAAGAAAATTGGTTATTCAGTCCGAGAAGAGCCGAGGCTCTGCAGGGATGTAGTGGAATGCATTAAACATGTGAATCAGAGATTCCACGTACGGTGCCGAATGGAGGCTCATTCATTTCTAATGACAGGGTCTGCTCACGCCTCATATCTGCTGTACCAGCGTGTTGCAGTGAGGGTGTTGCACCGGATAACTCATGCACGGCGTCAAATAAATGTATAAATGTCAGTGATTAGCCTCCACGGTGACTCCACCACAGCTGCACACTGCAGCTGTGTTGCATTGCCACGAGGCAGCAACACGCACACGCACACACACACACACACACACACACATTGGAAAGTAACTAGGTATTGTGAGTCATCAGCAAAGCTCCCAATAAAAACCTGACCGAGAGAGAGAGAGAAGGAGAGACAGATGGATGAGAGAAAAGCGAAGCTCTAGAGGAGGAAAAGCTGGGGGGAGGAGAGGGGAGGAGGGCAAGAGGGAGAGAGAGCGGGGAGGAGGTGTGGGAAGAAAGTGGGAGAGACGGGGAGCGCAAGAAGAAAACAGACGGAGCGATAGAAAGTGTCACCGAGGGGCGAGTTAAATGACATTAATGATGCGTTGGTGTGAAGTGGCTGTGAATCTCAACGCTCTCCCTCTCCCTCTACTTGTTACCATGGTTGCTGCTGCTGACATCCTGATCGCACAGCGCAGATAATGAAGTCAGGTGTGTGAGTGTGTGTGCGTGTGTGCGTGCGCGTGTGTGTGATGGAGAGGAGTGCGAGCAGACGAGGGGACTTCATTCTGCATGTATGTGTGTGTGTATGTTTGCAGTTTCAAATCACTATACATATGTACATTGTGCAGTGAAGTGGTACCTGTGTGTGTGTGTGCCCATACATTTTTCTGTGTGTGTGTGTGTGTGACTGATGGTGAGTCTCTCTGTGTCCTCCTCTATTTCCTTTTGCATCTCTCACTTTCTCCCACTTTTCTTCATATCTGCAGAAACAATGAATCTTCTAGATCCTAATCGGACACACACACACACACACACACACACACACACACACACACACACACACACACACAGTTGAACAGTTTGAAGACACTACACAAGGTTGGCAGAGAAGAATTTAGGAGGAATTATCCCAACTCCAGATATAATTATGAGACCAGACACAAATGAACACACACACACACGTGCACACACAGGTTGTGCAATGTAGGTAGGCTGCCGACACACAGACACACTGAGGCTCGCACAGGTAAGTAGTAATAAGTGGAGCAGCAAACTGATGGCCGTGTGAATTAATGTCAGTTACCTTGGCAACCGAAGCCTGTGACACAAGAAAAGCGAGGGATTAGGGAAAACACAGAAAAGAGGGAAAAGATGGAGAGGAAACAAGAGACACGGAGGGAAACACAGAAGACCAGAGATTCAAAACATTGGACAACAGAGCAGTGGAGTCTGATCCACGGCGCTGTGTGAGGGATTCAATCCAGTGAAGTCGGTGTCACAGCGCTTCTCTTCACATCCCAGTTCATGAATTTTTACCCTTTTTGTCTGGTGCTGAGCGCTGGTTGCTGTATTGTTTCTTTTTTTTTTTGTGCCTCCCAGGAACCACTTGTCAATCTAACAACATGTCCAGCCGTGTCTTCTTCCACCTTCAGGAGCTTCTGCAGGCGCCGCTCTTCTTTGCGCTCCCTCTTTTAAACTGGGCGAACAAGTCAGAGGCTGTCAGCCTGTTTAAATGGAGACGGGTAAAGGGAGTTTTGCAAAAAGTGATCGTGCGCTTGGTGCTGGGTTGCCAGAAAGAAAATGGATGTGTTTGTGCAGCAGCCGACGGTGGTTTAGCACGGAGAAACAAGGTTTGTGGTTCCACCTCTGTCTCTGTCTGTCCTTGTGTTATGAACGCTAATAGAGCCATGATGGTACTGGTCTGGAGCTCCAGCATGACCGAAAACACTTAGAAGTAATGTGAAAAACACACACACACACACACATACATACACACACACACACACACACACACACACACAGCAAGCAATAAAAAACAGCATACTGAGGAACTACAACACTGTCATTAATACAATGAATGATAAAACATTATCATTAATAAAAACACAGTAGGGGAAACACCTCCACCTTGCACCTCTCCTGAATGCAGCACCACTCCCTCCACTACAACACCAGCTCAGCAGTCCGAGCAAAAAGCCAAATCCCCTAAGATAAATGCACATGAATCTCCCAGCACCCAGCGTGTCCCCATCCAGCTTCACAGCAGATCACAATCACTCGTTGGGTCGGCATCGTGCTGGTGTTGTCTGGTTCAGCGTAAGGAAGCAAAGATGGACGTGTGAAAGGGGCTTTAGTGTAAATATTGTATATTTTAACTAAGGGTGGGACGATACGGGCAACTCACGATTCAATACTGTGACGATATTTGGCCCACGATAATGATAATATCACGATACACGATATCTGCAATATTCAATATATTGCAAAAAAGTTCATCAACGATATATCACGATATGTGACTGAAAAAGGGAAAAATACCCATAAAAAGGAAAACTTCTTATGCATCTATTGCATTTATTTTATTTTATTTTCTATGAATTGAATATGCCTTGATGTGTCCAGGTTGACACATAGGTTATTTGTGGGCTGCCGCGGTCTTCTCATTAAAAAAAGCGCCCCACGGATGGACGAACGCTCCCCCCCCGCTGACGGCGATAACGACCGCACCAGTGTTCTCCCGTCATCTGTCTCGTAAAAGCCAAAGTGGGTCCACACTTTAGAGTGGAAACTTGCGGGTGGGTCTTTGATTTGTTTTTCGTTGTTCGTATTATCCGCCATTCTTGCATCTGTTCTTCTTCTGTTGTTGACTCGTCTTCTTCACCGGCCCTGCTTACGCCTACTTTACCCTCATTTACGGGATTAGCGCCCCCACAAACAGGACAGGAGAGATTAAGTACTGACAGTGACAACGGGGTAAATCCATAATGTGTGTTGTTATAAAATATCGATATTTGCCGTCAGTGTATCGATTATTTATTGCGACAGAGAGCACAACAATATATTGCAATATCGATTTTTTTTCCCACCTCTAATTTTAACCTATTTTTTAATAAAGCACACAAAGGATCTCTGTCTCAGACAAGCAAAGAGAAGAAAAAAAAGTTTAATGAACTGGTGGTAAGGACGTATTTCTGCTGTCACTGTCAGTATTTGAGCAGAACAAAATGGACGCTTTATCTGAGCAGCGAGTCAGTCAACAGCGACCCGAGTAATTTGCTGAACAGCTCTGCGTTTTTGCAGCCGACGTTGTCATACGTCCCCTTAACTAATGTTTGTCCCCGCTGCGCATTTAGAATGATGAAAGGATTATTTAATCAGGTGCACTTCAAAGCCTCCAGGCATCTCCTGCTTCGCTCGCGCCTCTCGTCTTGATGCCTCCGTCGATTCGAAAGCCGATATTTTTTTTTTTACAGGGAATTAAAAGAAGTGCATTTTCAAGCATTTTACTGTATCGCAGAGCACAGAAAAAGAAAAATGCGGCGCCTCTGCAAACAAATAGAAGAAGTCTAACAACTGTTATTCAATACTTGACTGCGTGTCAATGTACAGCAACTGCAGTGGATCAGATTTAAATTTAAATAAAGTTTGCAGACTGCAGAGACAAACTTTCTACAGACGTACAACAAAGACCTTCGACACCAAACTCTGTTTCTCTAATGAGTTTTTGATACTGGAGAGGAAAGCAGCATGTTTAAAATTCAGGGTAATGTAAGTGTTTTCATTTTTTGGTTTGCAGAAACAGTTTGTGTGTGTGTGTGTGTGTGTGTGTGTGTGGGTGTGTGTGTGTGTGTGTGTGTGTGTTTGCTAATGTCAGGTCAGTAGGACGGGGCCCATTGATGCATCATGTCATTATAACCCAGGCTGTTGTTTTCCTTCTCTATCCATCTGTGCATCCCCCGTGTCTCTGTTTTTCCCAGTGTGCACCCTGTCTGTTCGCCCTTTACCCTCTTTATATTTTTTTAGAGAACATTTCAGCCCACTCCTCTCCTCTTCCTCCCCCGATTTTTTTGGGGGGGTGTGACCTGACTCTCCTGTATTTATTTAGTTTTTTCCTACACTAACGTTACGTTTCACTCCGGCTCATTAAAAGCCCCAATTTTATATTTGCTTCGTCTGAAAATGGGCAAATTCACCATTTTTCTACTCAGACAAAACCTCAGGAAGTTGTAAAAGAAAAGACTGTGTCTACATCTGACCTTTCCTTCGCAAATTACAGACATTGATTACAACATTATCCTCTGTGCTTTTCAGTGAAAAACAAGTGTAATCCCATATTTCATTTACTGACCCTATAGATGCGTCCAAAAGTGCTCAGAGAGGAAATACAAAGGTTATTAACTCACAACAGAGGACGCTGAAGCAGAGGAATATATTATCCACTGAACATGAACAACAAAAGTAGATTGGCGACAAACACTGCCCGTCGGCCCCGAGGAAGAAACTACTGTATGTGGGTTTCCTTAAATGTGTATATATGTGATGGTGTGATCATGTTCACCACGGAGCCCCTGAATGTTGATCCCACTGAGAATATGAGCTTTCCATGAGTGTTGAAACGAGACCTATTATGCTTTTTGTTTTCTCCTTTCTGTCAGTGTTTTCACTAAGTTCTTGTGCATTTAAAATCTCTTAAAACTTAAAGGAGAACTTCGGTCGATTTAAACATGCAGCTTCATTGCTCAAGCTACCCTTGACTTGCCAGTACCGAAGACGCGAACAAATTTGGTCCAGCCATTACAGAGCTCTGTGAACGGAGACGTAGCATTGAACGCTAACAGCATGGGGTCAGAACTTTAGACTGTGTTTTAAGCGTCTTAACATGCTCCACACCTCACACCAAAAGTTATGCAACATCAGCAGACACCTTAGCACACAGCACTGTAGCGTGTATGACTCAAAATGAATAAAAAAGTAGTTAAAACAATGTGTTTGTGCAAGGAGCTACTTACCTGTTTGTTGACATCGGCGTCTTCCGGTAGCTAGGCTAAACTAGCTGATCCGTCGAGCGTGCATTTACTCCCTCACTGGCGGAGACGGAAACGTAATCCAGCATTTTCGTGTTTATGTTCATAATGTACATGTCCATGTTACAGCCTTTCATGAGCCATGAGCCTTACAATAGCCTGTTAAGCCTGTTAGGTGCACACTCGATGGATATGCTAGTTTGGTCTAGCTACCGGAACACACGGATGTCAACAAACAGGTATGTAGCTGCTTGCACAAACACACTGTTTTAACTACTTTTTTATTCATTTTGAGTCATACACGGGTTACACCCCGCCTTTCCGAAACCCCGCTGTTCCGAACATAGACTTCAATTCATCGTAATGGCGGGGTTTCCCTTTTTTTCAAAGACCCCGCTATTCCGAAAAGTCTATTGGGGAAACCCCTCCATTCCGAAACCCCCCCACTCCGAACGGACTCAATCAGAAAGGAAACGGAGGCTGCGCATTTATCCTTTTTTTCTTTGTGGGTTCAAACGGATCAGGTGGCTGATTAACCGCAAAACCAGCCTACTTCATATAAATGACATAATGCTCATTATGCCTCAGCTGGAAAAATGGCTATGTTGAATTGAAATTACTTTATCATGCTAAATATCCGAAATTGTATGAAAATTGCTCCAATGCGTTATACCGATCTTAGGACATATTCAGACACAGCCTGATACGGGTTCTGAGCAAAGGAATGTCTGTTTTCTCCCCCGGTCTGTTGTCAGCAGGAGCGGGGGCTGCAGCCTCGCGCCTGGGTGAAGTGGGCTCAAGCCAGAGTTAAGCCGCGCTCGAGCCGAGCGGGGAGAGAAAAAATGTGTATTACTTTTGCTCTGTGGGAGATCTCCCACAACAGAGTGGATGAGAAACCAAGGGGGACAGATCTGCCCAGCAAACATCAGAACGCAGAGTGCAGCCTTTGTCTGTCACCTGGTTCAGCACCCTGGACAGCTGCCTGCGTAACTGGATGTGGGAATTTGATGCATTTGAAGCCGCGACATTTGGTCAGAAACGTCATATATAATAACATTGTTTCGAGTCGTAAACAGTTCTGTAAGTGTAAGAAATAACAACCAATTAGGCTATTAGTGTTAGTCCTTCTTCATATAAAGTTGTGTTACAGTCGCACAGCTGGAGACCGCTAACAAAGTTAGAGACAAGAGAGACAATGTATGAAATCCCGCAAAATGATGTGCGGTCAGTATGACCGCTTATGGCTGAAATAGGTAAAACAAATCATATTTTCTTTTCCTTTTGTGTAATTTATTTAAAAACTATTCTCAATTAAAATACAGACACTTTTAGAAAAAATGGTTAGAAGTCTGTAATGTTTGCATTTTGTTTACATCGCAGATTGATAACTTAATTGTGATAATGTTCAAAGTTATCATTATTATTATTATTATTATTATTATTATTATTATTATTATTATTATTTACTGTGCTAGGTATTCTTTTCGTGGTTCTTGGTGCTTGGAGCAATATTGTTGTTGTGGCATTCATGCCAATAAAGCGAATTTGAAATGAATTGCAATAATAAACCTTTAGATTCTTGCCTTACAGACTGACAAGTGTTGTGTTTACAAATGAGCAATACATCCAGATTTCTTGAGATTTGTACTTTCAATGGGAATTTAAATTTAAATGTCAGGCGATGTTTTCTTCATGGAAATTATTTTTCGGGCAAGAGAGAGGGAGCGCGGACGGGGGATCCGTTGTGTGACAGCGGAGCGGAGGGTCAGCAGTTGAATTTTGCACGCACGGTCAGTATTATTAGTAGGTGTTTGAGGTTTATTACGTTTGCGGACATTATTACATTCAATGTAATTATGTAACAGCCTTTGCGCCCTTGCCTTACAGCGCCTTTGCGTGCGCACAGTTTGCGTGTGTAGGCCCGTGGTCATGATAGTCTATGACTATAAGAGATGGATACACAATCAATTTCATGTAATGTGTATTGAATGCTTTTTTGAATAGCTTTTTTTTTTTCAAAGACAAACTGAGCAGCAGTGCTCAATCCACTCATACATTTTTAACCTTCCACAAAGACAAGTTATGTTAAAACGAACGAGCAGAGGGGTCATTCCCCAGCAGATCGCACCCATGGGCCACAGTTTATTTCAGAATTGTGCGAGTGCGGCTGATGTGGGGATTTCAGCACCACGGATAGTGCGTGTAAAAAGATTAGACAAACGTTTAAATGTGTTTGCTGCAAGCGAAAATATACTATATAATAAATGAAGATAGTGACATAGGCCTATTAGCAATAAAAAGCAATCAGTTGTGTGAATGCGGACGGCAGTGTTTGATGTAGGAAGTAATGTAAACTTGAAAATCAATTTCGGAACAGCGGTGTTTAATTTCGGAACGGCGGTGTTTTGAGGGGAGGGTCGGAACAGCGGTGTTTCGGAGTGGGGGTGTTTCGGAAGGGTGGTGTTTCGCAATGGAGGGGTGTCGGAATGTCACGGCGCCCCCCATACACGCTACAGTGCTGTGTGCTAAGGTGTCTGCTGATGTTGCATAACTTTTGGTGTGAGATGTGGAGCATGTTAAGACGCTTAAAACACAGTCTAAAGTTCTGACCCCATGCTGTTAGCGTTCAATGCTACGTCTCCGTTCACGGAGCTCTGTAATGGCTGGACCAAATTTGTTCGCGTCTTCGGTACTGGCAAGTCAAGGGTAGCTTGAGCAATGAAGCTGCATGTTTAAATCGACCGAAGTTCTCCTTTAAAGAAAGTCAAAGTCCACACCAAGAGATGCTCCTCTTTCCCACAGAAAAGACTGAAAATACTCACATACTCAGTATAGTATACTCAATATGAGAAGAATAATCTGTTTTTGAGCACTAAAAACATGGCAACCTTTTTGGTAGTGACCTAAAATAAAATTATGAACCAGAAAAGGAACACAATATGTCCTCTTTAAAGCATATCGATAGGATTAGCGGTTCAAAAGTTATTCAACATTTTAGAACAACAGATATTTTAAGCCGCTGGTGGCTGTCCTGTTCTTTGAGGTTTAATGTCCTTCTTTGTCTTTTCTGTTCTGTCTCCCTCACTCTGCACTCCAGCTGTATATCTCCTGATCGCATTTTTTCCAAATTGTTTTCTTTCGTTCTCCTTGCCCTCTACCTCCCACTCCAGCCTTTTTCTCCTCCTCCATTTTGTCCTCATCTTTGTGCCCCTCCACTTTACACTCACATCTAAGATGCTCTCGCCTTAACAGAAAAGTCACCTTTCCTCAAATTGTTAAGCTTCTCTCACTCTTTGCGCGTCTCGCAGGATAAATCAGCCAGGGCCTAAAGTTGCCGTAACGCTTCAAATTATTCACTGAGCTTCCTTTGTCTCATAGTTCAGTTTGTCTCTACTGCTAATCCCCATTAATATATTGACTGAAATGAAGTGCATGCTGGCAGTGCTCTGATTATTAGCGGGTTAAGCGTTTTCCGGCAGTATTGCAGCTAAAATGTTCAATGAGGTTTTAATAGCCTTGTTTACATGGGCTCAATGGTGATCAGTGTGAGGGTGAACACGTCCATCCAATCAGGCCAATAAACCTGATATCAACATTGTTTACGGTTTTTAAACTTTGTGACTTGTTTGAAAGCTGATTATCAGTTTATGGACTTGTAATTTACACTCGCTGCGGCTCATTAAAGTGTATGACTAATCTCAAATTAACGGCCCAATTAGGTACGCTCGGTAATTACTATCAAACTGTGAGATGTCTTGACAAATACAGCTAAATCCCTGCGAAATTTGCCACAGATAAGATGATGTGTCATGATCACTTTTCGTCCAGTGCATAAACAGCCCATTACTTTCATTTATGACACCTCTTCATATTATTACAAGATACCCAAAACGACCATAAATGACCATATTTATATCACCCTCTGCTGCTGTATTTTGTACAATGCCAACATGGAACTGTTCCTGCTAAGCTTATACTCGTAGAGCACAGTCTAACTAAGTGATAAGAATCTACAAATAGCTAAATGTCCTGCTTTATCACTACAGCATGGCTCTAGCTCAGGGGTAGAGCCAGAGTCTTGTTATCGGAAGGTCGCTGGTTCGATTTTCCTTGGTCTGCATGTCCAAGTGTCCTTGGGCAAGATACTGAGCCCCAAACTGCTCCAGATGTTGCTGGTCAGCAACTTGCATGGCAGCCACCGCCATCAGTGTATGAAAGTATGTATGAATTATTGTAAGTCACTTTGGACAAAAGCGTCTGCTAAAATCCCATAAATGCGTTTCTTTTCTTGTGTGCTCTTGCTGAGCATTACAGCTTCACTGCAAATCAGATTCAGGTGAGAGATGCATCATACATTGATAACCTGCAACAGGTGACACTGTCTGTCTGTCTCCCGATCTAATACAGGAAGACAGACAAGACTAGATTACATTCCCAGACGATGAATCGTACTAATTGTAGTGATTTTCTGATTCTTCCTTGAGTGGCATCATGAAGTCGACATTTATGGCCTTGATTCAAACGTCTCAAAAACTGGGTTGCTGTGACATTTTGCACAGACATTCATCTCCCCGTCAGACCAATTCACACCAAAAACCATCTCATGACACTCTCCAAATTGAGCAGGTCTAAACCATACTCCTTGAATTATTCAGACTTTTTCTGACAAAGGCAGGCTTCGACATTACCATGTAGCTCAGAGCACTGCTGTGCCTAACTGCATAGCCACTGGCATGGCTGTAGACTCTTACACTTATAATATTAGCTAAATATGCCATTAACTTTTAAATATAGCTGTATTACATCAATCAAGCAGTTAGCTAATTTGTTTTTTATGCTAACTTCCTGTGGCAACGGTGCAAAAAAAGTTATAAGTTCTTCATGTACTCAAGGGATATTTCAGACTGAAAAAAGTCAAGGGAAGGATGTGTGTTTTGCAAACACATTGGAGAACAGAGAGGTTTTGGAGTAAATGGACTTCCAGTTGACTCGCAATACGTACACATAGCTGTGTGGAAACAAAGAGTCTTGTTTCTGTACAGATTTGTGGAGGGCCATATTGTAATGGTTGAAACACAGCCACAGTACCCATCATAAAGCCATATTAGGACCATATTAGTGTGGCACCAGGCTATTTTGTGCCTTAGCAATCTGAAATCACTGTATCACAGCACACATTCATCTCTATGTGTTTTCACTCCTTCGTATTGATTCGTCATATTGTGTGTGTAGAATGATTTCCAGAGCCTGCAGTGTACCCAGGCCTGCTGGGCCATCACAAAACTCCGTGTTCAAATATAGTTTTGGACAGGACGGCCGCCATCAATTACACTAATGCCACTGAGCTAAAGCTGGTTCCATTCCTATTCAGCCCACTGTGTGATCAGCCAATAGCATCTGGCACATTACACACCCAGCTGTGACTGTGTGTGTGTGTGCGTGGGTTCAGATGTCTGTACGCTTAGGCTGTAAACCTAGTTGCCTCATTAACTCACACACCGTCTTATTGGCACGGGGTGTAATGACTTAGGTGTGTGTGTGTGGATGTGAATACAGATCATGACATGTTTTGTAGGGTCATAAAGTGTTTGTTATGACTTTTACACTCAAATGAATTTTATTTCGTGGTCCTGTCCTGCACCATAAACCTGCTTCATAACAACAGAAGGCTATTGTCATGTGTCCACACCACTGGTCTGTGTTCAGCTCCACTGGTTATTTACAGTGGTGGAGCCCTGGGGCAGGTTGCACCAACAGGGCTTACACCTGGTCTTAAGATAAGTTGGTCATAACTTGGTGTTGTAAGCCTGACCTGACAGTTACTCTGGTTGAACCATCTGGGCTTAAGCCTTCTCTCGCTATCAATGAATAAGTAAAAAACTATGCTTAAAATTTGTTGGTGCAAGTCCCATAGTCGTTCCATTCTTAAGATTGGTCTTAACAAAGAACAACTTAGCAGTGAGGGCCAGGCTTAGTAAAGATCAATACTGTCTCTGACCCGACGTCAAACTCGGAAGCTGTAAGTCTTGTCATGTTTTATGTTATTATATTGTTTATTTGGTTAATCAGGCATTAGCTTGTTGCACGGCTAATGTGGCTAGTCTCTGTCTGGATGGATGTTGGACTAATGTTGTAATATGGAAAGACAGTCAAGAGAAACTGTACATTTGAGGCCAACAAATAATGAGTAGTTTGATGGCAGTGCTAGCAGAGCTAGCATTAGCTTTGCTTTTATATAAAGCCTGGGATCCTGTTGTGTGTAGATTTGACTTGATCGACATGTCCTGAAAATAACAATTTAGCACCATATATGTGAAAAAGGTATCGTCAAACTATAGGAATTCATTGACTTGATAGCTACGTGTAACTTTGATTAGTATCCAACGGTTAGTTTGCTAACATCATCCACTGACAGTTAGAATACTAGTGGCCTGCTAAGCAGCGATGCTGAGGCTAATACGGATCATATTCCTTGTCTAACATCTGAGGTGTTTTTAGTTTATAAGCTGTTCTTTTGGTGATCTGTACAGTAGTAGTGCCTCCAACTGGAAGCTAAATGCACCCACAGAGCCAATCAGAGACATGGTTAGCGGTGCTGGTTCAGGCATGTGCGAGCTGACCAATCAGAGCAGACTGAGCTTGGCTTAAAGAGACAGGAGCTAAAACAGAGCCTCTTAGACAGACGGTGTTGAGAAAACTGATCTGTTTTTTGAGCATTTAATGTATTTAAGTCTATTCTAGCAGTCAACCAAAATAAAAGTAGGAACATAATATTTCTTCTTTAAAGTAGAATAACTAGCTGTTCTCTTGCTATAGAAAGCCATTGAAACAAATAAGCAGGTCGATTGATAACAGGTGGCCCCCTCAGTCTTTTTCCTCAAATAGGTTCAGCAAAACAACATTTTCTGAGTGAAAGGAGCATTAAGCATCAGCAAGCGTCAGTGCCATCACGACCTCATTTGCATAAACATTTAAACTTATGTAGCAGTTTTAGTTTTTACAGTCCTAATGTTCCTCTTGCACTCATGTTTATTCATTATTATTCATTATTCATTCAGTATCACAATGGTTTGCCTGTGTTTTGCAAGACAGGCCTCAGTAACTTAAACCATTCAAGTGAAATCTTTAACACCGTTGTGGAAGACAAGGAACGGTGAGTCACAGCGTCTCGCAGGAGAGTCATTGACTCACTCCTTCATTAATGATCCTGCTCTGTGCCTTTATTTGCTCGCCGCCGCTTCAGGAAGAAATTCAGACAGGAAACCCCAGGAACAACTCAAAAGTCCTCTTCCCATCAGACACTGATTGAGTCCTCTGTCAGGTTGGATTGGTGGATAAACAGCTCAGCGGGTCGTGTGTGTTCCTCCCACAGTCTGTGAGTAATGGAAGTGATCGCTGATGTTGTCACCCTGGCAACATAGGCACTCCACACACATGCACGCACACACACACACACACACACACACACACACACATGCACGCACGCACATACACGCATGCACTCAGAAACAACAATTTGAACGTAAAGAAAACGTCTTCTCAGTCATCTTGACACTTCTTTTTATAGTTTGCCCCTGTCCCCTCCCTCTCCCAGCATGCTTTGCCCTGTGTGCCCTTATGCTAATGCACTTATCACTAATATGGATAACACTGTTTCTGACACCCAGCTACTCTGCCAAGATACCTGGCAGATTTGCCTCAAAGAACTCACTCAGGCGATAATCATAACAAGGACAAAAACCGTCTTCCTCTTCAGTGTCAGCCAGGGTTTTTCACCCGTTTAGTCCGACACATTGTGTTGCCTGCAAATTTAAATATGCTAGAATTCAATTATATCTGTTTTTATTGTACTCTATCTAACCTAATTCATGAAATAGAGCTGCAACAAAGAATAGTGTGACTGTTCCTTCTGTTACCCTGCACCTGGCCTAAAGAAAGGGAGGCTGCTATATAGAGTCTCAAAGACTGTATTTAACAGGACACAGAACAACTGAAGGTGAGGTGTCCGACCCAGCACTGATATGCAATCGAATTAATGAAAAATACACTTGCAGTGACTTGAAACCGTATCTATCACACTTATTATATTTCATATCCATCGGGATTGAAAAATGGAGCGGGAATAGAAAGGCGACAGTCCCAATCACTAATCTGGAGTGGTCGGCTGATGGAGGAGAAATAAATCCACAAAACTTTTGATTATCAATTAATCCTTCTCAGTAATTCAATCAGCATAAATGCCAAACATTTTGTGACAATTTGGAGCCTTTGTCCCTTTAATAAGTGTAAATGACATACCTTTGGGTTGGAATTAGAGAAATGATGGAATTATTATTATTTTTAACTGCTGTTGATGGCTGTGGATTGTCTATTATTCACACGGTTGGAGGATGGATCCCTGCATCCTTCTGTCCTCAGTTCATGTTTCTATGATGGTTGAACAAGACGCAGAACCCTTAACTGCTCCCGATGGTCAGGCGAGCAGTTTTTCCTGGTAGGCATCATCATATTCTTTACGTCTACAGCGCAGATCAACTAACCACACAGCCCGAAGAAGTAATCATGGCAAAGTGGCTGAGGCGTATCAGAATTGTACTGAAGTTGTTGTTTTTGTGTGTGGGTGTGTCATGTGGGATTTTATATAGAAAAGAAGTGGAAGTGGAAGTTACCTTGCTTTGGATGAGGTACACGAAATTGGGAATTTTCACTAACAGGTAACGAGCTGAGCTTTTGATGCCCTTCACTTCTTAGGGGCAGTGTGACCACCATTAAGGCCTTGCTGATGTTTTTCTTCAGTGTGGCAACCGTGTGAAAATATAAACTACACACCCAGGCAGCCAGACACTTGGCTCACTGCTGTTCCCCCGGCTGCTCTCTCAGTGATACAAGTCACTGCCCCTCCAAAAACTATTTTGGTTCTGTATTTGTAAACCATCTAATTCGTTTCTTATTGTTGACGGAAAAATCTCCTTTGTTGAAACACCAAACAGGAATTTCAAGCGCGTCAAATATTGACAAAGACAGAGGCAGAAGAGAAAGAGAGCATCAGTCGTCTGACATGAGGCAGAGGATTATACAGAGAGGAAGGCCATCTGTGTGTGTGTGAGAGAGAAAGACTCGTTCCTTCTGTATCTAGCTGGTGATACGTCCTTTTAAAAGACACTTGATAAATAATTGCATGTAAGCAGAGTTATCTGACGTGAGAGACAGCCTCCAAGTTCTCGGAAGCTGCTCAGCTTCAAGAGTTGTGTTTCTGAGCATAGAAGAAGAGTTTGCACGAATAACCAAAAGCACCCCGTGGCTGCGCATTTTAGTTTGATCACAAACACCATTCAGTAAAGGCATTGCATATCTGCTGATGTAACTTTCTAACGTCACAACTCGTTTGTGTTGATTTTTCCTGACTTACTGTAGATATCAATACATAGTCTGACTCATGACCAGGTTGTACTCAAATACATTTGGGCAGGAAATATACAACTGTTTTCTACTTTTCCATGTACTTTTTTCAGCCCGTTCTCGCGCCCAACATGCCAAATACAGCAACCGGGTCAATGGCCATACGCAGCTTTGTTTGACACCGCCCTTCTGGTGCAGCATTATAAAGAGTGTTCCGAGTCTGATCTGGAGGGTGGTCAGGGCAGTTGGATGAGTCCTGTTTGTTACTATGATTTAAGTGTGATTTGTTTTAAAGCTGCAGTCTGGAGTTTTGAGAAAAAAGTGGACTAGCCAGAAGATTTGAATGATGCAGCTTCTAGGTCCCTCCTTCTTCCTCTCTGCTGCACTGCAGCCCTGCCTTCAAAGCCCCTCCCCACAGAGGAGACTACCAGGAGGAGCAGGCTTGTAATGACGGTAACAGAGGAAACCAGATAACCAAGACTGCACATTCAAAATAACATCAAAAACAACGTAAGCCCTGATTGTTCTATTTCTGACCAATACAACTAAATTACAATGATGACTGCCTCATGCAGATCACTGTAGATATCCTGAGAAACAAACAGTATTCCGCATATCGCTGTAGACAAAGTTACCAGCTAATTATTACCCTTCTCTTTGATGCGAGCAATGGTGGGGCATTTTCCGGCTCTGTTGTCCTTGTCTGTTCTCCTCCATTGTTTACAGTTTAAGCTTGAACTTGAATCTGACCAGGTAAGAGCAGGCACTGTGTCTGCGTGGGGGAGGGGCACTGCCCAGTACACACTGTGTGAAGGAGGGGGGCTGCCAGCAGTGTATGCATGAGAATGATTGACACTTCTCAGACACTCCCCTTGGCTCTGATTGGCTGTATTGACCCGGGAGCGGTGGATTCTTGCAAATCAAATTAGTGCCACTGGGTGGAGCCACAGACAGTGGATTTTTACACAGCTGACCTGTATCTTCTTCTACTCATAATGACAATTTTGGCAAATATAACAAAAAAAAGGTACAGACTACAGCTTTAAGTTATATTACATATGTGAATGATATAACTTACACTCCGTAAGTGATACACTTACATAATTGTAAGTGTAAGTGACGTACTGATGTCACTTGTGTGACACGACATGAGTTCCGTCACTCATGTAACTTCAGTTTTGTAGTATAAAATAACCATAGTAAGCAGATAATGGTCAGTATCAAATAACCACAGTTAGTAAATAGCGAATAATGGTAACTGATAATAACTGTTATAATGATAGAAGTAAGACATGAAGGATACAAAGTGTGAAAGAGTTGCTGAGACATCCTACTGGGCACCAGCTGACTGAAAAGTGCATCTACTGATTAAAGCTGCTGTAGTCTTATGATGTGAAGAGTGAAAATGTGACCACAAATCTAAGAATTAAATCATATTACCAAATATGTAACACTTTCATGATGTAAAAATGCAGTGTCAAGAGTGATCAGATATAATGAGATATATCAAGGAGGGGACTCAGTTATCAGAAATCTTGAAGGCATGAGTTTCTAAGAGCCGGTGATATGGACACAGGGAAATCACCTAGTTAGAAAAACCAAAACAGGGCGATGAGCAACTGGTCGACGTGCAGTTCTGCACGTACGCCAATCTTCGCTCAGGTGCAGAAGGTAGAACGGGGACTTTCCATAGAGAAATAGCAGTGTCAGCAGAAATAAAGAAGAATAGGGATTGGTTAAGGCCATTACGTCCGAACGGACACTCCCAGTTTTCTGTGTTAAAAAGAGGATGCTCAGGGCTTTGAAACCTCGGGTCAGTTTGTTTTTTTCATGGATTTTGTCTGTGACTAATCCCGTTCATTTTTGCCGGCAAATAAAGTCCTACTGCACTCAGCCTTGAAGACTCCTGGTCTGTAAGTTACAAGACTGAACATGGTTATTTTGCCCTAAAGTATGATCTTTTCCTAAACCTAACCAAACCACACTTGTTTTACAACATAAATAACAGTGTGTCATATGTGTGTCAGTGTTACATGCTCCCCCCTTTCTGATCATGTGATGCCCTGATGTCACTTACTCATGGTCTGTTTCTTCCTCTCTCCAGGTGAGCCTGCTCAGACTGATTGAAGAGCCCTGTTTCGACGGCAGACGTGGCTTCCTAAATGTGAGGGGTGCTGTTCATGTGACAAACCCACAGAGTCATTATTGAACTGTGCAGCTTGAACTGAGTGTTTTACAATGTTGCAGCTCATTGTTTTGTTTTGAAAGGAGCTGTTTTTTCCTTTTTTTTGGGGGGGGGGGGAGAGCTGTGATAAATACAATTTATGAGACCTAGCCAGTACCAAGCAGACAAAGTTGGGACCCAGCTGGTGAATGTAGACCATTTAGAACAAGAATTCACCTCAGGGGCTGATAGAGACCAGATCTGAGCATCTGTCAGGCCACCGGAATCACCAAGACGCTCCAGTACTGGGAAATTAATGGCTTCCATATCGCACCAACATAAACTAAAGGTCTGTTGTGCTGAGTGCAAAACAAGATGAAATTGGAAATACAGTTTGTACTGGGAGCAATAATATCTCAATTAGATTTAAAGGGCAGATTTTTGTCAGTGGAACACTCTGCTGCTATTTCGATTGCAAATCAACCGAGTGAGGAGCACCGTGAATCCTTCGTCTCCAGTCCCAGAGCCACAGTTGGCTTGTGCACAGTAAAAGTGTGTGTGTGTGTGTGTGTGTGTGTGTTTGTGTGTGTAGGGGAGGATGTAAACTGGCCAAAGTGCTGTCCCAGTAGGGTCACTGAAGACTTTCGACTCGAGTCATTGATTCTAATTATAATTTCATCGGGGGGCTGTAGATTTATAGGGAAGGTGCTACTCACACACATACAGCGCTCACACAAGAACGCACACGCAATTAATTTGTAGTCCAATGGTTGTGCTGCTTTGATGCCGGGCATCTGCTCTGACAATCCGCTTAATTCCATTGTCATCATCAAATAGAAGCACATATACAGAAGTGAATGAATAAGCACACGCTCACTTATTAACACATGCAGATGGGAAACTCACAGTCAACAAAAACAACTTAAGATTCATGTCATCAAAGTCAGTCAATGGTCAGAGGATAAAAACAATATTTACTTCCAGTATTGGCAGAGCCGGCGCTGCGCTGGATTAAAGCAAATTACATCTTTAAACAAAACGACCTCACTGAGCACAAAGCTGCTTTCAGTGCTTGGAGGAAAAACTGAGGACACCCACTTGAACTCTGGGAATAGTTTTTGAGAAACTTAGGTTTGTTGGTTGAAAACACAAGGTCACAGGTAAGACGAGGCTAAACTGATCCCAGTTATTGCAGGGTGCAGGATCATAGGGGAGTATATTGAGTTGAATTGCGTTCTTCATTGAATGAGATTGCATTGAGGTTTTTATAGAGAGGGAGTGACATGATCACACAGTACTATCTTTGTTCAGCTTTAGAAGATAAATACCAGCAAACACTACGAAATAGTAATTATTAAATAAAATATGCTCAGTGTTGTTATTATTAGGTGTGGAGACTCTGACCTCATCACTCCCCACAGGGAAACACAAAGCCCAGTATAGCAGGGAGTGGGGAATGACAATATACATTTTCCCTTGGCAGAACATTAACTTCAACTGGAATTGTACCTCACCAGTGAAACACGTAAACATCCCTGCAAACCTACACAGTGAAGGGCGTTGGGGGTAACTGTAGGCTTACAGAGCGTGAGCTGGCGATCAAATCACAACTATGCATACACAACAAACATGGCTCCAAACAGGAACTATCTTGAAGAAAAGTACAAAGCAGGAAGAGAGCATTTCAAGCAGCCATGTTGAAACTGAAGCTGATGACACTGAACCAAGCATGAGTGCTAGTAGCTACCTCACAGCGCATCTTAAGTGTCCACATTTGCTGCTAACGTTAGCGGCAAATTGTGCAAAACGAGAAGGTAAACAGAGGGGGGCCTACACTGTATTTCAACATCAGTCACAATGGTGGCACATGGAGAGCCTAATATTTTCTGAGGTGGTAAATGCTGTGAAAAGTTGAGAAACACTGGTGTAGAACATAGAGCATTGATATTTGGTGTTTAGGCTTTGACCTTGACACTCCCCGAAAAAGGGAGTGGGGAGTGACAATATTCATTTTCGCCCACGGTTGTATTAGAACAATGACAGTGTGTCTGTTGGTTCAATAATTCCTTACTAGTCAATTTCTGTTGTTATTTTATCTTCATGGCTAAAACCCAAATATGAATTTAGAGGGACTTTTCCAAAATAATCACTCTATTCAGTGTTGGTGTGTGGAATGTTTGCCTCCTTACAGTATACAGTATACCAGACAAAAAAACACAGTGTACAGCTTCAGGCACACTACTTTCCTCTGCAGTCTTTCATTAGATGAAGCACTCAGTAGATGAGTAAAGTGTCTGCTTGCCTGTTTGTGTATTTGAATGCGTATAGTATGTGCGTGTGTGTGTGTGTGTGTGTTCCAAACCGCAGCGTTTGAAGAGCTCCAGGTAATTACTGCCTCCCTCTGCTCTCACCACAGGAAACACACTTCCTTGGAACCAGGGCCTCTGACGTCGTCTTGTTTCTGGAGCTGTGCTGTGAGAATAAGAGCGTCTGGGGAAAACACCAATAGTCTGCTAACTAGCCATGGTTGAGTTTACTGTGTGTGTTAAGCAGTAAGTGGAGAGAGCTGGCCATGTGTGGTGCATCCATTAGTACTGATAAGGCAGAGCTGAAGCTTTGCTCTCGTGGTTTGTGACTGTGGCTTAATTTTGAAAACAGCACACCCTGTAATTTTGGGTTATGCTGTGACTGGCTGGCTGCATCGCTTCAGTGTCATGCAGATGAACAAAAATGGGTCAAGGTTCTGTGTCGAGAGCCATGCGCCCTGTGTGATATTTTTCAAAAGTGAGTTCCCTCCATTCTCAACCAATGTTTCAATGAGCTAAAGCAATAGACAGAAAAAATATATAGAGACGAGGTTATAAGGGCAATTTATCTGTTCTTGTCAATAATTAGCAACATTAGCACTCACTTGGGGTTGTGCCAGTATCCACTTGATAAATGCAAGTCCAGTATTCACTCTGCTGTTAACAAGTCCTGAGGGAAATATCCAGCTCAGATACTAGGTTCCCCAGTTAGCCTGAATGCTGTTGGTAAGCTACCTGCTGGGCGCCAGTCAGCTTTTAGCTGCAGCGGCAACATGACAATATGAGAGCCGAGAGGGTAACAGTAGAGTCGCAGTTGAATTGTGAGGTACAGAACTGCCAGATATGAAATTGTAGGCATACAGCAAGTTTTGGATCTGTTTGTGATCGTGTTATTGAGACAATGATATACTGTTGCTGCTGGTATTGCAGTAAGTAATGCATCAAAATGAGATACATCCGTTTCAAGGTGTGAATTTGTGTCATCATTGATATCGTCTCACAGCACAAAAAAGCTGATCAGGCCAACATACCAGCTGTAAGTGTAAAGCAGTAGGATCATCCAGTAAACAGCAGTGTCTGTGACGAGAATAGGCAAGTTGTCGGCAGAGTCTTAACTTTCCAGAGTGCTGTGAAAACTTTCCCTCCTTCTCTTTCCCCTTCATCGCATCTGTGCTTAGATTAGGTTTGATCCATCTGAAAGTTAAAGTACAATCAGCGGTTCATCCATGTGTGGGGGAAGCACTGACGCACAGCGCAGAAGTGTGGTAGGCTACATAACTTTGGGGGATTAAAACCACAGAACAATCAGAGACTCATTTCCACTGTGGCTCACTACTACAAGACAGGACAAGGCAAAACCACCGAACAATGTGTAGGAGACAAAGCAAAACATTGGAGACTGCAGCACCCAATTTATCAGTCTGAGGGGCAGCATCCAGCTCTGTGCTTTCATTGTCTGTTCACTGTTTTTTCCTGCTGATATGAGTATGAAAAAGAAGATTATCTAAGTGGTATAAAAATATGATATTTTTTTAACAGGCAGCGGATTATGTAACCACACTATTCTGAGATTGCTTATCTGGTCTAAGAACATCATTGGTACATTGCATATTTCCCTCAGTCATTATGCAACATCGTCCAACATGCTGCTGTAATCGGAAATTTTTTTTTTTTCTTTAAAACCCATCAAGGCCTGACCTGACGGGCCAGCTGGGTCTTGTTGCATAAAATGGTTTATATCACAAAACCATCTGGATAACGAGCTGCCAGAAAATGTTTGGAAAAGGGCATAATTCAATAAAATAGGCAGATGACTGAACAAACAATCATCCGTCTTTGCTGGGCTAACTTCAACCGACCACATGAACGGCAAGAGAGCGCCACAAGCCTAACCAGTCGGTAAACCACATCAGTCAGTCGGGAGAACAATGAAAACACGCGTCTTCAGAGCTGTTCTTTACTCTTATTTCCATGAAATATCCCCTCCAGCTCTGATATTCTTTTAAACGATTGTTCAGTTATAACTCGACGCCACAACAACGCAGGCATGGGAAGTACGTGGCAAGCTTTCGATTTCGCCACAGAATTAAACTACGTGCATGTTGCTGTTGTAAGAGTATACACCAGGAAGGTGTTTGTTAGTAAGGAAAGCTGTTATCGTTAGCTTGTCTGGCTAACTAGCTTACCACTACCTACATCAGCACTGAGCGCTACATCATGAGCCAGCACTGACCACATTAACCTTCAAAATTCCTGGATGCCATCAGACTTAGCCAAGCCGCCTTAGCAGAGCTGGCTAAATTGTAGTTTAGCTCGCTGCTAGCTTGAACGGGGATGAAATTTACCCATGGTTAGTCATAAGTGAGCTAAAAAGTTCCAAATTATCAGATAGATTTTTGATTTTTTTATTCTATAATTATGATTTTTCATATTTATGGAAAATTGAATCTAATACTTTCAGCATTTGATCTCATAATTATGGCGACCATGGCAACATCTTTTTCATCAAACTTTCTTTGTCTTCAACTGGCACAGGTGGGCTTCCATACCCGCTTCATGCAACTACACTGTAACAATGCCCTTTCTTTAATGACGTCCCCTACATGGACCATCAACTAATAAGAGCTGACATTTTGCTCGGGACATGCAGCCTCAGACCTTTAGCATGGTATTTAAATCGCATTTTACATGTTAGCTAGAATAATTAAAGAGCAAGCTGGGGGTGTGTATGTCCTGAACTAAAAAAAAAACCCATGCAGAGACCGTTGCCCTAATTAACTTGCTAGCTACGGCTGCAAAAATCTGCCTGTGAAAGCTGTTACCTCAGCTGTGGGGCTTAGTGAAACACTGAGCAGCTTGTACAGGTAGGCCCCTCACTTCGTTTTCCAAAGCTCCGAAAAGAGAGAGTAACTTTTCCTCTCAGCTCAGACGAAGCTGTGAGTTTCTTTCCCTCCTCTATTTCGTTCTCAGAAAACATTACATCAATCCTCTCCCTCAACATCTTTTACTATATCCCTCGCCCTCGCCTTTTGAAAGGGGACGTCCAAGTGTCGACATTTTTCCCTTCCTCCCTCGAAGCTCTCAGCAGGAGAGGTGAGAGCTTCTCTCACATTCTTTTTAATCTGTCTCCTTCGATTCCCACCCATCTTTCCACAGGACAGATTTGGGGGCTGACGACCAATCTGAGCCCTTGTACGTGGTTCATCCTCTGACAAACCCCACTCTTCTTCCTCTTTACTCCACCCCAATTGCTCCCCACTCCTTGATAGTTTCCTTCTTCTTACTCTTTAACTATGTCTCTGTAGAGCTGGGGAATTTTCTCTTCCACTCTTCCTCGTGGCCTCCAGTTTTAAGGAAATAAACTGATGCTGTTGGTCAATAACTACCAGAAGACTACGCAGTAATTTACTCTGAGTATGGCTGGTAGGATATCAAGAAAAATGCCACCAGCTAATTTCCTTCGTCTGAACAATGACAGCAGGCGTATAATTCAAAAATGAGCACTGTAGTTTTATCAGTAAATATTACAGCGCGACACATTAAATCACCTGTAATCTTGCTGGTCTCCTGTGACTGACGGAAGCACGGTGCAATGTAATGCAGCAGTGATATGACAACACTCATCTCTAACACAGCCGGATAATGATAATGCAGAAAATGCTGATAAAAACCAAACGGATGCTCACGGTGATGGATGCCAGGGCAATTTTCAAATCTGTCTCTTAATTTTTCATTCTGTCCAAGCTCCTCGCAGAAGTAATAAATCCAGCTGTACAGTATCCCAACCGGTGCTGGCTGGGGATTATTTACCTGGCTTGGTCTGCGGGTCTCTCGCTGCTCTGGATGCACCGCAGTGGGCTGATCTTATTACATTTACATCAGCTGGGAACTTTGACTCCAGCTGCACCAAGCCTATTAGATAACAGGCCCTGTAACAGATTCTGTCTTTGCAGGAAATAGTTCAACACTTTTTGTATGTTGCATATTGTAAAAACAGGGATAATAATAGCAACGTCTCAGCTGGTGTGTGTGTTTGATTGACAGCAGCTGGCGGGCAACAGCGGTTAAACCTGAGACGGAGTAAATAAACTTCCACTGCAGCTTACAAACCGCGAGCAGACACACTGACTGTGATACAAACGCAGCACCTGGGGCGAGGGAGGGGAGTTGGGGGGGGGGACACACTAATTGTCACCCCTTGTCAGATGCTGTGATGTGTGCTGAAGTTAAGGATGCTGCATTGTTCGCGATCATGTACATTCGTCTCCGTTCATGCACCGTTTGAACCTAGTTGAGTCAGCGCCGTGTTCGAGAGTCAGTCGGTTCCGTGTCACCGCCCGAGGCTCGCCAGCTGCCTGATCGACACTGCACACGTGAAACTATCAACAGAGATGAGAAAGACGCGAGGTGTCATCGGCCAGAGAAAACACAGTCTGAGTCAAATTCCAATTCAGAATGTTATTAAGACTTTTTAAACCAAGTTTTAACGTCTTTAGGATTTAGTCTGATGAGGTACGTGATCTGCCGCTTTCTACTGTGCCCTGTTTCTCCAGCGTGTTTGGGATGGCAAAAATGAAACACGCAATATAAAAAAAACTGAAACCCAAACTCGTCTCCTGGCAACGGGAAAGAGCTCAATGACCCTATTGTCATGATACGATCCATATCGGATTCTTTGGTGTCCGATTTGAGTTGGAATTGATTCAACATTAACTACTGATTGAATAAACAGAAAAGGGTGCACTACTTTCAGTCTTTTTGACTCCAATTACCAGTGCTAAACCATTAATTGGGGTTATTTATCTGCTGAAGTACAATATGAGAAACAACTAGAAATCAAGATAAAAGATCTGAACCCTTTTTGTTTTATTTTTAAATAGTTGGTGAAGCTACTCAGTCATACAGGTCATAGTAATTCTAAGTGCTACATTGTGAGCAAATGGACTGAACTGAAACAAGTCCAGATGCCTGCGATGTAGCACTCTGAAATTAATGAATTAATTCGGAAACATGCTTGGGTGTGTGTGGATCACAAAATCAATCAGTTGTGTTATTAACATTACAAGTCCAGCAGTGAGAGCAGCCTCTCTGCTGCACCGCTAGCTCCAGGGGGCCCATCGTTTTTCTACTGAGCAGAAAAAGTGTTTTGGAGGTAAAACAGACAGAGCAGAGATGTTTTCTTCACCACAGAGTTTGCTGAGTGTGTTGAGTGCTGCGGCGTGTGTTTGTTAGCTTGTTAGCGCTCGTTTTGTTTGACTGCTCCGCTCCGTTAACGCTACGTTGTAACGTCTCGTGGTGGCATAAGAGGTCATCACAAGCACGTGGCCTGCGTTCTGTTCGTCAACATCATGCTATTCATTCATATTCAGAATATACAGTTTTCTGACGTTTGGGTATTGAATCCGGAAATCCTGGAGACAAGAATATCGATTCCACCCCGATCACTTATACATGTTAACATGGGCGTGACGGCGTTATGTTGTTTATTGTGCCAGCCTGCAAAGCCTGTTTGTTTGGAGGCTCATTCAGCCGGTGTAGTACAAGATGTGTGCTCATGCTTGTGAGGTATAGGTAAGACAGGGAGAGATTCTGTGGTTGTTCAGAGTGTGTGGCTGTTGCGTTGTGTGGCAGGTTACCGTCTGGCTCAATGTGACTGCCCGCTCTGATACAACGCCGACGTTACTGCGGCACGAAAAGATTTAAAACCATGAAATATACATCTCTCCATTTTGGCTCGGTGTGACATTCCAATATATTACCCCTGTGATATCACCGACGCGTTTTAATATTCAAGTTTTATTTTTTTTTTACTTGCAACAGATTCAAGTCAGCTGTTCCCCCTTATTTCCTACCTAACATTTGCTGTACAGACATTATATTTCTATCAAAAGGCCTCTTATCTAACCCTCATTTTGTAGCTGCATGACATATTTGTATACCATCGAAATGCATTACCAAGAGAACAAAAACATCTTTTTTTCCCCCTTTAGTTTGACATAAAGTACTTGTTCAACTGAAATGAGTTCAGCCGTTTGAAGCGAGGCCACAAATGCCATATAAATCTTTGGAAAATGAAACACAGGGCTGAAAAAACAATATCTTACTTCAATATAACCTGAAGTGGCGGATTATTTTTTTCACCAAACCTCCGTCATGATCCCAAGATGTTTTCTGAGCCAATATGTACCTTACTGCTACGGCTTTACTTTGCAGTCAGTACCACACACACACACACACAAGAACAGTGCTGACACAGCATAGATTCAGGCCAGCGGAAATGTCCTTTGTACCTCGGCGACAATATCATACCCCATTTATTATTTAGCATATCCAACACATGTTTGTGTGGGTGAGTGTGTGGGTGCACGTTTGTGAATTCAATGTTTGCAGCTTTACTGAAGGAGGAGGGGAGAGTCGTGTTACCACTGCTAGCACAACAAACCTAAGCTAACAGTGTGATAATCCTGTTAGCATAACATGGTTCCAATTAAGGGTAAATGCGAAATCCAGTGAATGTAATAAGCTTTTTCTTGATTAATATAATGTGGCATCACAAAGGTTGCTTCCTATCAGGGGAAGAAAAGGAACTGAGGTTGGAGGTACAGTTTGTAATAAAAGCTCACATGTGCATTATATAGTTTGTTCCGTGTCACGCAGGTCTCGGCCTTGAATTTGATGTATCAGCCACCTGGTGCAATGGAACTCCTGGTACATCCTGATGATGGCATCATGGTCATCACATACACACACGTGCCTAATTAGGAAACATGTCTTACAAACTGGAAGTGTGAGCGTTTATCAGGCAGGGAACAAAAGATGTTGTTGCATCATGTAAAAGGAAGGGTCTGAAGAGAGCTCTGGTCCGAATTTGTTGATGCTAACTTAGTGTTTTTTCCTTTTGGTTCAGTAGGCAGGAGCAAGAAAGCGATGACACGTTAGACGGTCCTTGGTTCCATACTAGTATACATGTTAAACAGGTAAGAATGAAGCAAGGCTCGCTCTGTTGTGACACATTTATTTACTGTTTGAAATATGAAAATACAGTTTGAGTTTTTTACAGTTTCATTTATATTTATATTTTATGTCTTTTCAATGACAGTGACAAATTAACTTGGAGCAACCACACAGTTGACATTTGATCATAAGCACATCATTTACCCAGGCAGCACAGAACTACCAGGCTAAATGCCAAGCAGAACAGCTGACATCTTGGAAATCAGCTATTCTACTCACGCTATTCATACAACTGAGCTGAACAAGGGAGCTAATACTGAACATGTACAACATGCTAACTGTCAATGGTACATCTGGTATGGTGGTCAAATTGACTTTAAATCCCGTTCTCACCACAAACAATTGGCTCTAGAGCTCATTTTGAGCTCCTCCTCTCTCGCGGGGCTCGCTGTGGTTGTTTTGGTCCACACTTCCTCACTTAGTTAAGGACACACTACCGCCAACACTGGAACTTGCGCCTAAATTGCCAGTACTTGCTTGGGATGGCGCGCTGACACAAATGTTACAGTATTCTAACAGTGCAGAGGCTGCAGCGCAACAACATTGTGTCGCTACAAGCATGACTAACCCATGATTGGTCTCACCGCTGTCACAGCGACGTGAGAGCCCTCTGTGTCCCGGCGGGGGAGCACAAACCTTGAAACGGTAAGACGACAAACGGATGACTGGGCATGACATTGAACTGTTGCACTCATTTATTTAATTTCTCATACAGCAGAACAAAGTGCGGATGCTAATCCCCTTCCCCTTACAGCAGAGTGAGCCTGGGTGGCCGTTGGAGTTGTCTCTGCCTGCTGACACATAAACTTGTGAAACACCATTACTATACTAGGCCTGTTTTTGATCTGGTTTTGTCTCTGTGGCGCATGTGCAAACTGCTGTATATGCACTTTGCTCTGTATCACATGCCAACACACACACAGACACACACACAGACACACACACACACAACAGGCCCCGACCATGCGTTGCCTTGTCACGGCCGTGTGTGTGTGTGTGTGTGTGTGTGTGTGTGTAGCCACATCCAGCTGAATCATCCTGGACCCTGTGAGAAGCATTTCTGCTCACGGGAGTAAATGATTGGATCGTCCGAATCGAGCGGCGCCCACATCTCATTTTATAACAACCAGCTGGAGTGGATCTGCACACACGCCCTCTCCAGCTCCTCTCTCTCATGTCGCCACCCGAAGCGGCCCTATTCTGACTGAGAGCAATTGAGGGGAAATCTGTTTAATAGACTCTCCACAGATCTTTGGAGAGGCTGCGGAGAACCAAAGGCAATACCGGGAGGAGAAGGGGATGTATTACTGGTTGATTCATCCAGTCGCCCTGCAGGAAACATTTCAGTCGAGGGTGGACAAAAATGGCAAAGGGAGATTGCTCTTCCACTCGCATTACATTGGAAATGTGTCTCCTCTTTAAGCAGGCACCGGAGAGAGGAAAGACCTCAGACGAACAATTGAACAGCGCTCCGCTTCACACGAGTCACTCACAAAACAGTTCTGTGAACATGAAATGGCATTAATGTGTTGATACTATTTAAGGTAAGCGCTGTGTTTTGTGCTTACTACATTGCTGCCAAGTAGCCCCCCCCCCCCAAAAAAAATCAGTTTATAATGGTTTTATTTTCAGATTTTCTGAACTGTTGACTTGTTTTACAGATGACCATGGGTACAATGAAATATCAACAGTGCAGGAGCAACAGCAGGTGGAGGTTTAAAAGCATAAATCTAAAAATGAAGTGAGGTGCAGAACAGAAAGGAGAAAAAGAAGGGAGGGGGAACACTTGAAATAAAAGGACAAGAGGATAAAGAACTATCTCACAAGGATGTTTGCTTAACATCATTCACAATTAAACAGACATTTGAATAATTTTCCGCCCTGCACACACGTCACCGCCATTGTCTCCTGCACGAGACTGTGTTGTGCACACGTGACGGGAGGGAGAGAGGAGGCGATTGCCCGGGATAGATTAACATTTGAAGCCATTACCCGCATCCTAATAACAACCGCTTGCTTTCCAATGAGACCCCGTCGAGCAGAAAATCAGCAATCATACTCGCCTTTATTTCTCCTCACTGTGGATAAAAAAAGAAAAGAAAAGAAAAGAAAGGAAAAAGCCATTTTCATGCTCAGAGAGCGAGAACAAGGCAGAGAAAGACAGGGAGGCAGAAATAGCAGGAAGACAAAAAAAGAAAGAGAGAGAAAGAGAGAGAGAGAGAGCAGGATGAAGGCGCTGAAAGAAAATATAAGATTGATGTTTGGTGAAAATATTAGCATGATGTTTAGACAATTTCAAAGCTGTTATTGTGAAATAAATTGCGCTGGTAATTAAATCACTTTCGGGAATGAAGTACACTCGTTTTTCTGCCTTTTTATGAGAAACATTATAGAGGCATCCTCCTTAACCTGATCAATATGAGCCTCCTTCACTTTCCAATTTGAACACCCGACTCTCTAGCCTCGCAAAACCAATAAAATGATTGTTCTTTCCTCAAAGTCTGGCACAAGTGATTCTAGTCGGTTGGAAAGTGTAAAAACGACAAACAACAACAACAACAAAAAAATCAATGAGCACCTCAGTGGTGGAGCCAAACCAAACCGACTGACGTATCAATTAGTAAAGCAAAAAGCCGAAAAAAACCTGGCTGCAGGGTACCGAGCCTCCACATGGATGCTTGAGCAAGCCATTTGATAATTGGAGCCCAGATGGTGTGTAACAGAGCTACAAGTCCATCAAGCAGCCAGGGAGGACAGCTTTCTACACTGAGAAACAAATTCGGTCAGCAGCCAGATCTACAGGAGTTTAATTTGGCAACTGGCGCGGAAAATCTCAAACTTGTTCCCGGCAAACAAAAAACTAAGACTCATTACTGGTAGAGCTCAGCAAAAAGTGCCAAAACAGACTTTTCCTGACACAGAATGTGCTGTAACATGTACGTCAACACAGCAGCTCCCATTATTTTCTATGTAAACCCACACACCCGTGGAGAGGCACAGCTGTCCTATTTTTACAGCTTTGATGGCGGTCAACGCTCCAGGAAGGCACTGTAGTGTTTCACATCCCAGCTACTGTACCTTATTTTCTCCTCTCGTCAAGTGCCGTCTTCTGTGGGGTTTCGGCTGTCACGATTGGACGAGGGAAAAAAAAAAAAAAGAAGTTATTGTCGAGGTGGAAAACACCCGCGGAGCTGTACGAGCCACAGGCATGGCTGCGTAAAGATAATAGAAAGGCAGAGGTTTCCTGGTGAGTCATCACTGGAGAGAGTGAAATTATCCTGTGGACTGTACTTATATAGAACCTTTCTGGTCTTAGTGACCACTCAAAGTGCTTTACAACTAGTATTCACCCATAGGTGATCGAGGCTGAAACTCAAGGTGAGACCTGCTCATCAGGAACGGTCAGGATCAATTTTGGGTTCAAGGACCCTCTGACATGATTTAGACTACAGGGGACAGGGATCGAGCCACTGACCTTGTGATTAGTGGACAACTGCTCTACGTCATGTGCTACAGCTGCCCGATCAAATACCTCATGTTCTTTAAACAGCACTTCAGATTTACGTTTAACTGCCAGTGTACTAAAGACCACTGCAAACCTCATTGTACATTGACAATACACTTCATCTGAATACATCGGGACACTGTGTGAGCTTGTCATCCCCCTCAGAGGGGAAGAAGAACATACACCTTGTTAATAAAATTGCATAAAGTTTGGTGACATCACGTAATACCCTTCATTGTTCCACCCAGCCAACTTAAGCAGAGGTGTGATAAGCCCTAGTCACAAAAGAAGTGTGTGGGTGAGCAGGACTTTGCGTTTACTTTGGCAGTTATGTTTGTATAGAAATGTGATGGTGCGTTCTTTTGCACTTTCTTTCATCGTCACTATTCAGACTTGATCTTTAAATATCTGAGATAAAGTTTCGTAACAGTCTTTGAAGTGGTCTCCCAGCAGCAGCCTCCTCTTCAAAAAAACCAAAAAAAAACGTAAAAAAGAAATCAATGACTTCAGTTCTCATTCTTCTTAAAGGGGCACTTCTGTAATTCAAGGGGACACGTGAGAGACAAAATAAAGAGCCTGTCCTCTTCAGTAAACGACCACTCAGGTGGAAAATTAAAGCAGCTTTCGAACAACCAGCAATTGCGTCCCATGTTAGGCGGCGACCTCCGAGCTGCAAAGGAAGACGTGAGGAGAAGTAGTATGAAGAGTGAAAAGTCCATACAGAGAGGAGGTCGGGAACTCACAGCTGGGTTAAACAAGCACAGGACTTTAATTCAGGAGACGGCTGTTCATGTCCAGTGTGAAACCAGAATACGGAGGTGAGTTCTTTTAACCTACTAATGTGGTGAAGTTACATCAAGTACACAAGGTTGCATAGTTAGTGTGGTAACATAGGTACCTTTGTAAGGGAAATGATACAAGTAATGTAGTGATTGTAACCCAAACACTTATTTTTTTCCCAAACCTAACCATGTTAGTTTTCTTGCCTAAACTTAACCAAACTGCTACCGTAGGACAAAGTTCGGGTACATGGGGCTTTGTTATGGTGATATATGCCGTTTTGGGAGGCACTGGCATTGACCTACTCAGCTGTTTAGGTACGAGGAGTGAAGAGTCGACACCACTGTCCTGCATATTTTAAATGTTTCCCTGCTCCAACACACCTGTTTCGGACAAATGAATGTGGTGTTATCAGGCTTGATGATGAGCTGAAAACCAAGATTGAAAACACAGGTCTACAACAGTGTTCGTAGTTTCGCAAGGCTGAGGTTTGGCACCGGGTGCTTTGACCTAATGTCAGCATTGTATAATCTGCTAATTAGCAGTAAATAAGAAGGCTACAAATGAAGTGAATGTCATCATTTTATTACATTGTTTAAATATATGTTTTTATTGTCAACAAAGTCATCCTCTGGGGAACATGAATATTTATGTTATGTAATGGCAGTCCATCAAATAGTAGTCGAGATACTTTAGTCTGTATCAAAGTGGTAGACCGACTGATGTGGATGTCTCTACGGCCATGTTGTCTGTCACAACTGGTCGTCCCTCCTTTGGGTCAAGCTAAACAAAAGTCGATCCTGCACGTCCCAGAATAATACTCGATAGTGTCTTTTGTTAGACATTCCCTGCCTGGTAAATGCTCACACCGTCTCTCTATACATTCAAAGCCAACTCAAACTACCCCTGATATTTTTTCATTCTACTGCCACAGATGATTTAACACAATGGTTTTCACAGGCTGAGTAGTTCTTCCAGTGACCAGGAAATTGAGTAGGTCACTGCTGGTTGTGACAGCATGAGTCGACGACCCTCAGCCGTGATTTCATGAAGTCTGTACCATTGCAGCAGGATAGATCATTAGCAGGGCCAGTCATACCAGCTTTCTCACCGGCTGTCAGACAGGACGTACACGTGATTAGGATTACAGCCATAGCATGACAGAGCTACAGCTGTGTCCGATTGTGACTATAACCATGGCTGTGACACGTTAGTTACAATGGGTGTGACACGTACCCCGTGCGGTGGTAGTATGTGTGTGTGCAGTGAATTGACGTGGTTGTGCCCGCTGAGTGATGCACTGAGGCTACTGTAATCCTCAAATTCTGTGGTGTAACACATCTGTTATATCTGACAGAAGTACCGCAGGTTAAAATCCTGTCTCACTTCCGATTTATTTCTGGCCATATCCATAGGATCATAGTGTGAAGATGGCTATGTGTGATGGTGTTAATGTTCAGCTCATGGAGAGGTCTACCGCACAGCCGAACCCAAACTTTATTTTTGGGACCAGAATAAACACAACACGTTCCACACAGTCAGTGTCACCTTTAGAGGTCCTTTGGCAACAACTTTTAACCATCTTGTTAGCGTGTTTTTCTTTTTGATACAGACAAAATGAGCATACAGCACATATTACTTTAACAGTATAGAGTTGGCAGAGGTACGTCCTGGTTCTAAGCTTGTGCAACTGTTATTGGGCCAAAGGGTGAAAATGGGATGGACTTAGAAAAGGTCAGTTGGGATGTAAGTGCATCTGTTGGATTGATGGAAAAGGGGCAGTCTGAAATATTTCAAAGAAATGGTCACTTTCCAAGGCGGCTGGATTCACAAGATCACATGAGGTCAAGAGATCAGGCAGGAATCCATCTTACTAAAATTTAGGCTATGCGCTTCTGTCCCAGTGACAGTAATTCAGGCCCATGGGGGTCCTATAAGGAACTAACTACTATGGGTACAATTGAGGTGTTATGACCAGTAAGAGTAGTGACAATGGCAGCTCCTAAAGGGGTTAGCATTAGGCTACACAATTAATCCCAAAGTAATCAAAACCGCAATATGACTGAGTGCAATATCCAAATCGCAAAAACTGCACTTATTTTATAAAGGTAAAATGTGTCACCAAACAGCGTTTTAATGAAATGTTGTCATGCTGCAGAGATGCTTTGGCCTATGAAGCTTGTTGTCCAGATTTAATGAAACATCTGGAGAACAGATGTTTGTTTGGCAGAAACCAGGAGAAATGCTACATCATCATGACTGTACTAGTTTTTTCAGTGAAAATTGTGATGTGAAATGTAATCATCCATTATAATCCTGAATTATATTGCAATATCCGTCAAAATAATTGCAATATCACTTTTTCACCACCACATCGTGCATCCCTAGTTAGCACTGATGACAGTTAAGCATCAGTTATATCAGAACTGAAGTGTACAAAGAACACTACTGAAGGTTTTCCTGGATGTTTTTTCAGATAGATGGTTTTCGTTCTCCTCCTGACTGGCTTTGGCTACATTACAGTTCGTTGACGCAATTGGCTGAAGTTAGTAAGTGTAATTTGAGAGTGCCTGCTTCCAAGTAGGAACTTACAGGTTGCCGTGTACAACAATCAGGTGCATCAGGTTAAGGGAATGCATGGGGCACGGGGAAGAGAGAAGTGGCTGCAGACAGGACCAGAGGGGCAAACTGAGTTAAAAAAAAGCTAAAAACCTAGCAGGAGCTAGGCTTACGACACAGTCATTGTCGAGAGGAGACATGCACTGACGGGAGGCGCTTTGCTGGGTTTCTGTGGAGCTTGTCGCTGACAGAAGGCGCTGAGAGTGCACTCACAATTAGACAGTTTGAACTTTATTACCCGGGTCCTTTTTTATATTTCTCTTTTCCAAAAAAAAGGATGTGTGTGTTTTCTCTTGCTGATCTTTAATACATTTTCTAAAACTGATAAACTGTGTTTGTGTCATTGAATTGTGTTCATCATTTAAGTATTTGATTCTGTGTGTTTGCAGGTCAGGGTGTGTTCCCACTAGTCTCCACATAGTTGAGATGAGATATTGAAGAAGGGTTAAGGCTTCATCTTACAGCATAAGGTGGGTTTCTTAATACACAAGCCGGTGGTAAATAAGTTACACAGCTATGGTTTGAGCAGTAACCATATCCATTGGCCACAGCTTCACCCGACACATCCAGGCACAACAGCCGTAACAGTTGGTGTCTGCCGGAGCTTGGACTTTTTCAAAAGAGGAATGAGCAATAAATACATCACATAAAGTGTCTCATCACCTCTCCTTTTTGTTGTATCTGCCGTGTTTTATAACTGGACTGCACCGACACATGGTGCGAGGATCAGGAGAAGCAGCTATTGTGGGGGAACACAAAAGCAGTTCAGAAGAATACCCGACTGTGACCCTTCGGGGGCTCCGTAGTAATGAGCAGTCTCCCTCCTTTATGTTGGTTTTTTCTTCCGAGACTGAGGCAAAACATCCCAGTATTCCCCTGTCATGGGCTCCATATAAACACTGGAGCAAACTATAAAGCACCACTTTGTGTTTGAGTTCATCACTGACTTTCTTTCTTCCCACATGCCTCGATTCTCCTGGCTCGCAGGAATTTGAAGAAACAATTCTCGACTGATACGTGCTCTACTCGGGGATTCGGTATTTTGCTAAAGGACAACTCAACAAGGAGGAAGTGTACTGAACCCAGTTCTCTCATCTTTGTTTTATGTCCTTTAATAATTATCCTTCCTTTGATTTATGTGTGTCTTCTGTTGTGTGGAGAGCCAGATTGTGGCACACCTGGTTGTTTAAAGGCACCCTATAAATACACTTGCCTCAACTTGACTTGAAAGACGGACCGGGCGAATCAACAGTGGAGCCCATGTCTGCTGCACTCGGACAATCAATTGTACCTGGGGTCACTGGTTTCCATGGCAACTCCATCCTCATTATAAAAGGTCGGCAAAGGTTACAGCAGACAAAATCTAAAGAAAGGGTGGAGAGAGACAGTCAGAGTAGGCTAAGAGTGTGTGAGAGGTTAGATTGATAGTATGCGTAGTCTAAACAATACCTCATTAAAGGAAACATCGTGTACAGGTTTCGCAATGAGGTAGTTGACAGTTCAAACTCACCAGCACAGCTTTTTAACCACACACTTTGATGTCAACTCTACCGTGTCAGCTCTGAAATATCACCATGCGCTTGGTTGATGATGGTGGCGGTGATGATGTGGAGAAGCACTTCTTCAACGCCCACCGATGAGTTGATAGCTGGTGACTGAGATGGCCATGAATCCTCTTTGTTTCCATCCTCATTAAATCATTCAGTCCCCACTTGTGCCAAGTGAATAACAGCAATGTCACCGCCGAGGTCTTCTGCAGCGGGAGTAGGAGAAACGCTTAATTGGTGAAAGTGGTGGTTTTGTAAGTGAGAAAGAGAATTGACAAATATAGACCGAGAAATAGCTTTTGGTTAGAGGAGAGCTGGTCTGGTGCATTTTGTACGGAGATTCATTGTCCCCAGAGGATGAACGCCTCTGACTCGATCCAGCGCAACCATGAGGTTGACATCCCATCATCCTCAGCTGTACTCCGTGCTTAGTGTTACGTTAGCTTTCCGTGCCTACGAAACATCAACATGTTATCCTTGAGGCTTTAGACTCCAGTGGCGCTCGTCCACAGGGGTGTTTCTCCGGATGGGAGGGCTCGTGCCGCTTCACACCTTTGCAAGCTCAACCAACACAGGTAACACCCTCTGACAACCAAACAAACACTTCCTGGCAGGTTGCCACAGTGCCAGCTGAGACCGCTGCAGACAGTGCTCGTGGTTCCCCAAGCCGCCGAGTTTCAGCAGCGTCCCAGAGGCGCTCCTGCAGACAGCAGCCGTGTCGAGCTGCACAGAGCGGATTGAGCCAGACAGGAAGTCAAACTCAGGAACAGCGTAGAGCATCCAGTCAATATTCAAGATAAAACACAATGTGCAGACTCGGCATCTACGTAGCATACACACACATCACATCAAAAAGAAAAGATAACGTACTTTGAGGTGGTGAACAATATCAGGGAGCCATGATGCTCTGCCTGCCACATGAAGGATGGAATTCCTTCAGCTGCATGTGCCGTACATTTGTTCTCACATGTGATAACCATATATGCTCTTTTGCCAATTGTATCCAATTGAATACATACAGAATTGACAACACAAGCAACTTTTTATTTAGAATCAAATATTTTGATCGGAATTCATATTTCGTGATTTGTCATTTTCAACTTGAATAACTTCGCCAAACAGTCCTTCCTGAGACGCCCAATAACTCTGTTCTACGATCAGCAGGTCCACTCATCTCCTGTAGAGGTGTGTGACCAGAGGGCTGTCTTTACACAGCTTCTCACCGACACAAAGCCAAATCCATCCTGGCTAAAAATCTGCATGAATACAAGTCCTAGTGTGAAGGAGAGAGGAGCACGGAGCCACGTCTCTACCAGGCGAAACGGCCCGAGCAGAGCCTGATTTATTCGAGCTGGATGAATGCGAGGTGCAAATGGCACTCGTAGCGAAAACAATCCCCTCACCTTTCCACAAGAGTTACCTCGCAGTCGCAGAGGCGAGTGATGCTGAAATAATTTGCTGATTTCTTTAAAGTGCAAGTGTGAAGACTGGAAAGCATACCGAGTAAAATTCCGTCAGATAAGAGTGTAATCTGGTTGTTCTGCACACAGATCTGCTGTTGTTAACTTTTCCACGGAGAGTAAGGACAGCGAAACCTCGCAAATATGTAGAGACAACAAACTTGTTTCCATTGGCAATTAAAAGCAGATTTGGGCTCCCTTCTTTAATTACCAGTGTGGTATTGGTTTATTTGTTGTGCTACAAAATGGGAAAAGGAAGACATGAAACAACAGAACTAATTTATTGTACTTTAGGAATTAGCTCTGGCATCAGTGGAGAGCTTTGTCTTTGTTTATTCTAACTTAATGCTTCCTAATTTGGGCCTGGCAGATAGCGGCGCTAACAGCTGAAAAAACGATATGAGCAGTAAAATACACAATTTGTCCGTTTTGAAACTGCGTGGGTGCACGACAGCGCTGTATGGAAGTAATTGGAGCCTGCCGCACTGCTCACCGGCCAGATTGGTCCTCTGACACTGAATAAAAAGCAACTAAGGAACACAACGTCTCCACTCGTATAAATTTGAGAGAAATTGCTGCGTCTGCCTGAAGACAGTGTTCAGGGTATGAGAGGCCGGAGCAGATGCACGCGAGAGCAGCTGCGTATGTATGACCAATCACATTCGCTGTTGTCTCTCTGTTGCACATCGGGACAGTCTCAGCTGATTCCCCTTAACATCGTCAAGCACTTTACGCAGCGAGTTCATTACACCGAGCACTCGAGCACGCACTAAGTTATGCGAATAGTTTAAAAGAGCGTGCGCCGACTCACGAGCAGACGCGGCGTCGGCGAGCGTTGGTTTCATCTGCCATACGGATGTGTTCTTGTATGCACGTGTTTGCTTATTTGACATGCTGCAATCAGACAGAATTAAACACAAGGAGACAGATAATGGGACATTTAATTTACAAAATGATGTGACTGCAAGCGCTTGTGTGTGTGTGCATGAATCCTCCTGTGATAGTTGTAAATGGGTAGCAGGGGGGTCATTATGCTGCGGAAAACATCTGCGTCGCTGCTCTTTTATTTTTTTTTTGACTTAATGTCCAATTATAATAATCACTGTAGACACACGCGCGCGCACACACTCGTAGGAACAGAACGCACATTAGTCGTGGCTCTAATTAGAGTTACAGGGAGACAGCAGCCATGGAGGAACTTCGTAATGCGGTCTTGGCGCTTCCCATTCAATTTCCTCCGCCAAATCAGTTTCTAAATACATCTGTGATCTTTGCCGTGAGGTTCTGAAAGACATTCAGGGGAGGACATGGAGCAAACCGCAAACAGCCGTGGCTGCGCGGTAATTGGCTCGTGCCCTGGTGTCCGTCCGCTTTCAGAGAAGGCCAATATCCAAATGATGCCCACTCACTCCTGCAATCTGTCTGAACAACCTGCACATTCAGGGAACAAGGGGCCTGGATGTTGTGAGCCGATCATGAAGTGCACTCCAGAGCAGCAGAGGGGAGGGGGGTGCAACAGAGTCAGTATGGGGCACACATGTCAAACAATGTCAGTGAAAAAGAAGACAGTCATGTGACAGTCGTGACTGTTGCAGTTGCAGTCCTTAAACCTGCTTCATTCGGTTACCATGGTAACACCAAGTGTGTGTAATACAACAGTGAGCGCTCGCTGAGCGGCTTCTTTGTCACAAATACAACAGAGGGGCGGCTTGTGTATCTGCCCACAGTGCAACCAAGAACACTGCCGTTGTTGACGAGGAAGTCAGTCCAAATTGATCACGACCCGAGTCCACGCTGCACACGGCCTCAGTGGTTTTCCTCGCAGCAGCCAGGAGGCAGGGAAGTCGATCATGTCGCCGAGGAGTTGGGAGGTGTGCGGTCCGTCACAGTGGCTCCTTCTGCTCGTCCATCGCTCCCTCGCAGAAAATTTAAATGGCAATGGTGAAATGTGACTACATCTCCATCAGCATGAACCACAAACACAAACACGTGTCTTCTTCGTGGCCATAGTCACCCGGGGCACGGTCATAATGTGTAGCAGCAGCAGAAGGATGTTTTGTGTACATCTGCAGTGAATTCATAGACTCTGATATGATGTAAATAGTACGTAAACAGCATGTTCAACCTCTTTCTTATCGGGTACAGACAATGTTCTGTCATGTCCCTCGGTGTCTCATACAGATGCGCAAAGCACCCTTTAGTGTCCGTATGAGACTTTCAGAAAGCCTTTCTAACATGATGTGAAATGATCCCAGTTTGGTCACCTGGTTTTGGAAAAAATCGTGGTTGAGTTTAAAATGGGTATTATGTACATTATGCATGCCACATGACATTTTATAGGTGACATTACATGATGTCACCTCTGTGTTGTAAGTTAAAGGAGCACTATGTAGGTCTGGAGAAGAAATTCAAACTCTGAATTTTAATATTTACGATATTAACGAGGTAATACAACTTTTACATAATTGAGTAAACAAGCTGCTCTCAGAGGAAAATAAGGTCCCCAGAACACTGTTTGAAGCTAGAAAGGTGGCAGGGTCCGCCACGTATAAACAAAGTTTATACGTGGCGGACAGTATGAAATTGTGTTGTACTATAACGAGGTGTAAGGTACGTATATTTGGCATTTAGTAAAACTCTCAGAAAACAAAACTAGGTTTGAGTCCTCGTTCCTAAGGGGGATTACCATCAGTTTTTTTCATTTTCAGTGACCAAAACAATGTTTCCTCCAACAACTGTTCTCACTCAGTGCGTTTACATGACACTCGAGAAAACCAAATTACTGGGTTAGTCCGACTATGATCAGATTTTTAAGATGCATGCATAAACCTTTGTCTGACTAAAATTGGACCGGATCGGATTTCTCATAGTCGGATTAAAACACCTGGATTATTCAATTGATAGTTGCATTACTTGTGCATGTACACATTCTATCAGATCGGATGGGATTTTGCGTTCTGCACAGGCTTGAAATATTTTTCCCGGGGCCGTGAGCCGGAAGTAGAAGGACGGCGGTGGCGGGATCTTTCCTCCGAAATCACTGCGAGAAAGAGCGCCATTGTGCATCTAGTTCGTCTAATTATCATGTACACCATATACGAAGTGTACAAAGATGTAGCTTCGTCTTGCTCTTTGTACGCCATTTTTCTCGAATGCGAAGGCAGTTTGTTGTTGCTGGTGACGTAAAGAGGTCAGCTGGAGGTGGCTCTGTTACCACTAGTTGAAATGGTACAGCACCACCTATTGTACCGGGGTATGACATGCTTCGGACAGTAATTCGATTTTCTCACAGGCATGTATACTTGGATAATTGCAGTTGTCCGATTGAGTAGCATAGTCGAACTATGGCTGTAATCCGACTAAGCTGTGCATGTAAACGCACTGACTGCCCGGATATCTTCAGGTTAGTATCTTCTTATCACCTGCTGGGTAAGTTGACCAGTGGGAGAAGCTCCCCCTCCCCCAAAAAGCTGGTGTAGACTCCTAAAGGTTAGAAAAGAAACCTCGTAATAGGAAAGTTGCCAGTTCAAATTCCCAGACCAGCCTCCAGGTACCAGGAGCATGAATGATTAATGCTCTCAGCCATCACCAGATAAGGTCAGGCAGTTCCTGGGCAGCTGCTGGGTTTGGGAAATACTGTTTTTGTAGTGGAGGAGCAAAATACAAAGTCTGTATTTTTTTGTTTGGGAGGAGACACACTGCATTTTGACAACAGAGAAAAAAACCACTAGAGGAGCTGACAAAAAGCACACACACAGTTAAAGGCAGACTTGTAGACAGAGAAGAGCGCATATACTGCTGTTGAATTCTAACCATTTGTTGTTTGGTTTTGGATTTGAGTTGTTAATTTTTTACAAGACTATCCAGCGAGGAAGCAAACACACATCCCAATGAGCTGCAGATGTACACACATTTTTTTTTTTTCCTCAAGTAGCGGCACAGATACACGTGTAAAATAGTCTCTGTTTCAAGTATAAGTGGTGATTCAACTTCTTTCATCTTCTCAGAAAATACAGGCTCTGAAATGGACTTAATTGATAAAAGTAGTAAAAAGTATCTCCCTGAACTGAACCTCATGTCATATTATTATAATTCGATTCACAGCAAAATATTAAGAAAATAAGAAAACACAGGCACTGGGGCAGGGTCCTGGCAGATACAGCCACCACCACCACACTTCTAGCAGGTCATAAGTGATGACAAAAGGAATTATGTTCAGTCCAATTGACTTTTACTATTAAAAAAACTAAAGTAGCTCAAGATAAACAGAAGAAGAAAGAAAACATAACCCTAATGTGTTTTTTTCAGATTTGACACAGAATTATTTAATGACAGAAGCACAGAAGAGTTTTTTGGACACAACATATTTGCCAAGAATGAATCTTGTATCTCACATATTCAAACAGTGCACTTAAATAAGGCCGTGGGGTTTATTGTTTTAAATGCCTTGCTTCTCTGAATACGCTCCGTAGTCGTCAGTGTCGCGTGGTTCAGTTTCATCCATGTGGCCACTGCGTGCCTTTCCTCCCCATCTGTGCTCCCTTGCTGTCTGCCTCCATCTCATGTCTTTTGCGGTGATAGGCTGAAGTCTGCCTTGCGATCTTCTGAAGATACCCCACAAAAATCTACTTATTACAGGAAACTTACTATTTGTACTGCATTACTTCCCGCCTCTGGCAGACACCAGTGAAATACCAGGCTGGCTAGATGGGAGGATCAACATGACCTGCAAGACGAGGCTCTCCTGTTTGCATGCATTACGTTAGAGTCGGATTAATGAGGTGCTACTTGGTGAAAAACTGAAGAGCGGTGGCAGAATAATGAAGCCGCTGGTTGGAAAACAAGCCGTCCACGTTATTCCATCGCTATAGAGGTCAGTTTTCTCCAAGCTGGCGGCTACTCTAAAGACTGATGGCTTTGTTTGGGACACTTTCCTCACAGGTCAGAGCGATGGAAGGCTTTTCACTCGTCAGTCAGCACACCGCAATGTTGATGGCGAGCGGGTACACCACAGTTGAGGTAAAGTAGTGCAACTGCCTTAAACAAAGAGAGATAGGAGATTTTCCTCCTGAGGTAATTGAACTTCTGCATACCCTCTCTACTTTTTCTCCCCCCTTATCCCCGCTGAGAGCAGAATAGCAAGGACTCATGAGTCATGCTTCTATTATCCATTCATCCATCTATCCATCCATCCATCTATCCATCCATCCTCCTTTTCTCTCCGTCCACCTACCTCTCCTCCTCCTCCTCCTCCTCCTCCTCCCTCCGAGCCTCTCTCCGCTGTCTCCCAAAACCCAATTAGTCAGAGCTAAATCCTTACTCTGCAGGACTACTGAGAAGAGAGAGACAGACAGGGGGAGAGGCATGGGAAACACTGCCAGCAGAAACCCTTAACCAGAGTTTTCTCAACCTTAGCCTGTCTCCCGTGGTTTGACCGCGGAGAACAGAGGAAAGGAAACGAGGAGGTAAAAAGTAAAGAGGAGAGGATGCTGGCAGAATGCCTCGGCAGAAATCCTCTGTCTACAGATTCTCTGCTTTCTATTATTCCGCAGGGTATGAAACTACAGATGAATCTAACGAAAGCCATATTTTGGAATATTAACTTCATTTTGTAATTTGGACCATAATATTTCAATAAAAGTAATCTTCATTACATTAGCAGTACTCATTGAGTTATTGGTGCTGACAGTATTGTTTGCAATGATAAGGTTAGAATGACAGAAGCTTTCGCTGAGATTATCCTTAAACAGGCTCGTCACAAGTCAGAAACAGTTTGACACACATCAGAGCTCTCTCCAGTTAACTTCACTTAAACAGTACAGTACATTATGCTGCAGCTAAGCTACAGATATCAAACCTTCAGGATAAAACCCTGTCTGATAACAATAACAGAATAACAGTCGAAATGTAATACGCTGAAATGGGTAATTTGATTTCTTGTTCAATCTAGATTCCATTTTAAAATAAAGTGATGGTAAGCTGTGTTTGTCAGTCATTACTAAGCTATTTTTTGCTGATTGTATCGCTGTGTTGTGTTTTTGGATTGGAAGCAATTTGCAGCCTGTGCTGTGTGAAAAAATACTAATAATTGATTCCAACGAAATTACCCTTTTCTTGGGGCTGTAAATTGGTCATCGCACAACATTTTCTTTTTTCATGTGAAGGATTTAAAGGAAAAAGGACCCACTACAATCTGTAACAAGCTACTGCATGATCAACTTAGAACCAAAATCTTCCAGCATATGCATCAATGTTTTTAAAGGCTGATACCTGCTTCTCCAGGCAGCACATAAGCACATATGCACATGGGGTTGTTTTTACATGGCTGTTTCATACTTTAAGTGATTCTGACTATACTACGTGGACATTATTATTCTTTTCCATTTTTAAATCTATGTCGAAAAAGAAGTTTGATGAACTAATCACTTTGCTTGTCATTAATGTGTTAAAAAACAATTAATTTAATTAACAGTATGATTTATGTTATGTATGAAATGTTTTATTTGCGGACCCACTACTGCTGTAACAAAATAATTTCCCAGTCTGGGATCATTAAAGTAATTCTATCTATCTATCTATCTATCTATCTATCTATCTATCTATCTATCTATCTATCTATCTATCTATCTATCTATCTATCTATCTATCTATAACCTCCAAAGAGCCTCAATTTCAGCCAAAACCAGTGTAATAAAAGAGTTGTGAAAACTAATCAGTGAATAATGTGCTTGTTAAGCTTACAATATGTCGCCTCTGCTGCTTAGGGGGCTCTCTATGAAAAAGAAACTAAAGACATTTGCAGCGTGTTGTACATGATCAGCTGCTCAGAGCTGGCAAGAGGGTTGGGTGTAGAGCCACACCCTTTGGAGGAAACTCCCGTCATACCAGAGTCTGCACTTATCTGGAACCATTACTGACGGGTGCGTAGCAGTAGTCTGTGGAAATGACAATCATTGTAGGGTATTTATATGTATTATCATGTTGACTGCCGACTGGAGGTGGAGGGTAAATGTACTTTACTTCCTGAAAATGTTACAGACGTTACATTAGAGGGGGGAAGAGAGGAGAGTGAACAAGAGTCTCTTCTGAGTGCTGAGATCACTGAAGGTAGAATTTATACGCACAGACAGTCTCTTTGGGTTTCTACCCATTGGCTTGTGGACTACCATTTTGAAGCCTGGAGATTAGAGCCTGAATGGGCCATATTTGGAAAAGATGATGGAGTTGGGGAGGAGAACACACAGTCACAGCGACATGTCAATCACATGATAGCTACGCCTTAATACATACCCTGCTTTATTGTTTACTCAACTGAAAATGGGACCATGATTCATGAAATAAAAGTAGAAGACTCAGAACTAGTGATTGAGACCATAAACTCATTAGGAAACTGTTTACTGAGGTAATAAATCGAGTGAAATTTATGGGCCTTTTCTCATAAGCTTACAGACAATGAGACTTATTTTTGAAACCAATGAAGTTGCCCCCTGCTGGATATTAGACAGACTACAGGTTTTGTTAACTACAGCACAGAAAAAACTAAAATTAGTAGAAAACACCTACTGTTGGGTTATATGGGTATCATGGTCACAGCTGAGAAAGACAACCTTGACTACCAAGCATTCGGGTTAGAGGATACAAGGATACTTCAAAAACTGCATCATGTTTAGAAACCAGATGTTTATTGGTCATCTGGCTCGGCTATCCTGGTTCATTTGCAGTTTGGAGTATTCCCTTTCTGATACTATTAGAAAAAGTCTCACACTGACTAAACGTACATTATAGATACATCATTATTGGATTGAAACAGAAAAAAACAAATAACATTCAGCTTAATGGTCAAATACAGCACAGAAAAACTGTATATTGATCAGCTGTGATTCAGCCTTTATGGAGAGCATCAGTATGTTGGGCTCGTGTCCTACCTGTAATTCATAAAATCGAATTAGGTTCAAAACAAAATTAGCAACTTAAGCTGCCGTCATGGGGTGTTGTGCACCTAAATGATTGAGGGGCTCCAGGCTCACACAAATAAATCCACAAAACAAATCAATTGAACGCCGGGAGATAATAGTGGTAATAGCCTGAGATAAAAGGAACCAGCCAGCTTGTTAATAGCTGCAATTTTAAAGACAGTATGTGGGAAGGAGAGTACTCCAACCTGGGTACACAGAAGCCAGTGCTGTCACTATTTGCCAGTAATTGTCAATAATAATAACAAAGACATTTTGTAGACAGTTCTGTTAAAGCTTCAGTAACCAATGTACCTCAACGTAAACAGTATGTACAGCCATGTTCTCAAAGAGCGATAGACTGATTTGTTTCCATCTTCAGTGCTGGGTTTCTGCTCAACACTTTCAAGAGTATACTTGTCAGTCAAAGCACGACTTGTTCATATATTCATGATCTTTGATTGTTTATGCTTGTTTCACCAGCAGATATTGAGCCACTGAATATTTCAGAACTTCACTCCAACCTGACAGACCCGTATACCACCTGTGTTTCTCCCTTGAATTAAAGGATCATGAGATTGGGCTCTGTGCCGCGCCCCGTCTGATCCGGCAGCAGACCTTCATCCTCATCATCATGTGCAGACTGTCTTGAGAGCGAAACGCAGCCAGAGAAATGTTGCAGTTCATTAAAATTGAAATATGTACACTTCTATCTTTCGGTACATATCATATTACTAGATTTGCTTGGTGTAAGTTTTGTGTCATTTGTAGTTTAGTTTTCCCAAAGTCATGCTGCTGATTTGTTTGTACACTGTCAAACTGCGCTGTGGTTATTTTTCATCCATTTTTCATTGAAGTAATGGGAGTGCAAGTTAAAAGATTTAGAAGTTAAAGTCTGTGATAAGTAATAAATTAGTTGAATTACATGTGATAAGTTTAAAATGACACAAGATGTCATGGTTTGGGCTTTTAGTTCAGTTGTTTCCTTTTCTAATTTTGTTTGTTTAACCTCATGTGTCTTGTTGTGGCTGTTCCACTTCCTGTCTTTGTCCCTGTCAGCTGTTGTGACATTGGTTGTTGTGGTCCCACTCTGGAAAGTGGGAAGGTACTCATCTAGATTTTAAATGGTAAATATCAAACATGATTGATATTATCAGAATGGCAACACTGAGTCTGTGAGCAGTTCAGGGGACTTAATACTGGATCTGTAAAGCCCTCACATTATCAGATAATCTGTGCTGAACAGCATGTTTTGAATGGGTACTGCACTAGTCATAAAAGTTAATCAAATGATAAATGATGTGAATCTGTCCTTATATCGAACACCATGACGATGAGTTTACCCACTGATCACAGACAAGATGTCAAGTTAACATCTTTGTGTAATGTTCAAAAGACGTCCACTGAAGAGCCGGAATAAAAGTTTAAGCAATTACTTTTTTAGAAGTCCTTTTTTAACGTTCACCAATGACATCTGAGAGACATCTTCACAGAGTTCAGGATGAAAGTTTTTATGATGTCACTTCAGACATCTTTTCAACATCTATTACAAACTTCCAAAGGACAGCTGCTTGTAGGTCAAAATGAAAGTTTTTTATGAGATCGGCTCACTACAGACGTCCCTGTGGTACTTTACTCTTTTTATTGGCTTGAGCAGTTTCTGAGTAGGAGACAAGTCGTCACAGGTGGAGTTTCAACCGCTGCTGGGCAGTCAGTACATGGGGCACATGCTTGGCTGGCATTTTAAAGTGATTATACACTAATAAAAATATGATTACAATTATTATATTCGATTTCCGCCAATAGATCCCTCTAAATCCCCCTAAGTCTTACACATGAGGCATTTAGTCTTAAACCTCAGCAACTGTAAGCTAATGAGACAGCGACGGCCTTCTGAAGCTGATATGGCAGACGTGTTAGCAAACAGTTCACGCATCCTGCTGACACAGAGCAACACAGGAGATAAAATAAATCAACAGACATGTTCCATGTTCCTTCCTGCTTGAAAATGTTATATCCATCTACTAGAAGGTCTCAGCGAGGAGCGACCAATGTTCTTTTTATTTTCCAGGGTTTGTAGACTGTGTGAATGTGCTGTTCATATATATATCTATAGATTTCCCTTCACTCTTTCTTTTCTTTTTGTACCCTAGTTCAGAATTTGTCACATGCATTATATCGCAGTGCTTTCCTGTTTGCCATGTTTGTTTTTATCTGCCGCTGCTGCAACCTAATTTGCCCATGAGGATCATTAGTTTAATCTGATCACGTCAAGCACCGCTATCGATCGCACTGAAGTCATAGCCTACTTCTGGCACATTCAATCTCCCAATTCCGAAAAGATTTGGTGGCATTATTTGACAGTTTTTCCTCCTCTATCATGACTTCAACATATTAGGTGAGATTCATTGTTTTCTCGTCCCTGCCTGTCATATTGGGGGCAAACTATTAGCCGTCCAGCCACGAAAGATTACCACAATTATTCTTAATCAGCACCGAACAGACGTCTAACAAGCTGATCAGAGTTGAAAACAGCCAGCCAGCTAATGCGCGACGCAGCTGATAACCAGCTATCTGGCCAACTCTATATTTCCCACAGGCGATGATGAGTTAATTGCAGCGTTTTCTCTTAAATTCACAAGTTTAGAAAAGAAGCGGTGGAAGCAGAAACAGCCTGGCAGAGCCGATATCAGCTGGATAACTCCTCCAGCTTAGCACATGCATGGAGAGTAAACTCGACAGAGGCAACAAAGATGTTCCTCCACAGCTGAGGCTTCTCAGTAAATCCTCCTTTTTTTTTCTTGTCTCAGAGTGCATTACGGGTCAGTGTACAAAGCTTTTGCATGTAAGGTAATCCTGTCAAAATGTCTCTGCGAGGGCTGACTTCCTAGTGGAGGCCTGACAACGCAGGCAAAAGGAGGATGTAATCTATTCCACATAGAGAATTAAGACTCATTCAGTGTGAAATGATCCACTCTGAATGCACATGATCCTCGTGGCTGCTTAGGTGGAAATATGATAATCTCATAACTGCTGCTTCTTAAGTTTCTACATGGTTTTTGTTGTATTAGGGATGTTTTATGACCCCTGGCATAACCGTTGCTCATTGCACTTCATGTTGTCAGATTGTGTTTCCACTACAGCCTATCAGTGGGGTTGGTGCAGCAAGCTGAAGTAGCATTGTGCAAGGCTTACTTTTTTAAGAATATCTTAGTGTTTGGTATGTCGCCCTTTAGCTCTCAAAGTTCAATTTGTTTAGAATATGGACAGAATTTGCCACCTATCCTTGGCTGTAGCTAGCCACTGTTCGCTAATAAGCTCATGGGTCAGTTAGCTGTGGCCCCATAGAATTTGTCTGGACCAGGTCTCAGATCACAGGTGCAGTCACCGCGGGCGACAGGGCCCCCGCTCAACTGAATTTGGCAGCTCGATGTAAGAATAAATATGACCTGGGACTGAACACGGTCTCCAAGACAACAGAGGTTGATTGAACTTGAATCTAGGAGGTGTCTGGCTGCAATATTCTGTTTAGCGGGGAAAACAGAATATTTTAGTCATTTATTACCCTGACAGCAGGCATATATCTGCCAGCCGAAACTACAGGGGCTCTCAGATTATCACCTCTTGCTGGTACAAAGTGGTTTAACGAGACAGGGCTAGCAGGGTTAGCTTCAGTAGACATCTCTGCGACACAATACAAAGACATGACATAAACATTGCGGTTTCTCCACACTCTGTTTATCATGTTTTAAACTCAAATTCCAGCCACATCTTACAAATTGCTCCTTTAATGATGGCATTAACTCAAGATGGCATGGGCAACCGCAAGTTTGTGTAAAAACCTGATGGCTCATGTTAGCCCGGCATGATCTGACAGTGTTCCACATAGCACAAAACGCTTGACTTTCTCAGCCTCCATTAATGTTCGATGGGGTCGAGGTCAGGGGGGTCCATGACAGTCAGGACTCCTCGGTCTTCTTCGGTCTTCTTCGGTCTGTTGAAACCTTGAGGTGTGTTCAGGCTCATGATCCTGCTGCATTAATCCTTTCCCCAAAGATCAAACCAGAGGGAGGATCATGTGTCTGAAGAATGCGGCGGTACTTCAGCGGTCAGGGTGAAGACAACACTGTGGGTTGGATTTGCTGTGGTGTCATTCTCTCCCGTTCGTCTCCTCACACGCGCCCTTCTGTTTCTGCCATAAATCGCTAACGTGAATCAGTCAGAAAAGGGACTTTCGTGTCACAGTGTGGCTGCAATAAAATGATGCTGCAGCAGTGTATTCATTCAGCTGACGTTATAGAATAAGGCACTTCGACATTTTTAGCACAATGTTGTGCTGAAAGCGATGATAATCACGGAAAGTTTTCTTGGCAAGTGTGTGCCTCCCTGTTGCCTCCAGCAGGAAATGCACGCCCACTAAAACACTAACGCAGCCCACTGCCATCCTAGCAGCCTGTGGATTAGAGTCAAGCCCTTCTACTGGGAGCTAGTTAATACTTGTTTCAGCGGGGTGAATTAGATTTTATACCTATCTCATTGTACAGACAGCTAGCTGGCAGAAAGAGTGAGAGATAACAAAGGGGAAGAAAGGAAGACAGAGGCAGAGAATCTTTGAACCGTGGATGATGGGCTTTTTTTAAAAAGACACACAGACAGACAGTTTGCCAGCCAGACAGACGGAGCCACGAGAGGCAGATGCTGCCGTCTGATTGCTGCTCGCAACTGGCCACTGATAGCAATGAGAGAGGATGAAAGAGGGAAGTGTGGAGAGAAAAGTGAGGGTATGATGGGGGGGATGAAATGGGCGAAAAAAAAAGATGAGTCCAGACTCTAGACAGGGGGAGAGAAGAGAGGGATGAAGGGTTGAGAGACGGTGATGAAAAGAGACGTAGAGAGGGACACAGAGAGGAAGAGACGGCGGTAATTACACAGATAAATACATGGGGCCTCTCTGTCTGAGTCAGATCTTCCCTACCATTTAGAGCTACGGCTGCTGTGTGTGTGTGTGTGTGTGTGTGTGTGTGGTCACATGCAGGATGGAGATGACATTTGTTCACTTTTTGTGAGATGGACATTAAACACAACCTTAGTCAGTCAAAAGTCAGAAAACACATTTTTTCTGTGTTAAAGGTACAGTATGAAAGAATTGACTACTTGTTGAATTAATTCTGAAAATAAATAAGGGCCAGCATATTGCCAGAGTAACCGACAACTGTAGCTGCCATTAGACATGCTAAACATGCTTTGCAACGCAATACATGGTTGTCATGACACCATGACTGTTATTCAATGCTTCACATTCGAATGTTGATCATTTTAATTCTTACATAATGCACCTTTAAAGGCAGATGTTTTCTCATCACATAATTTCACTCAACATTATAGAAGGGTTCATTTTGTGATTTTAAAATCAACTGACCCACCATGTTATGAGAAAAAAATAAAATAAAATTATAGCATTTGGTTATGGAATCTCTTTTCCTCTTAAGACAATTTAAAAAATATGGTATACTTTGGTGCTGTTTCATTGAGCAGGAGTAGATAGCATCCTTACCCTTGGACTAAATGTCTCCTTTAGAAAATAGTCAGCAGATTATGGGAGATTATAACCTTTACTTATAACTTTTTAACTTTATACCTTTCAACAGTCTTTTATTTTTTAAAATCTTTTTTGCACATTCCTGTACAGCTCTTCTGTCTTTATTTATCAATCATCTCACACTCTCTGTCTGTTTACATTGTATATATTATAGTCACTGTTTGTTTATTGTCTTCAATGTGTGCACCTTCTTCATCAAGACAAATTCCTCGTTGGTGTAAAATCCTTCTTGGTAATAAATCTGATTTCACTGGGTGTGACTTGTCCCAACAGCCTTTTTAATTTTCTACACTCTTACAAAAGACTGAAATGTATTCAGACACGATCAACCAGATTTCAGAAAAGCACATATCCTGAAGCTGTCTGCCACCTAAACATTCAGTGTGAATTTGCTAGCAAACTACAGGTTGAATCCTAAATGTGGGAAAGTAAACATGGGCTGCGCTCCAGCGGTCACATTCGTTTTCATAAAAAACCCCCCACTAAGTTCTGAATGCAGATTAAATCCAGTAATCTTAAACAAACTTTTTATCTCTGTTTTTGGTCTCCACCAACTTCTGAGCAAAAAAAATTAGGTTATTTAGCTGCTAAACGATCTAATATCACACAACATCGTTAGAAACTAGCACGGAGGGTTCATCAGATTTTCCAGTCTAAAAAACAGCTGCCTGCTTCGGCTGGAAGGTGGATAGCAGGTCGGAACAATGAGCTAAAAATGCAAACAAGCATCCACTGTAAACATTTACTCAGTCCTCTCATCAATTGCTAATATAAAGTCTGTGGAGACATTATTGTTGGATACTGTTGTTTTGTATGATGTGCTCTTTAATGACTCATCTAGAGAGCAACAGCAGACCTCGCACCATGCACTTATCATTCCTTCTAATGAAAAGGTAAGGCTGAAAAACACTGTTTGTATTCAATTTGCATTTGCTGAAAAGTCTTTAAAAGTTTGCAGTGTTTTGAAATTTGGTCAGAATTTGGAGTTGCTTTTCCAATTCAAGATATAACCTGCAGAAGAAAAGAGTCTGAGCAGAAGAGAGACCCTGCTGTGTCTCTGACAGGATTGCCTACTTTGTGCACTGTCACTTGAGAATAAGGAAAGATGGCAGAAGGGAGATGGCAATCAAAGGGGTGATTTTGGTGATGGGAGATGGAAAGGTGAAAGTACGTTTCATATAAAGCTCTCCGGGGGAAAAACTTGAGCGTGTTACTGTGTGTGCCTCGTGTCTCTTTCAGGTCCTTAGCTGGGTGGAGCTGAGGCGCCATCAACTTAAGTGGGAACACATAGGCGGCGTTCCCGGTTTCTTAAGCCACCCTGCCCAGATGCCAGTGTCAGTGTGTCTGCCCTGCACCAAGCCCCGGCTGCATTAGTTACTTCATGTTGCACCGACAACATGACCCACACAGTGGCTCAGACTACCAAGCCTCATTGCAGTCATTATTATTATTTACTCGAACAAGTTTGGATCCCCCACCTTGAGGCTGATGTTGGCAACTGGGCATGGGGGGCTCAAGTGAGCGGGATCACTGGCCAGGTGTTCCCAGTTAACTTGATGGCACCTCAGCTTCACCCAGCCACGGACCTGAAAGAAACACAAGGCACACGCAGTAAACAGCACCTGGCTCTGGACCCACCACAATGTAAAGGACACAAACAGTGCACGTCTGGTAGAAATCCATTCTCTGATCAATATGGAGTTGGGACATGAAAAAAACTGCACAAATGAAAAGATCTAAAGTCTACAGGGTTCATCTTTTATGCAATTTTTCAAAAAAGAAGTTTTTGAAATTCACGGCTTATGTGAGAGTTCATGGCTCTTTGTGCCGAGGATCCGTCTTCATACAGTGGGCTCTGTAGACTCTTTATGTAAGCACGGAAAAATATTACAGGCTGACCTTGTACACTTTCCCACAGCAGGAAATTTAAAGTACAAGTTCTGCAAAAAAACTCACATTTCCAGGCCAAGAACCTTATATAACAGATTTTCTTCTAGAGTGGCGCGTCTTCATGATTTACGGGGAACCGACACGTTTTCTCTCACTTGTTTGAAACATCTACATGTGCATGACTGTCTTCCGGCTGTCTTCATCCGAATGAATCTGCCGTGAGGAAATGTTACTGAATAATTAAACGTGATACAAATGTGATACTCTGTCCGCTGTATTGACGTGACGCCCATCTTGTCTTGTGGACAGACTGGGAGACGCTTGTAACTTTCACTGCTGCTAACTCTGCCAGATCTGCTCTGTTTGTTTGAAACTTGCCCCTCGAAACGGAGAGAAACAGACGGCCTCATAAAAATATTCATGGGCATCGATTATGCAAATATGACGAACGCACACCTACTCACAAACAGGCTGAGAGGAGCGAATTATGACATCTGTGTGCAGTGCAGATAGTCTGCTGACAAGAAAGACTTTGAACATGTATTGGAGAGGTTTATAAAAAAGAATACGAACATGCTCTTCGATAAGAAGCCAGGAGTGTCTACCTTTAATGATATGGTTGGTACTACGTGACAGCGTGGTGCTTGGTCGTCCCGGGCCTACTCGGTTCTGGTGAGCCGAGGCTGGTGTCGGACGAGGCTGCGGTATAATCGGGTGGGTGTTGTTTTACTGCAGCGGGGCTCATGTTTGCGTGTCAGTACATTTAATCTCAGAGTAGACCTGAGTGGGTCTGAGCATGCTCAGTAGGCCATAATCACAGCAGCAGAAAGTATGTTAGGGAAGGGAGGATGGTTTGTTGTGGGTGTGGGGTTAGGGTTAATTGACAGCACATCACGCTGCCACTGGTGTTCTCTCCGTGTTAAGGATCTGTCGGGGTTGACCATGCGTCAGATCGGATCTCATTATTCAACATATTTCCAACATCTGTAACCCAAAAGGATCTCCACCACCGTCCCTACAATTAATGGCCGACCCCGTGACATTCTCTCAGATCCCTCTCCTGCTATTTTCATCTCTCCGTTCGTCTCTGTTTTCATTTAATTCCATCTCCATTCTTGACTTCCCCTCCGTGACTGCACCTCTTCACTGCTCTCTCCTTCTCCCTATTCGATCCTTCTATTTCCTTTCCCTCTTTCCCCTCCCCGTCTATCTTTTGCTCTTTCTAGTCTCTCTATTCTCCTCCCTTTCGCCCCTTTAAGCCTCCACTTTGACACTCAGTGAAAAGCCCCTCTCTCTCTCCCACCATTCATCCATCTCTCTTTACCGTTTTCCTTTCCTCTGTACCTTCTTTCTGTATGGCTCTTGGTTTCTCTCTCTCTCTCTCTCTCTCTCTCTCTCTCTCTCTCTCCCTTCCTCTATCGTGCTGCATTTGTTAGAAAAAAAGATGATTTTTGTGATCATACAGCGAGCCCCCCGCCCCCCCAGAGGCATTTGATCAAACAATACCAGTCCAATCCAATAAGATAGCATCCTGAGCCAAGTGTGTGTGTGTGTGTGTGTGTGTGTGTGTGTGCAAAGCCGGCATTCTGCTGAGCAGCGCTGGCATCCACAGGGGCTTCCTTCGTCTGTGTGCAGCCACACTTTCTAAGAGCAAGGGAGAAAACGGGGGAAGACTGCGTGAGAGCGAGCGAGGGGAGAGAAAGAATGGCAAAGAGAGGGAAAAAAAAGACAGTGAATCAAATTGAAGGAGAAAGTGTCAAATCTTCCATCTGAATTTAACAGAAAAGGCGGCGAGCGTTTCGCTGTGTCGCCTGGTTGCTTCAGCTCGCCCGCCTGAGCCCATTGAAATGGGGATGATCCATAGGCTTTGTACCGTGCAGCTGTATACAAGCTCTCAGACACGCAAGCTGTTCTCCTCTCACTTCACATACCTGTGGCTTCAGCAGGCGCAGTCAGCCCCGGCGACCACAGGGGGGCAGTGGTGTCAAATCCATGAGCAGGAGCGCGCTTCGAGGCACCACATGTGCTCGAGTGACTGCAGGTTCAAAAAGGAGCAAATGAGAGACAAAGTAAATCTAAATATAGAGCATGAACGCTCATTCACTGGATGGCTACTAATTAGTTTTTTTGAGAAGTAATTAGGCTCAAATGCCAGACAAGAAAGTCAGTGCATGCACCCTGATACTGCTGCCCAAGTGCCCTGAAGCAAAGCACAGTGCGAGCTGGTCAGGTTGTAAATTTAAATGCATCTGATATGGAGTTTCTATATGTCAATTTACAGTGAACGCCAATCACTGGCCGCTTTATGCAATTAAAACCATTCAGTTTTTGACAGAATGGACCTTTAGACTTGTCATATCAGGACAAGCACAGGTGTGGGTAATAACATTAATTAGGGCTCCATTCCATTTAAGTGTCCGCTAAGCTATGATGTTGAGCCAGCATGAATTATAAATGAGCCGGCGCTGGCACTACTGAACGTAATGCTGCCATAATTATAAGTTATTGATTACACCTGTGCTTTTTTCTGCTCCCACCTGCCAAGATGTTTGCTGTGAGAAAACTGTTACTTCCTTCTTTCTTTCCTTTTTCTGCCAGGGGGACAAACTGTGTGATAGAAGGTCCATACCATGGATATCAGGTAAAGGAAAAGTAAGGAAATATACTCAATCACTTTCTTCTCAGAAAGGTAGAACTGGTCACAAAATCTCAGGACCATAAAGACAGCCTAGCCTAGCATAAAAACTGAAGACGGCGAAACAGCTAACCTGGTTAAAAATACATAGGTGTAGGGTACCAGCGCCTCTAGATATAACTAATTCAATCAGAAATAGACAACTTTTCAATATGGAGTCAGCATTTTCCTGTAGTCTTAGTATTAGTATTACTGTTGGTACTGCTGCAAGGACAATGTTGGCATCATGGCTACTGCTAGCAGACTGGCTAACTTCCAAAGGAAAAAACAACAGAGAAAATCCTAATTTGACCAAAAAACGGCAGAGTAAAACACTTGTTTGTATTAATAATTAGGCATGTTTTGTCACTTCCTGATCGAGTAGAAGGAAGGCCAGTAATGAACTGTCTCAGGTCCAAGGAAACATGTATCACCGAGGGAACAGACTTTGACACAACACCGGTGCTCTCCATCGATTGAATGCCCATCTAATGCCCATTTACTTCAGAATGATACATCAAAGCAATGCAGTTGTTCTGAGATTTGAATCATATCCAGGTCTCTGAAGGTATCTGTCAACCTGAGCCAGAGAGGAGGATGTCACACAGAAGTGCAGCAGTTAACTCATAAATAATGTGTTGGGATAAATGTTTTATTATTTGTGGTAAGAAGATATCAGAAACACCAAATTATTAAACTGATAATACAAACAAAACAAAACACTTCATATCCAAAAAATTACATTTTTTTTTTTTTTTTGCATAGCAGCAACACAAAACTGGGAAGGAGGCAAATCCTTCAAGTGGACAGTTTAATTAGTCGTTAAATCTTTTGTTCAGCCTACTGTTCCTATTATCATTATTATTACTATAATGGCGTTATCTTAAGTTATTCTACCCTGTATGAAGTGTTTCTTGCTGTCAGCGTCCATCTAGAGCTAACACAGGCCGATGGCTCATCTCAACGTTTCCTCCTGGCAGCAGAATTGCTGATGAGCATATTTTTTCTCGGCCTGCCCTACAGGCTGCATCTTTGGCACTCGGTCCAAATTATAAATCAAAGGGGAAACCCAGGGCGCAGGTTTCATTTCCACGGCTGTTTGAGGTGATGGAGCTGGGGGAATGCTGTCTGATGTGAGCACGGGGAGGTGAAGGTGATGAGCACACACACACATGCACAGAGACACACACACACACACACACACACGAACACATGCAATCTCACAAAATTGTATCAATATACATTCACTCTGTGAGAACTCATTTCTCTGACGTGTGGTTAGGCTGCGTTCATTGGCATGATTTTTCACGGTGAAGCTCACCTCCCGTGATCTGAATGCCCCATTCAGATCACACAGCCGCTCCATATGGCCACATGTGAAAACAGGGATTTATGAGCATGTCTGCTGGGAATAATTCCTGTAATGATCACCTCCGCAGCAGGGGGAATATGGAATTAGCCAGGACATTTGCCCAGTAAGCCAATGATTTTTTTTCCTGAAGGAGCTGAAGGAAATTATCAGATGATTGATGAGGTTATTTGGTGGGATATTTTAAATAGTGGCACATTGTTTTCCATTAAATGTAGTTGTTCTTTTTTCAGCTAATTTGACATTTTGCTAATGCTCCTATCCACACTCACTCAAATAGAGAGCCATCGACAGGGTCAGTGACATACTGAGAGACATTTTTGCAGACCGGTGATGTAGTTACAGAAAGGGAGGAACAGATAAACACTCGAGCCCCCAAGAAGAGCGCAGGGCTTTGAGCACAACTTGACATGGTGGCCAAACCAGGTCAATATGTCATATGATGCACACTGGCTCAACAAGACATCTTTTTCATTAGTATATGTCGTAAAATGGCTGTAAAGCTGCTGTAAAACTTGGATAAATTGCTTAGTGTCACACCCCTTGCTAAACGACTTGCTTTACTATCTCTATTTATCCTTTTATTCACAATCTATCTTTAAGGAGACCTCTGGACATCTCCAGTCATGTTTGTGGCAACCAAAACAGGTAGGCTATTTTAAGCTAAACATAATGTAATCCTAACCCTAACACAGTGGTTTTTGTTCCTACACCTGACCAGACAGTAACACATGAGCACAGTGTTGTGACAAGAGAAAAAAGTGGAAACATGGAGACAGGTAAAGTTTGAACTAATCTATGGTTTGGTTGTAAAAGAACAAAAGAGAGGAATTGAATGTGACCTTTCTCATTTTTGGGGAGTGAAATTTCAATATGAGGCACTATGAACATTAACTAGTTTATTTCAATCATTGTGAGTTGAACTTTGAACTTTGTATGATACCATCGGCTCTTAACAGTAACAATATTTGGACAATAACTATCTCCTTAACTTAAAGCTACCACAACCTTAACAAGTTTGTAAGAAAGTACACAAGCACTTAAAAAAATCTCAAAATCTTCAAGATTGCTTTAGATCAGGGGTACTCAAATACAAATCTTAAAGGGCCACAAAGATTTTTTTGAATGACTCAGAGGTCCATGTATTGAGGTCGGTCAGGCCACATGCAATAATACTGTAATATTCAAAACAAAATGTCCTTTTCATTCTAAACAACAAAATCCGAACTAAAATAAAATGTAATTTCCATTTTAACATAAATTAAAATACGTAGTTGAATATTTCCTCTTTTGGTTTGCCTTCAAACATTGTGTCCATCACTTCAGTCATGCATTATTTTATTTTATTGTGACATAGATGTGACAAGAATCCTGCTTGCAGCTTGATATGTTGATTTCAGTGCATTTATTTGTGTTTTGCTTATCTCTGAATTTTGAGGAAATGTCTCTTCAAAATTCCTATGCTTCGTCTCATAATGCCGTTTCAAATTGGAAATCTTCATCACAGCTTCTCCTGGCATATTGTAACGCCACTTGTGGACTGTGGCGCAATGGATCTTGGGTATTCTGTTGTTGTTGGTGTAATTATGGTTCGTGAATGTGTTTGTGAATAAGATGATATGTAAGATGGTTGTGGGTTATTTCACATCATTTGTTCTGTGATTAAATGGTGTTTTAACAAGGATGATACAAATTTTGGCACCGTGAGTGAAAGGGTGTTTGCCGGGAGAAATTCCCCGTCCGTTACACTCTTTGCAACATTGAATATACATGAGGTCGCTTACGTTAGCTAAAAAAAACTGCGCAAGATGGTAAAGTAAGACGAAGTATTCAAAACCGCTGCACTGTCAGATACGTGGAGATTGTCCCGGTTGGAGGCAGAATAAATGCAACTTTGAAGATCCTATTTCTGCGAGTTGTCGATTATCACTGTCCACTTTGTCATAACAGTTTACTTGGAAACACGCCATATTCAATCTCTTACCACCAGCAAAATGTGAATACGCGAAGTGCTCCGAAACGAAAGTGAAAGTTAAAAGTTGCCCTCTGTCTGTGTATCGTTGGCATGGAGACAAGTCCCGGTATACACGTGCTGACCCAACCAAAACACATAGTGAAGGAATAATAGTTCGGGGGCCACAAACAGGAGGCCGGCGGGCCGGATGCGACCCGGGGGCCGCCTATTGAGGACCGCTGCTTTAGATTGTCCCTTAGGAAATTTGTCCTTAGTATAATGGTTGCCACATAAAAATATAACAAACACAGTGCATTAACAGACAAAGTGCCTAACACATACAAGTGCTGCTATAATCTTATATTACAAGAGTTCAGGCCAACGGTTACAACACCGTCACAACAAAAGCAAACGCTAATATAATGCACACAGCGCTAATTAACTAATATACGAGAATCAATTAAACAAAACAGTTGTGCAGTCTGACCTTAGTTTGAAGAAAACAAAGCAGCTGTAATTGCGGAGTTAATAACCCACATTACGACAAAAACAGCTTCATTTTGTCCAATCACACACACACAAACAAAGAAAGGAGGAAACTAGAGAGGAAAAATTTCTGAGTTCAGTTGCAGCAGCTTGATCAGCGTTGGCCTCTCTATGACTTTGTCCCTGATGCCCTCAGAAAGACCTCTCTGGCATTAGTCTGTCCATATCTTCATCTATATCACATTTGGAACGAGTGGCATTTTGACAGTGTGAATCAAATCTAGTCTCCCTCCAGTGAAAGCCAGTTAAATCATTATCTCGCATTTCCCTTTGTCTCTAAGCTGTCTTATCCCGGCTCTCTGAGGATGGAAAGACCTCATCTCTGTTCACTATGTGTGTGTTTGGCTGCATTCAGATTTCTTTGTGTTGTTGTGTGTGGGTGTGGGTGTATGTGTGTGTGTGTGTGTGTGTGTGTGTGTGTGTGTGCGCTAACGTGTTAACTTTGATTTGAGGATCTCTTTGTGCTTTTTGTCTGCGCACAGGTCTTTATGGGTGTGTTACAGAGAACGCGTGTGTGTGTGTGTGTGTTTGTGTGTGTGTGTGTGTGTTATCTTCACCACCCCCATAAACCAGATAAGTCCCACTCAGTTAAAGCCATGAATTAAACATGTGTTCTCTTGTTTATCTCTTTGTGCGTGTGTGTGTGTGTGTGTACACATCTAACAAATTCATAGTGCTTCGCTCACAGTATTTTAAGTCTTTATCACAGTTGACATATGCATTCCCCCGGCTTTAAAAAGGTTGACTGTGTGTCACTGAATACACTTATCAAGCATCCTCATTCTGAGTGGTGTATATGCTTGTGTGTTTAGGTGGTCAGTCTATCAGTGAGTCAGTTAGTAGCACATATATGCGAGAAAAAAGGGCAGATTGATGAGCATAATGCCACAATGTCCTGAACTTCAAGCAAAAATGAGTGTGTCCACCCAGGTGTCTATGACTACTGCTGAGTCATTGAGCTGAGAGTGAACGCAGAGATGATGACGCAATCAGTAAGCAATCCATACATCTTGTAAATGTAATAAAGAATGTGATGAGGAGAAAATATGGGAAAGTCAACTCAAAGTAAGTAAAAACATCAATCAGAAATGTTGAAGAGGAAGCAGAGGGGAGAGTGATGGTCACGCATTACAGTAATATTCACCATTGAAACTAAAAAGTCTGTCTGTGCTTGTGCATTTCTAGTTTCTGTTGGTCTCTGTAGGTTTCAGCAACCTTTTAAAGTCTAAACTTCGCCTCTGCATGACTTGTCCTTCCCATAAAACCTCCTTCTCTTCCCAATGATATCATTACGCATGTGCATGCTGGTTGCGGTGCAGACATGCAGGTTTATGAAATGACCACCCTTGAGCCTGTGTATGCTGACATGTATGTATAATGCACCGCCTGCAGACATCACGCTGCGGTGGAACGACTGAATCCGAGATGTCTGTGGCCCCGCTGATACACATCTCCCCTGCAGTCATCCTCCTTTGGCCCGGTCCTCAGCAAGCAACTTGCAGCTTATCGCATATGATATGCTTGTTGTGCTGTGAGGCGATCCGTTTGGTCTTCAATAGAATAGCATTTTTAAAGACACGATGGCAAAGAATGTAAAATACAGAGTACATTCTGTCGTTTCAGACTGTGTTTATGTTAATTAAACTAATGAATAACTGAACACGGCTAAGATTAAACACTGTTCCACCTGCCCCGCAGAAATGTTCAGTAGCAAAACACTGTGTATTAACTCTAGGGCTGCTGCATTTCTATTTACCACTCTCACACTGGGCTTCTTTCAAAGATGTTTAATCATCACAGTTTCATCATAAACACAATCTGTGAATTTGTTGCTGTGTACCTTCCTCTCCCTGCTTCTCTGTCTCTGTATGTGTGTGCGAGTGTTTGAGTGAAAATTTGAACTGCTGCTGTTGTCCCTGAGGTGGACAGAACAGATGGGTGAACAGACACACACACAGATACACACATACACAATAAATGACTACCCCTGTGGCACTGTTGAGTGCCTAAATACCAATGTTGCTTTGCCTCCTGGTGCCACTCTGCAAGGTTAGTGGAAAACACCTTATTATTTCTGTCTCTCTCTCACTCTCTCTCACTCTCTCTCTCTCTCCACCAAGTCACAGTGGTAATGCCCTGAGAGCCACATGTACGTGTGAAAAAGAGTTTGTGCATAAAGTATATCTCACATCACTCCCTATCCATCTAATCTGGGTATGCGGTTGAACGGCACACACGCTCGCTCTTTGCGAAACTCACACACATCTCTGTACTATGGTACCAGATGGTGTGCCTCAACACAGTCAGGTGGCAAACCGAACCATTCCCCCACGTGGTTACCATGGGGACCCACACACACACACACACACACACACACACACACACACGCGCACACACACACACACACACACACATACACACACCAGCCACCCTGCCACTGGCTTAGTGGGGTCTGTGCTCGCAGCGTTCCACCACAAATACTAAATATAAGGACGTGTGTCTCAGCAATACAAACTGACAGGCAGCAGGTTACAATGCACACACACACGCTATAAAAAAGTTTTCCATTGCTCTGGGCTCATCCACTGGTTGTTCTCAACAACCCATCTTACTACCACTATGTGCTAATATTCCAGTGGTTACAGTGGTGAAGTGCGGTTTAACACTACAGGACTTAGCACATGGGTTACCATCAGGGCTGGACTGGGACAAAAAAATCGGCCCTGGCATTTTTTGCTTCGACCGGCCCCTCATAATTAGCGGAGCACAACCGACTAGTAATTTATGTATGTGTTCACCGAAGGAATGTATTTTACTATTATCCCAAACCCAACTCTAATTATTGTTGTGAGGTGTAGATATGTTTATTCACTTGGTGGATAGCTCACTTGACTGGGAAAAAAGCTCACAAACCCTGTCAATCCTATGAATAACTATGTTACACCACACTGCACCCCAGCAATATTATAACATATCCAGGGAATTATACTCATACTACATTTCACTGAATAACATATCTGGTGTTAGTATTAAAAATATCCTCTTACCTTAGTGTAGTAGGAGCTTCTGAAGGAGTTCACTTTTCTCTGCAACTCTGTCAATGACAGTGTCTGTGTCCAAGCTCATAAGGATGTCCTTTTCTGTGGCCATCAACATGAAAGCCTCTAACTTGCTTGCAGATAAGCTGCTCCTCAGTCTGCTTTTAATGAATTTAAGGGTCGAAAAGGACCGCTCACAGGCTACCTGGGTCACTGAGAGGGTCAGTAAATACTTATATGCAAGAGCAAGAAGATGATATGCATCTGTGAGCAAGTTGAATCTGAGGAGAATTTGGTAGCAACACAGGGGGCAGTTTTTGCAAGAGGCACAGCTTTTGTTGATAATTTTCATCTCCTCCTTGTTTCCATCAGTTCCTTCCTCCACAGTCCTGGATGCATATTCTTCCAGTGGTGATTGTTTGAGCCTTTCCCACTGGCTTGCCAGGCTTTTCAGTTCTGACTGCAGGTTGTCAACTGTTGCTGAACTGTCAAATTTAATCAGGCACCTGCTGAGATCTTGGAGTGCAGAATCAGGAAGAGCACTGGTATTGATTTGTGGAAAGTTTTTGGGGTCCAGAAATGATAGGTCTGCATATAGACTGCTATGTGCAAGGAATCTTCTCTGAATGGCCTCAATAACTGCATCCATTATGCGGTTGTGGACCTTTACCTCATAGGTTTCCAGTGCATCACTCGATGTCTCATCCTGGGACATCTCTCCTGGCATGTTTTTTTTCTTTTTTGGTCTCCTCTGAGGTAGAGAAGCCTCGACCTCCATGTCCATCTCCTCATCCTGGTCCTCCAGCTTTTCATTTGCCCACTTGCTGCATCCTTGACTGCCTTGAAATCCCTTGCCATCTGTGTCAGGGCCTCATGTGTAGAGATCACCATCCTGTGGGCAGAGAGGATGTCCATCCCTCCTGTTTGCAGGTACTTGGACAATGGTGTTGTCTGCTCAAATATTCTCATGAATAATTGAGCTGTAAGGATCGTCTCATGTCTGAGAAGGCCATCTTTGTATCCCCTTGCTTTGGTCCGAACGTTGCCTTTTACTGTCTTCTGCTCTTGAATGGCTGACAGTGTACACAAAACATCAATGTAGAGACAGTCCTCGGGTTTTCCGAATGAGCCAAACATCTTCTTTAAAGCGTCATGCTTTGCCCACCAGCGTGTCTCTCCAATGGGTGCTATGCGCCTGTGTCTGTTGCTGTGGCTTTCTTTCTCCCATACATTCATCCTCTGATGAGATTCCCTGATGAACACTGCTGTTTCACTAAGAAGATGAAAAAGTGATCCACTCTCAATCACACTTTCAGTGGTATCAGAGAGAACCAGATTCAGGACATGTGCATAGCACCACACATGAACATGATGAGGATACTGTGATGCTAACAGTGAGGAGAAGCCTCTGTACCTTCCTTGCATGTTGGAAGCCCCATCTGTGGCATTTCCAATGCAGAGGCTTTTGTCCAAGTTCAGACTGTCAAGGACATCAGTCAGCAACTGAACAAATGACTCTCCAGTAGATGTACTGCATCTCACCACAGCAACAAGCCTCTCATTTATGGTATCAGTCACATACCTGAGGACAACTGAGCACTGGTCTTGTGCTGTAATGTCTTGTGTGGTATCCAGTTGGACAGAAAACATTACAGCTTTTTGGACTTCGGTGGCAATGTTCTCCTTGATCAAGTTTTTTATCTTGTCAATCACTGAGTTGACAGTTGACTTAGACAGTAGAGTGATAAGGGAACCTCTGCCTCTTGAGCCTGATGCTGATTCATGGAGTTTTTGCTTTTTTCAATTACTTCACTGAGATGCTCTTTCAAGGCCACATCATATTTCCCCAGTAAAGTGATGAGTTCCAAAAAATTACCATGGTCAAGGCTATTGTCCTCCAAAGTATAAGCAGCCTCATTCTGTTCCTGTCTGTAGCTCAGGCCCCTCTTCCCTATTACTCTTACAACTTCCACAACACGATCTAAGACCTGGCGCCTCCTCTTGATCTGCTCTCTGTGAACCGTTAGCTGTCTTCCCCTAAGTAGAGTGTTTGTGTCAACTTTTGAGCAGTTTAAAAAATAAGCTTCAGCACAAGCTCTATGCACTATGCTTTTTTCATGCTCTTCAGCTCTCTGGTGGACATGTCTCCAGTCTGACATTCCAGTTATGAATGGGCTGGAATCAGTTGGCTTGCTAAAGGCCAAGCATACAAAACAGAATAAAGCATGACGTTGATTACAGTGCGTCAGCCACTTCCTGCATGTGCCATCTTTGTTAGTGAACACCTTCTTCACTACAGGGTTTGTAGCATCTTGCTTTGGGTGATGATTTAAAAATGCTTGTATTCTAGCAGGCTCAGGACGGGAAAAGTAGTCTAGTCACTCTTCTCTCTCCTCAACTGCTACCTCAACAGGCTGGCTTGACTAGACAGGAACAGAGGGAGATGTTATTACAATGTATACATAGAAAACTTAATTAAAAAATTAAAAATGAAAATACTTGGAAATACCTGGAAAAACTGTGCAACAATTTAAACCATCGAAACACTATAATATGGGACTTTTTCACTGATGCTTGGAGCTGTTCCATCTTATTTCATTGGGTTCTTTCTATTCAGCTCTATTAAGTATCTTAAGGTTACATTTTTATTTTTTAATAATAATCGGAAAAGGCTCATAGTCATGCATGACACCAACCAAGATAACCGAAAAGAAAGAGCTGGAGTTGGCTTCAGGTGTGCTTATTTAGCGTCTACTGTTAACTCCACCACTTTTGTCTGCTCTGTTTAGTTCAACTGATTCTTTTATCCTTTTTATTGAAATAATCTCTGATAATAGTATTTTCTGAATTTCCCTGATATAGCAGCTCAATTCTAATTCTTCAGGTTAAAAGGTGCTCCCTCCTTTAAAAAGCTATAACATGCATTTGTATCAGGCTAAAAACGGGGCTGCTTTATGAACTCATGTAAAGCATTTGACACTGTCTTACTCTTATTCAATGTGGGCATACCTTTTGCTAATAATACTTTTATAGTTTTTTTCCACTTACTTTAGTAATGCTTGAATTGCAAAGCTTTTACTTATCATTTAGCAGTTTTAAAATCTGTTTTTTAAAACATGTTTAACCACAGCATGGAGGGTTGCTACAAATTCAAACTACTATGCAGCGTTTCAACACACCTTTAACCTAAATATCTAAAATGCTATAATGTAGCCTAAAAAGGACACTTAGTGCTCATCCAACACTTCTCAGCCTTGACCTTTTGCTATCTTAACAGAATAAGTTGCGGTGGGAAGTATACAATACCAATTAATATCGATACTAATCAGGCCCGGTTCTGCCTTGATTGGGGGAGGGGGGGGGGGGGGGGGGGGGGCAGTGAAAATGTTAATGGGTCACCAACTGCTACTGTGTTGAGTGCCATAGGTTTGATGATACAGAGAATACTAGCATACTACATCACAGAAAGGAATACTTAAGTTCTCATCTTGTTTTATTTCAGACCTTAATAAACATATGGCTCAAACTTACAAAACATTGAGTCAAACAAATTCCGTGGCTTTACAAAAGGAACATGCTACAACTTCTGTAAAAATGAATGCATAAAATATAAAAAAATTAAATCTGTGCTTCCTGTTTTACAGAGGTAGCTATACAAAACACACATCTTCTGTTAAAATAAGTGCTTCCAATGCACAAAGTGCATCTCTTACCGTAACATAAATTTACATACTACTAATATACTTGCTACTGTAAGGTTTTTGAAACTAGTATGATTTTTTTGGTTGGCAAATGAGACTGATTTGCGGGCTTCATCATGGGGTTCGCAGCTCTTCGATGACGTTCACGTCGTGTAATTACGTCATTTCATAATGTTCCCATGACAACGGGAAAATGGCTGATCTTGTGTGAAGTAAACGCAACATATTTCTACTTTCTGCTAAGATATATGTGACTTTTTTGCAAAGAAAATGCGGGGATTATGAAATCATGAAAGCCCCGCATATTTTGCGCGGAAATCTGCAATTTATGCGGCGAATTATGCGATCGCATGATCGCGTTTTTCTGGAGGGACTGGTCTCCTCTCACTAACGCGTGTTGTTTAATCCTGTCGGCGGGTTGGGGGAGGCTTGTGGGCCAACAGGACTAACAGCAGGGCTGGCAATGGTTTAAAGTTGAAACCAGCTTCACAACCGGAACGTAGCCTGCCCTACTGAGGCTTCCCGTGCTGCGGAGCGAGACAGACACAAACTCCGCAGCAGCTGCCGATGGGACTATGCTACTGCTAGCAGTTTCTAGCAGGCATGCTACCAACTTACACGCCTGAGTGCCCGTGGTTTCTGATGTGATGCTAACCGAGAGAAGCTGCTACTGACTGTATGCACGGCGTAAGAGAGAGAGACCTGGCTCTGTTGGCAAAGGAGCCGTGGACTGATTACTCCGAGCAGCATTTGTGGGAATAAATTACAACATAACGTTAATATATTTGAATCGCTAATCGCCATTGCTCATTATTCTCAAGTAATCAGAGTTCTCAACGGCCTGAAAATTACAACGTGACGGCCCAACCTGTTGAGAACTCGACAACATGTAATAGAGCTAACGTTACCCCCTTCACCTCAGTCCCTGTATGATCCTAACGTTACTACCTGCTTACCGGTTGTACTACACTTTCCCTGTCAAAAGCCTGCATCTCTGGCTGCTCCTCTCCCTGCCCGCTGCTGCTGTGTTCTTCACCCTCAACCTGCTGTTGCTGGGCTGCTGAGGAGGTTGAGGCCACAGCAGCCCCTCCAGCGAACATGTCTGTTATCTTCGCACATTTTGCAGCACCTGCAGTTAGATTCTTTAATCTCTTCGCACGCAACTTTTCCGCACCCCCTTTTTTTCTCTTTTGCTGCTCCATTTTTCCGCTCCTCACACTCAACAGTTTGAAACTAGTGGGAGTTAAGGGAACAGCGCAGGGAAGGGGTGTGGCCGCTTTCGTACTATATCCTGATTGGTTCAGTCCACTGTCTATATTGAAGATGGACCAATGGGCCGCCGCCTCTAAATTGTGGGCCAGCCTCTTAGAAGAAAAAAAAAAAAAAATCCAACAGCCTCGGCCCCTGAGGACTGTCCTGCCCTACTAAGGCAAAAGACCTTAACTCTCCAGAGTGTGAAACTGAGAAAAATATCTTTAAAGTTATCTTAATGTCCTGACAGTTGGGTTATAGGTATAATATTGTAATTTTCACAGTTTGTAGTGTATACCTGTATTAATCTATCTACACATTTTTTCTTAACTCAAATTTGACCTTTGACCCTTTTTCGGAAGTTACTGTATTCTGCCTTTGCATTGCCCATAAAATGACAATTGGTTATACCAAGGCAAAAGACCTTAACTTCTATTTTATAGCACAATGTTATGATAACAGTGACAACTTTCACTTAAAATGTAAGCAATATTGACCCTATTGAACTCACTATGATAAAATGGCTTTATATGTATCAACATCATATGAAAATGATAGATTAATACGTTTTTTTCTATATTTCATACTCATAGTACCACACAGGCAGTCGCATGATTTTCTGCACACTCTCTCTGACAGACGTCAGTATTAACAATGAGAGTGTTTTGATGTTTTAATGCATATAAAACATGTACTTCTGTTTGGATATGAGGCACTAATATAGACTCATTGTTTATGTGGATAACCAGCAGCCTAGAACAGCAAAGATATTTCATAATCATCCCATTGTAGCATCTTAATGTTGAAAGCCAGTCTGCTGAAAACATAGTAGGAATTAATATTTCTTGGGATTTTACTTGCAGTATTTGCATTATTATCATAAATACAGGAATAAACTTTGATGATGTGTGTAGGTCTTTTTAAAAATTATGAATAAACACTGTATTGATATATTTTCCTGTCTTTACAACGTGTCACCTGTGACATCAACGAGTCACATGGTGGATTCGTCCAATGATCAATTTTATTTTCTTTCTTGGCAAATCAAGATGTGACATCGAGCTGAGGAAACTGCCTGCTTTGCGACTAGCTTTAATTTCTCCATCAACCCACGGCTACACCAAACTATAGTACTGCATAGATAGAATTGACAGCCTGTTGCTGACAACCTGGGAGTTTTGACGAGCCAGCAGCAAGTTTAAAAAACTCGCGCTGGATTTAATGGATTTGCTTTTTCGTCGGATGTTTGGCATGGATTTTAACCAGAGTTCAGCAAAAGGTAGGCTGTAAATTACTACATTCCTGCTGCTGGTGTGTGTGTGTGTGTGTGTGTGCGTGTGTGGAAGTCGTGTCGTTTCAGCTCCAACCAACTCGCGCAGTTTTAAGTCAGTGGACCGTCATTGGCAGGCGAGAGCTAGCCTATGCGAAGCACATTTTATTTCAGTTGTACATGTAGCCTTGTATTACGGGTTGTGAATGAAGATATCCTACAAGCAATGCTCTAAAGCACCGCTTGTTACTGGATAAGTTGTTGATTATGGCTTGCAAAGTATTTGTGTCTAGTTTGTGAAGTAGGTTAGCCTACTAGTTTGCATCGCTAGCTTAAGGCTACCGCTAGCTATTACTGGACCGTAACTTCATTCATGTGTTCAGGAGCAGCGTGAAACGAAGGCAGAAAGCGGTATCTGAAGTTACGATCTTCTGCCACAGTTTCTCCTTGGCTTTTTGAAGTTACGGCAAAAACATAATCTTATTTTCCCCCCAAAACTACTGAATTGAAACTTGATGTTTGTCTACATGATAAAACTTATGTTTATTGTCCCAAAAATTACAATAACTCATTTTCGCCCAAAATCGAAGTTACGACCTTTTGCCTTAGTGCGGCAGTGTCGGCCCACCGGGCAAATGCCCGGTATGCCAGATTACCAGTCCAGCCCTGGTTACCATACTCACTGTAGCTGCTCCTTCTTGCAGTTGGAGGTATTCTGTTTGCATTAGCAGTAACTTAAAGATATGACACATAACATTTTCAGACAAGAACTACTAGACCTTTATTTATTTTGGGTTTAAGTTGTATTCTTACATTAAAGCTAATCATTTCCAGCAGTGTTCAAACCCAGACAAATCTATAATTCCAGAAAAAAGTGTGGTTGTCTGTTGTTATTACTTGTGGGGAAACATGCACCAATAAATGATATGTCAAAGAGTGACGAAAGTTCTCCACAGGTCACTTCCAACAGATTAAGACAATGGTGGTTGTTTGACATTGATAACAACAACTCAAATGATCCCACACTACTTCAGAAGTCATCAAACTACATAGCACAGACTGTGCTTGTAATTTCACGCAGTGTGAAACAGTGATGTTATGCAGATTGGGGTAATATTTTTTTGGCCCTTTTTTATGGCTTTATTGATAGATCAGCTGAAGATATGACAGGAAACAGGGGAGAGAGAGGGGGAGTGACACGCAGCAAAGGGACCCAGGCCGGGAGTCGAACCTGGGTCCGCTGCAGAGCCTCAGCACATGGGACACGCGTGCTACCAACTGAGCTAAACGGTGCCCCGATGTTATGCAGATTTGCTGGATATGATGTATGCATAATTTTCAGAGTCCTCCCTATGTAGGTTAGCAATCTTAATCCAGGTCGGGAATGGCCGACTTCACCAGTATCATTAAAAACTACCACATAGAGAGGTGATTCCCAATGTGAGTACGTTGTTGAAAAAGGAGGACCATAAAAAGCCCGGAAAATGGAGACGATTTTCAACAATGTAGGAAATGACTGTGAAATCAGAGTTTCAGCTCACTGTTCTCCTGTCTGGCTCAGAACTTTACTGTTAGAATCCCGCCAGCTGTTTTCAGAGCAAAAGCTCCGAAACCCCGCTGTACACTACCTGTTCAGCACCAAACAGCAGACACACACACAGTTAGTGACTAGCTGGTGAGTGTAGCAGAGAATTTAGCAGATAAAGAGCTGGATATTTCCCTCCGGAGTTCATAGAGACTAAAACAGATGTCTGCTGGACACAGCGATCTGTTCCAGTCCAGTGGAACCATTTTGGCTCCATTGTGGAATTATAAAGTAATGTTAGTAGGAAAGTACGACACAGGTGTTGTACACTATGATGGATTATATCAGTCAAGGCAGCGGTGTCTCTGCAAGCTGCTTTTTAATTGGTTTTGAGAACAATAGAAGTCCAAGAATTACAGCAAGCAGCAATTCAAGTCTGAAGTTAAAACAGATGGAGGCTCAGATTGGTGGGAAATACCGGTCAGCTTCATACAAGAGTTTTCATGATAATTAATGAGTAGACACAACTATACAACACAGCAGTTATCTTTCAATTTCAACTTGAAAACCTGATCTCTTTGGGTTGTGCTGGAAGCCAGTTCATGTTTTCGGACTCCATTTCTAAAGCTGCTGTTGCTCTGTGTTAGCAGAGATCAGAGAGGCACTGAGACAAGGCACTCGAGAGCGTGCACGAAGCTCAGAGGAAAAACAATGAGTCCTTCATAAAAAAATCCACAGTCCAGCAGCATTACACAACTTAAATCATCCACAGGCTCGAACAGGAAAGAGAAGAGAATGGTCTAATTTTTGCATATCATTTTACAATCCGCTCACACATGGCCAATTAAAAAGTGATTACTACACTGTTACATAGCCCCTTATTCTAACCAGCCCATCCCTTGAATGACCCTTTAAAGACATAAGCAGACACCTTTCATTTACTGACAAGGCAGAAAACTGTGAGCAAGCTAGAAAGAAAGAAAAGTATTTTTCTGGGTTGATGGTGGATTTGGTGATATTTGTTGTTGTGATACTCTTCAATCCATATTTGAAACACTTTTGGTAAACTAGAAATCCCATTGGCCAGGCAGCAGTTTATGACTGACAGGACAACATTTATGCTCATCCTGGGGAGATCCTGAACGTCTTATGTCATACATCTTCTAAGACCAACACATCCTCATACCTAAACGACTTAATAGGTCAATTGTCTGTGCCTTTCGAAACAACATATATCTTTGTTCCCAAAGCAACATGACTGCTGCAGCGTAACAGCTACATAAGTGCCAAACTTTTGTCGTACAGTTGCAGTTTGGTTAGGTTTCAGAAAAAAAAACTACTTGGTTACATTCAGGAAGACAGTGGTTATGTTAGAATCACTATGGTACTTCTGTAACTGACATTACAAACATACCTACGTTATATATGTGATGTGACTGCATGATGTTAAAAAGTTAAAAGAACTCATTGTTGACTTCTGTTGTCACACTGGACATGAACAATAGTCTATTGAATGAAGTCCTGCGCTTATTTAACCCGGCTGTCCATCCTCGACTTTTAACTCATTATACTCACCTCCTCCTTTGCAGCTGTAATAACTGCAACAGCCACTAGAGGTCACTGCCGACCAACGTGGGCTGGAGCTGGTCCCAGCTGACATTGGGCGATGGCGGGGTTCGCCCTGGATAAATTGCCAGTTTATTGTAAGGTGCATCTGTACATGTGTAGGCTGGTATTGGATCTTACAAACTGACACAGGTTTGCCCATTAAAGACCACAGGGCAGCTCAGTCAGACACACACAGCATGTCAGGTAGTGTGTTGTGAAATTAAATGAATCGACACGCTCTTCTTCCCAACTGGTACAAAGAAGCACATGTACAATTAAAAGGTATTATGAATCTGTGTGTGCGTGTGCGTGTGTCTCTAATCAGTGCTACCGTTTCTCTCTAAATATTTCAACCTATTTAAGAGATATTGATGAGGCACAGAGCGTTTTGACAGGTGTGTGTCCTTGGTTTTCAAGCCTCCACATTTTTTCGTGAGAGTGAGACCACACTCTGCCTGCAAACTAGGACTTCACACACCCCCACATCCACACACACACATTCCCGAACATACACAGGAGTTTTTGGATACGAAGACTGTCAGTGACACTCGAATATGAATTTTACATGTGTTTTGAGGGTGTGGAAGGCTTGTTTACTTCTGTAATCTGGGTAAACAGTGGAGTTCAGTCTGTGTTTTGAGTCGTGCTGGGTTTTTGGAAACTGTCACAAAGATTATTTTCCATCCTTACCTGAGACGTAGGTGGTGAGATGTTTAAGAGGCCCCAGAGTCGGGGAGTAAATGACACTGTTTGAGGGCAGCGTGTGCCCAAATCTAATTTCTCTAACTTCCCTTGCAGACACAAGAAGAGAGCTTCTACCATAATCAAACAGAAATAGAGACGAAGTGGAAATGGTTGCACTCCGGCTCAATCCTCTGTCTGTCGATAAATCCCCCATGCAGACACCCATCCAAACAATCCAACCCAGCTTCAGACACACTGGGGCTCCGAGACATATTCAATTCAATTAAGAGTAAATTAAAATAAAACAATCAGAGGAGATGAGATTTTGTCTTTGCAGCGGGCCCTTGAGCGAGCAGCGTGGCGAGGACTGAGCTTTGGGAGTGAGCTGCACACTGGGGCCCCGCACTGTCTGCTCTGCCACCACCTGGGTCTCTGTCTAATTAATAATGTGTGTGAACAGGGGGAAAGAGCGGCGGGAAACGGGGATGGAGGAAGAAAGAGAATTAATAGCGTGTGTACTTGGGGATTGACGGAAAGGATAAAGGAAGGGGGACATGGAGGGAGGCAAATGATCATAGAAATAAATTCCAACAAGAAAGAAATTAAGGAAGTCTAGCACACAGAAAAAAGTATGTCCTTGGAACTGCAGGTTGTTCATTTCTTTATTGAGACACACTCGAGCCAGAAAGGAATCAAAGGAAATTTTATATTTTAGAGCACAGATCCATATAAATCGATTCGAGACAGAGCACTTGGGCTTTGGAGGCACGAGCATGAACCCAAAGAGGCAGAAAAATCACTTTTGGTTGTCAGTACATGTTTGTTGGACTCCTGACAGCAGAGCTTAACAACAGCTCCTGTGGGATTGTAAATTTCTCAGAGATTGACTGTTTCAACCAGGGGAGACAGATTTGGGAGAGCTGCATTTGGCTGTAATTTACTGGTGAGTCTCCTGGAGGAGTCATGGCTATAATTCATCCAAAATTCATGGATACTGTAAACTCATCCTCTTTTAACATGGTAGCAAAATATGTCTTGAGTTATTACAAGAAGGATTTTGTGACTGACTGTGTGTGTTCTAAGACTGTGTACTTAAGATCCTGATGGCAAATTTAACCATTCTGACTTTAATACCGTTGTGAGAATATTTGCAGTCCGTCCCACTTCATTAGATGCTAAATAGAGTGTGAAAATTAACAGTGGCCAGCAGGGAAAATGCTGATTAATTTGAAGTTTTTATCTCACCCAGGCACGCTGGCAGAATTGGTTATCTGGTGAATCCTGGGGTGAACCAGAACAATTTCAGAAAACTTTTTAATGAGGTCAGCGAAGAATGCCTTGGACTACACCTCAACGCTTTTAGCAATTTTGGTTTTACACTAATATTTAAAGTTTATTTATTTCCAGGAAGCAACAAAATGGGATTTGCTGAATCTGCCTGTCAATATTTACAAATGGCTGATACATTTATTGTAACCATTGAACAGGATGGCAACCTTAATCAGGTTTGTGCATTTTGGTCATCTCCGGAAAATCAAAGAGTTTAGAGACAGTCAGACAGGCCAACTATAAAACCCCAGTTTCCTGCTACAGATAAGGCATCGGTCTCCTCAAGCAGCACTTTAAATTGAGTCATGGGTTTTGGAGCACAGACTATCTGGGGCTACTTTGCCCGTAACTGAATGGTCAATGGACAGAAACCATCCTATGCATCTGTCTTATCAGACAATACTCACATTGCCAAGTGCTCAGATAAATACACATCCATGTGTCTTCATTGAAATGTCTGCATCTGTAGAAGTTGTTATTTATCTGACAAACCGAGAGAGTTTTATTGAAATCCAAGCCTAGACAATTGGCTTGGATTTCAATAAAACTGTAATGCCTAACATGCACTGGGTTTACACACTTACCTTTAGAGGTAAAGTTTTAACAGAACCACCATCACAACAGTTGACCTTTTCTGTCCAATCGATTCAGTCCAGTCCAGTTTGTCCTTGGCTTTTCAGGTGAACTTCAAGGCAAATGTGCTTGGACTGCACCTTTGGTGGATTTCATTGGGTACAGATTATTAGTGGGTGATGCTCCAAACTGTTCAACTAATATTTGAGCTGGAACGTGTTTTGGTTATCGTCATCTTTATATCAGAACTCAAGTAATTTTCTATGGTTTGATATGGCTATGGACAATGACTCGTTTTCATATCCTGTCTCTTGCTTAAACCAATGGTCCAAGTAAATGATGAATGAAGTTTGTGTGTCTGAGTGGTCTAAAGCTCCAAAGTATCTAGCCACAATCTCACAGTTACAGCAGGTAAGCAGTAGGTGTTCTTCTAAGTGGTCTAAGCTGCTTGCCTTAGCCTCAGTGCATGTAGAGGTTGGTAAGTAGATCTTGCAGAGTTTTTTATTGTTGAAAATTTATAAATTCATAATTTGTCCATGATACAATTGTTTGCACATTCCTCTAAATTATGGCCCTGGAAATAAGCTGTCAGGCACATAATAGGCCACTTCAACACATTGATTCCCAATAGTTTTAAGTAGGAAGAAACAGTTGCCAATCTTGTTCTCACATGTTAAGCTCCAGTCAATTTTTGGAAGCAGCTAATTGTGCACTAATCATGTGTAATTAGCCTCTGGAGAGAATGGACAATGCAGAGGGATATAACCAAATGTTCTGGTGTAGCTGCTGCCACAATCTAGGCCAAGATGTGGGCTGCTGTGTAGAATTGTTTCAATCAATTGCCTCGCTGCACAGTACATTTGATGACTTTGCATACCTACTTTTGTACCTCAAAGCAAATGTCTGTTTCTCAAAGAAGGTCAGATCACCTCGGTGTGCTGGATATCACATTTGTTTACCTTGTCCCATTGTGAAGTATGACTGAGTCCAACTGAGTCTCCTGATAACCAGTCACAGATTCTTCCCTTTACAGAAGTACACACATTTCTGTTGAGATCCAGGATGACGAATTATTCACAGCCTCTAATTACTGGACAGAGATAGACAGAAATTACCAGAAGATTGCAGAATATTAACTACAACAATAATGACTAGTGCACAGCTTGATTTTGCTAAGTGGTCCCTCGAGGAGGCAAGAAAAGAGCATTTTCTTGTTCTGAGACCTCATTACTGAGCATTTATGAACTCTGGCACCTACCATCAAAACATACCCTTATTGGACGAAGCCAAAAGTGTACGCTTTGGTGTGCTTTTTCTCTTGTGGTAGCCTATTATTTATCACCTCCTCTGCAGTGTGGATTCACTGGTGATTGACTCGTGAATGTAATTTAAGCAAAGCCATGACATCAGTTGGGGGTATGCTTATCCGTCTTCTCTCTGTCTTGGTTAAACATTTTAATTCAACATTTCTCCGATGTTTTATGACCCTGGGAAAATGAAGAACACACGTTGAGACTCACACAAAGAAGCTTCTCTGCCTTAAAGTGCCAGAAAAATACTTGTTTTTAATTTTTTTTGTTTGGCCCTTGGTGGCCTCTTTCTTCAGAACCACAAAGGTTTGCCTACATAGTGTTGCTGTGGTTACCACTCCATCGGCTGCTTAATTGATTGAATCCATGTTTTTCTAGTGAAATAGATTTAGAGCTACAGTATGACATCAATCATTTGGACTGGCTGTTTAGATCTCTGAATTCCACACCGTAGCTTGGAACATTCAGAATCGTGACAGTCTGAGCTGCAGTGTGGAAAGAGTCAAAAGTCAAATTTCATCCTCCCTGTCTGAATAAATCGAAAATATTACAGCTGAGTGGCTGGCCACTGTTCCTGTTAGACACAAGTTGAGGACCTCATATATTCCCCTGTTCTGTACTGAAGAGCCTGGAGCCAGATGTGCACACCTCTGTGTGGACTAGAGACTAAACCTAGAGAAGGATTAGATGTTTGAATTTAATCATTAAACTTCTGTGAACACAGCGTTGAGTGTTACACACTTTGCCACTCTTATATTCATCCAGAAATTGGGGCTGGGGGGACACACGACAGTTTGGTTTAATGTACCAAAACACTGATCATTGCAATGTTAAAAAAATTAATTGTGCAATATATTTTACAGCATGTGTTACCATGTGCTATTCCCAATTTACACAATCTGCTCATGATATAACACATCTAATCTAAAGAGCAAGTATTTTCTCTGTCAGTTGCAACATAAAGAAACATCCAGTTTGTAATGTACTTGGCTACCATTATTCTGGCAGTTGGGTTGCCAAATTTAATTTTGTCCTAACCATACAACGTGATCAGACTCAGCTCACTTACCAGCTGATTAATATCTGTTTTCATGTGAAAAATGATGCATGCATAGTGTGTCTTTACCAGCATGAAAATATCTCCCAAACCAGTAAAAGAACGTTGTCTTCACTCTGTGCAAATTAAAAGTTTCTGTTTGAGAGAGCTGCAGTTTGATACAGAAACAACACATATATATTTATTGTGGGCAGAACTTATATTTTGGCTTAATCATTAGAGTAACAGTAGCTGTCAGTAGCTGTATCAAATTAGTGAGATATCTTAAAACGTAGGTTAAACATCAGCGAAAGACAGCTTTGTAAATAGTTTTTAGCTGTTTTCCTGGAGAGACATCTTAAAGTTGTAAGTTTAGAAAAATATGCTTTCTCGCTATCTTGGTTGCTTGGCAACTGCTCCCGCTCAGGCTCCAGCCTTAATAATGCTGAAGTCCTTGAAAAAATACACTACCGCAACATCAGCCAACATCCTTTATTCAAGTTAATTAGACCCAAATGTAAGAGAGATTTCTTCAATAAACTAAAAGGCAAAACCTGACAGTAACAGAAACAGTTCACTGAAACAACAGAGGCGGGACTGAACCAACTTTTCTGAGTTGTTCATTAAAATTTAAATGAGATCCATAGTTGCTCTGAGTGTGCCTGGAAAAAGTTTTCTTTTTTACATTCGAACGAAAGTGTAGATAGGGAGAATGGGAGCAGAAGATGAAGAAGGCCGAAAAAAATCGAAAGAGGGAGGCAGTTATTTTGTTTTCCATTTGAATTCTAATAGACCCCACCACCTCCACACACAGAAAAAGGCCAAGGTAACCGACAACGCTGAGGACGCTGTGACCCTAAAAATTACACTCTAATCCTCAACCCACACATCTTATTAAGGTGCCTGCAAATCATCTGCACGACTTCCTCTCTCTTATAATCAAAGTCGCGGAAATGTCAGGAGTTTTTGGTTGGCGTTTAATTTTATCTGTTGATATCTGCCAGATAAGTGTAATCTATAATCAGGCCTTGTCATGATTTATATTCCCCACTGTCACTATGTTTACCCTGTGTGATACAGTGTGACGGTGAGATACATACATGGACATGCACAGCTGGAGTTGCATGCAGGTAACTTACATCTCTGCTATGTCTATCAATGAATCCACCTCTGTGTAATCGTTGTGTTTACCTCCAAACAGTGACCAGAAAGTCTGCAGGTTAACCTTAACACGATGTTGTTACTGAAAAAGAGATTACTGAGAGCCTTCATGTTGTCTTCACACTCAGCACACTCCACTTGATGAGACTGATGAGAAAATGTGTCTTTTTTTCGCTTCGGGAGGTTCCTAACTGAGTGAAACCTGGAAGTATCGGAATGGCAGCCGTGGTACAAGCAGGTCAAATTCCTTAAATGCGAAAGGGAAGGTGCTTCAGTGCTTCCGTCTTATCTACTTTAGCCAGCCTGTTCCCACTCCCAACATGCCAAAATACGGCGGTCTGGTCAGTGGACCTTCACTTCCAAGTTTGACATTGTGAGTACGCCGCTAGTGCATCAGTATAAAGAACGAAAACAGTCCAAGTCAGGGGGGTGGCCGGGGTGGTTTGATGGGTCATACATTGGACTTTCCATCAGGGGACAGGGGTACATCTGGAGGGATTTTATGTTACACGTGTGAATTAATGTTCGCCACTTACATAACTTGCATTACAAGACTGAATGTCATTATTCTAACCCAAAGTACGATTGTTTCCCGAACCTCACTGAGTAGTTCTTGTGCCTAAACCCAACCAAACCAACAGTGCAAAAGTCATAATATGTCATTATATATTAAGTTGTTTTTCAGCAAGCTTTATTTGAAAGTCCAGCCAGTTGTTGTGTATTATGTATTATTGCGTACTTGACCACAGTGCCCAACTGTCACTAGAGGGGTAGGTAGACCCCTTGACCAAGCTGCTGTATTTGAAGAGTTGGGAGTCAGAACATGTTGACTTTTAACATGAAAGGAAAGGAGATAATGTCTTCCCACATTTACCTCATGGTCCCAGTGTAAGTGCAGTCAGATTCTGTTAGCACCACACGTTATGTTTTTTCCTATTTTTCCTTGACTTTTTAACATTTTAGATTGCTGTCAGGTGAAGACAGTGATACTATGACTATGACCCACATTTCGTCCATCTAAAAGCTGTCCAGATTTTACTCTGTGTTATCCCTCAGCATCTTGTCAACCTTTGCCAATGAGAATCTTCCAGAATATCACTTTAGCTCGGCGAATATTCTCACTTTTAGGACCCCAATCACAAGACCGGGCACATTGTCTAACAGTTGGCTGGTTGAAACAAAACGAAGAGAGATCTGCACGAAGAGGTCCATCCAAGTTTCCTCTGCACAGCTCAGTTGGCTTTAATCAGAGCACATACTGTAGATTCACTGGCATAGATCTTAGCATGAAGAAATCCTTTTATGTTATTCCTTTAAGTTCTCTTAGTCTGTTTGATTGGAACCCTGCCCCGCTGCTTTTTTTCAAACGTTTCCCCGCATGACCCAGCATACAACATCAAGCTCTGCACATTTACATTCATTCTACAAGTTTTCTGCATCTCACATGAAGTAAAGCAGTAACCGCCCCCCACTATCGTTGTCGGCCAATTACATCTTTAAGCTCCTACGAATCAGATCACTGATTTGCACTATGCGGATTAAAGAAGTAAGTCTATTATTTTCCTTGTGCCTCAATCTAAAGCAAGATAACTTTTAATCCATAATGTAACATGTGGCTGGTGGGTGTTGTGTGTGAGAGTGGTAAATGTGTGTGTGTGTGTGTGTGTTTCTATATATAAAATCAAACATTTCCCCACTTGCTCTATTAAACCCATGATTAGCCTCTATGACAGACAGCAGCAAGCTTAGTGCTAACTCTGCTCGCCTTGATCAAAGACACACACACACACACACACACACACACACAAAGTGCATGTGTATATATAAATGCAAAGTCACTTTGATACTAGAACAGGGAGACTCATAAATACAATGATATGCATGTATTCACACACTTGCCCACAGAACGGACTGCAACTGTAGGAGTGTGCGTTTGCATTGATGCCCTTTCTTTATGTGTGTGTGCGTACACTTGTGTGATCCTTTGCACGCATGTGTGTGTGTGTGTGTGTGTGTGTGTGTGTGTGTGTGTCTGCATATGACTAATGTCTGCTGTAATGAGGTTGGACTTTTCTAACAAGCGGTTTTCCTTCGTCTGTCACCTCTAAGAAAAAAAAAGAAAAAGAAAAAGAAGGATGAAAAAATCTTGAATCCGTCCCTCCCTCATCAAACAGCGAGGGATTAAGGGGGGAGGTATAAATAGCCCAACACGAAGAAGACTTTTTGGCTGCTGGCTGATAGCAAAAATCTGGACCCTTCTCCCCTCACTTTTATCCTCTCCTTCATCCTACACTCATTTCTTTCTAAGCTTTAAGCGCTTTGTCCGTGCGCTGCAGGAACCTTGTAGGTCCAATTTGTGTTTTAGGACTGTATTTGGGATCAGCCACATAATCCTTCGAATCAGTCAAATTTAGCATCATAATCTCATTATGTTGTTACAGCTGCCACTGAAATGCAAACAACATGAGGGTTTACAGACATGTACCAAAGCCAGTCCTCTTCTATCCTTTTCCAGCCTCCTCTTCCAGCCCTTTTATCCTGTAATGTACATGAGCTGAATGAAGAGAACATTGGAGACTATTTAAGAGATGTAGGTGAATTCAAATACGCTCTTTACATATACAACAGAACATCCTGAATATCCCCAGCTGCTCGCAGACAGTCGGGGCTGCCCCAGTACGATCAAACAAGATGGATATTTAGGAATTAAAGGCCTCCCTCCTAATTACCCAGTCTCCTCTGATTGGTCAGCTCGGACATGCCTGACCCAGACAGATTCTTGCGTGCCAAACAAGCCACGAGGCATTGATTATGCAAATGTCTGACTTTGTGACTTAGTGTGATGTCACAATGTCACAGATTTAAAGGTGATACTTTGGACAAGGCGTTTCAGGAAGTGTTGGTTTTTCGGAGAGAGGAGCTTCTGTTGATTGGGACTTTTTTTTATTTCAAAATCTTTTTTATGCGCAAGAACATAGAAAAAAGGATAACAGGTGTCCTTTAATATCTTCAGGATCAAAAGTAATTCACTATTTTTCTGTATGGTGGGAGAAGGGACTGGCAGCAGCCGGAGTAGCTGGTCTTCCTTTGACACAGATGCGCAAAAAACATAAATGGGCTACAGGCTAAAACATGGAGGTGTGAGGTGATACCTTTTTTCAAATCAAAATCCATTTGGTAATCCATTACCTGCACTGTAACAATCATGATGTACACAGAAGAGTAATCAAGGTGAAATACATTTTCTCATAATGATTTATCTTGTTAAATGTCTCCAGATGACAAATGAAATGCAGATTGTGTAAATAAAAAACAAAAAAGGGAAGAAGATCAAATCAGCATCAGCGTGCCTAATATTGTGAGCATGTAGTGAACACCGAAAATCCTAGTACAGAATCCAGCTGTATAAGGCAGCTTTAGTAGTTAAAATGTCAAGAGTTAATGTGTTCCATAATTTTCTCAGTGCCTATTGATTATGTAATCAATACGACACAACTCTTCAACATGATGAATGGTGTATTGTTCATACATTAGTTATATCCTCAGTTTTAAATGGCTAAATCTCTCTAATCCAGCACTAGAATGAGTCATTGTGTGGCGCGTCGTCCTCCTCCAGGACTTGTGTCTGAAGTAAAAAGTCTTGTTTTAAGTTTAAACCTGCACTTCTCAGTCCTCAGAACACTTGTGATAACCTGAGGGAGAAGTGGATCCTGGTCTGAAGGTGACAGAGGTTTATGAGTGGGTGCAGATTCAGACAGCAAGAGACAGGATAGTAGAATTTAATTCTTCCACAGGAAGATTACCATCTTCTGGGGGATAGAGAGAAGTGTCACATATTATCACCTACATAGTTTCACCTGTAAGTGTCCCTCATTAAAGCCTTTTCAGTTTGGAAGCCTGTTCCTGGGTACCGTGAGTTGTCTCGGCAGTCACAAAGCACACAGTTGTTGATTTAAACCTTTTATTGCTTAAATCTGTCATACACAATAGTACTGACACTGGGACCAAACACGACATGTGCTTCTCGTTTCCTGGCTTCTCTCCTGGACATCTCCCATGCCTTCTCCATCTGAGGTCCAGCACGCTACTGCACATAAAGGGAGAGAGTGATTAGTAACTGGGTGCCAGCTCTGCCAATCACTCACGTGGCGCTGCTCTCCTGAGCCCTCGGCCACGCTCACCTCCACAATTAAGTGAAGCAGGTCAGTTTCATGCTGGACAAACATCTTGAAAACCTATGTTGTGAAGTAAACATGCGTGTTCAGGCATTTGCACCAGAGCTTCACACATCTCAGAACAGTGATAGCAGCCAAGCTAATGTGACGTGAACCAGAGACCGTAACACCTGTGACATGCCACTGACTGAAACTCTATGGAAATGGACTGATTTTCCATATGAACAAAAATGACTAAAAGCCAGTCTGAAATTTACTCTGTCTTTGCTCAGTCTCTTTTTCCTTCTTAGCTTTCTCTGTCATCTCTGTCATGATGTCCATTGAATAATCTGCTCACCCAGCTCTGGTGTTCTGGTGCCAATTCCTGTCTCCGACCTGAACATTTTTTAATTAGACCTTTAAGCCCTCATAGCTGTCATTTACCTTTTTCACACTCTGAGCAGCTTTACTTTATCCAGGTGGCTTTTTGCAGGTTAGGACTGGACAAGTTCAAATAATGTTCACCAAAAATAAAGATTCCAGAATTTATCAAAGCATCCAGTACCTTTAGTGGTTCAACAGTAAGTTACAAAAGACAAGCTGTGGTTAGTCTAGCAGCGAAACAATGACATTGTATTCAATGCATTTTATAAGGAGGCTGCAGTTTTTTGACACAGTGCTACTGTAGTGTGAACATGGCTTTTAGATTGCAGGGCATATTGAAATCATGAACATTCATATGTATATATATGTATGTATATATATGTATATATATATATATATATTTATATATATATTAGGACTGTCAAAGCGCTGTCAAAGCGTTAATAACGCGTTAATAACGCATTAACGCAACATCCTCTTAATGCCGTTAATTTTTTTAACACGCGATTAACGCTCAGTATATAAAAAAAAAAAGAATGCGCATTGTTTGATTTACGGCTGTCGATGGCACCTGTAGTCTTGATCCAGAGGGCGGCAGAAGAATAAGAAAGGGAATCAGAAGAAGAAGAAGCAGGGTTGGCTTTCGGGAAAAACACGGTGGACTGAAAAGCGAAAGTGAAAGGAAATAGAGAAAGGACTTATGAACGGCAAATTCACTTTCACTGCCAGATGGTTCGGTTGATAGTACAAAAGTTATCTGCAAGTATTGTCGACATGAAATGAGTTACCAATGAAGCACGTCGAGTCTCAAATATCATTTGCAAGCAAAACACATGGCAGATGCAGAGAGCCCACGCACCCCCCCCCTCCTCGCCAAAAGCAGACATCACCATGTTTTGATCCCATTTAGGGTAAGGGGATATTTTTTTAGCCTTTTATTGTCCTGCATGATTTGAAGTGTTGAGTAAACGTTTTCATAAAGCAAGCATATTTGCCCTTTCTTATGTTGTTAAAAGTATTAAGAACATGAAAAAAATACATTAAGGTACATTTAGAAAAGAAAAAAATGTGCCAAAAAGATTGCGATTAATCGCGAGTTAACTATGGACAAAATGCGATTAATCGCGATTAATAAATGAATCGTTTGACAGCCCTAATATATATATATATATATATATATATATATATATATATATATATATATATATATATATATATATATATATATATATATATATATATATCTATATATATATCTATATATATCTATATATCTATATATATATATATATATATATCTATATATATATATATATATATATCTATATATATATATATATATATATATATATATATATATATATATATATATATATATATATATATATATATGTATATAGGCATTTTGGCTCTAGACTCCAACATGGCTGTATATTCCTGTATACAATGGGTCAATTCAAAGCTGCGTTTCCTTTCTTACAGAGGAAACAGGCACAAGCTCTTCATTTTATTTTTATTTATTTTTTATTTATTTATATGCACAATGATAAAACAAGAATTCTGTTTAATAATACAAAGACAAATAATTGTGCAGGAGAGGAAAAGAAACCCAAAGGGCTTATATAAGATCCTCCCCCTCAATACAAAATCACTAAAACAGATCAATCAATAGAAAAAGAAAAGAAAAGAAAAAGAAAAAAGGGGAAAACAAACAAACAAAAAAAACAAAAACAAAAAACACAATAAACAACAAACAGAAAATATCCATAAAATTGCAGATTCATTTCAATTAAAACCCAATGATGTAAAGATGTGACTAGGTCTGTAGGTATTGTTTGAACTTGGTTTTAAATGCATTTATAGAGAAACTAGATTCTAAAAAATGTTTTATATCATTCCACAGCACTGCACCTTGATAGACAAATGAGAATTTTGCAACAGAGGTCCTACAGAAAGGAATATGTAAATCATTCTTTCTTCTTGTAGAATGTGTATGATAATGTGAGTTAAACTCAAAATAGCTTGGAAAAAAATTAGGTAGAGATGCAGGAAGGCAGATTACTTTATACATAAGAACCCCTGTTTGGTACTTGTTCACCTCATAAATTGTAAGAAGTTGTAATTGTTTAAATAGTGGTTTTGATGGGGCTAGATAAGAAGAGTTGGTGGCAATTCTTACAAAGGATTTCTGACATCTATGAATTGCTTGTAAATAAGAAGAGTATGTGCTGGCCCAAATTATATTGCAGTATGAGATATGAAAATAGATTAAACTGTAATACAAGGTTAGAAGTGTACTTTTTTTCAAATGTTGTTTTACCCTTTTTATAATGCCTAAAGATTTTGAAACCTTTTTACAAACAAATTCACAATGATTCTTAAAGCAAAGTTTTTCATCTATGTAGATGCCCAAGAACTTCGCTGATGAAACTTGCGCAAGTACACTATCATTGATATAGATTTTAGCTTTATCTGCATTGTAATTCTTGTTTTTATTTCTGAAAATAATGAAGTTTGACTTTTTGACATTAAATGATAACTTATTTAACTTAAACCAGTAAGAAAAATGGAAAAGTCCAGTATTAGCTTTAGCAATAAGGGAATCAAAATTCTTGTCAGTGACAAGGAGGTTTGTATCATCAGCGAAAACAATAGGCGACAATAAACTTGATGCATTTACAAGATCATTAACATATATCAAAAACAACAGGGGTCCCAATATGGACCCTTGTGGGACACCACACTTTAGTACAGCCCGCTGTGATTGGACACCATTGAAGACAACAAATTGCTCTCTATTGTGTAGGTAATTTGCAATCCATTGTAAAACATGTTTTCTAAAACCATAGCATGACATTTTTGATAACAAAATTTCATAATTTACCGTATCAAAAGCCTTTGATAAATCTAAGAAAATGCCTAAAGTGTATTCATTTTTTTCCAGTGCAGCAGTGATTTTTTCTCTGAGGAACAAAAGAGCCATATACGTAGAATAGTTTTTCCTAAACCCAAACTGATGTTCAAACAAAATATCATTAGTAGTTAGATGTTTCATAATTCTGCTGTATACCAACTTTTCAAGAATTTTAGAAAAACAAGGCAATATTGATATGGGACGATAGTTAGAGAATACAGTTGGATCATCTGATTTAAAGAGCGGAATAACCTTGGCAATTTTGAAGGCTTGAGGGATAATACCTGATTCAAGGGACATGGAAAAAATGAATGTTAGGGGATCAATGATTAGAGAGGCTACCTTTTTGATCAATGAGGCAGGAATCTCGTCATGGCCAGCAGAGGTGTTTTTGAGACTCATAATAATATCAAGTACTTCCGTGGTCTTTACAGGCTCAAAAACATTTATGGAAACATACTCTTTACTTATGAAATCAGTGGGAGAACCAATAGTGTCACCAATATGTTTTGCAAGACATGGTCCCACATTAACAAAAAAGTCATTAAATCTATTTGCAATTTGGGGTGGCTCTGTTATCTTTACTTCACCATCCTGGAATTCAGCTGGGGATGGAGAAGATGCATGTTTCATATTGAGCAATTCTTTCAGATTGTCCCATGTAGATCTAATGTTATTTGTAGAACTTCTAAATTGGTCACTATAATACTCCCGTTTAGCATTTCTAAGAAAATGATTGTATTTATTCCTAAATGATTTGTATGCAGCATAGTTTAGAGGAGTAGGACTTTGTATGTATTTTTTATACAATTTATTTTTCTTCAAGGCAGATTTTCTAAGTTCAGTAGTAAACCATGGTTTGTTCATGCCTGCAGTGTTTTTTTTACTGTTATTTATATGAGGAAGACATTGGTCAAAAACAGAATAAAACTTGGTAAAAAAATAATCATAAGCTATATTTACATTCAGAGCCTCATATACAGCTTCCCAAGACAATTTTGCCAACATTTCTCTGAAGGTGTTGATGTTCTTTAACGTAGTAATCACGTTTTGCAAGACTGTCAAGGTCAGTGCATCATCTGTCACGTTCAAAATGATTATCCAAAGCTGTAATTCACATTAGAAAAGATAATGTGAGTGTGAAAATAAAGGAAGTACTGAGATCACACTCAGGAGAGCAGAGCTGCACCATAAGCTGAAGGGCTCAGGGAGCAGTTACACTGCGGGGGAGACAGCGACGAAATTACCACCGTCATGATCTACTGGACGTCTGAGTGAGAGTGAAGAAACACGCTCACAGGAGGGGGAACTTAATGTGAGATCAGCTCTGCAGTGAGGCCGAGTACAAATACAGCCGACAGTCGAGAAGGTACAGGAGGCCGTGTGGACGTAGAGCATAAGGACAGGTGTGTGGTTTATCCCATCCTGAGGAGGGAGAAAGGAAATGAACATGACGCTACAGGAGATTGGGTTCAGAAAAAAAACAAAAACATCCTTCACACACAAATAACCTACAAAGAGTGTCTGCCACACTGCAAATCTGTCTGCTCTGTTTGGAGAATGAGTGGCTGCTGTGCAGAAGCAGGTAAGCAAAGGTGGAAAAACATTTTTTTTTCTCAAAGATGTATCCAGCTTAGAAAAATGCAAACACACACACAAACACACACACACACACACACACACACACACACACACTCTCTCTCTCTCTTTATATTGATCAGTAAAGCTGAAGAAGCAGCTTCCAGCTTCATTAGCTACTGAAGTTTAAGTCGGCGTGAAGGTGAGAGAGATGAGATCCGTGTGTGTGTGTGTGTGTGTGTGTATGTGTGTGTTTGATTGCATGTGTCTCTGTCTATTGTTGTGAGCCTGCGGAGTTTCCGTCTCCCGCTTGTCATCTGCATCTCATTCTTTCTGAATCCTTTAAGAGGCTTTCACGCCAATCACCCCCCTCTCTGTCTGCGCCCGCCGTGCATCAGTCTCTCCCTGCCATCCTCTTCACCTCCGGAGAATACATATCTGCACAGTCATGGAGAAGAACTTTTTCTTTGAACGAGCAAACCTCCATGCTCTCCTCGGCGAGTCGAGCAGCCTCCAAAAGTTAAGACCTTAAGATCTCAGTTGGAGTTAAGACAAACAGAAAGCTCCCCCCCTCCCTCCCAGCAGTCTGCAACTCTGACAAAATTGTTTCTGTGAGACAGAGACAAGACAGGTCGCCACCTACACGTCTACCATTTGGTGGACACTTTCGATCTGAAGAACCTCACGCAGCCTCCTGCTCGCTGTGTGCCTGCAGTGTTTTGTGTGAGTGAAAAAACCGAACGGCCACAAAAGCCAATGGCAGGCAGTCGTTGTAATGAGGCCGCGGTGATGGAGAAACACAGAGAACAGAGTTGTTATTTGTGTTGACGTCTTTCAGCGACATTTCACATGTGGATTCCACCTGCGGTGCTGTTTTCTTTATCATAGCTCCACACTACATCACGGTAAAGTGTTGATTAAGGTTAATGAGCTGTCCAGTTTTTAAAGTTGTGATTCAATATGCAATTTAATTAAAAGAGACTCTAAAGATTTATTAGAGCATGTTCAGTGCAATGGAGGCGGAACAAAAATGAATAAACACAATCAAAGCGGCAGAAACAACCTCAGACTATTCATGTAATATGGGATCAGTTAATTGTGTGAAATGTGAAAAATGTTGCTTGTAGTCTGCAGCTGCCCTCACATACACTCCCCTCACGTTTTAGTGTCTTTTAGGGGCTTGTTTTTGTTTTGTAAAGCTTCAATATATGACTCTCAACCTAACCCTCTAGTGTCAGTTTTGCAGATGATGGGCTCTGCTGTAAAGTTAGCCGTACGGCATAATATGCAACATTCTGTTAGACTTTCAACATAAAACTTGCTTTAAGACACAATAAGGACTTTTGGATTGTTGTGAAATGGTCACAGTGTAGTTAGGTTTAGGCACAAAAAGTACTTGGTTTGGTTTAGGAAATGATTGTGGCTGAACATAACTTTGTTCACTCTTGTAACTTGCCTTAATATTAGTGACTTAAGTTTCATCACTCACATGAGTTTACGCAAGTTAACGTACTTAACATAACTTGAAGCTCCTGTTAGTAAGAATGTAACACTGATGTTTTTGGATTGCAGGTCAGGTCAGCCACACTTGGAGTGCATTAGTATTCAAGGAGTTAGTCAGATGGTTGATTTTGAGTCTCATTCCTAACAGGAGCTTTACTAACAAATCACTCTTGATTCTTGATCACAAACAGGATGTGATCCCGTTCTTCAGACACCCCAACAGCCTGTCTTAAATTTTTTTTTGCTTTTTATACTACTGCCCTTATACTACTAGATGCTATATACACTACCAGTCAAAAGTTTGGACACACCTTCTAATTTAATGGTTTTTCTTTATTTTCATGTCTATTTACATTGTAGATTCTCAACGATGGCATCGAAACTATGAATGAAACCATTATGTATTTGTGTAATATTATTATGTAGTAAACAAATATGTGTGAAATAACTCTAAATATGTTTCATATTTTAGATTCCTCAAAGTAACCACCCTTTGCTTTGTTGACATAGCTGCAAACCCTTGGCCTTCTCTCAATGAGCTTCATGATGTCGTTACCTGAAATGGCTTTCACTTCACAGGTGTGCCTTGTCTGGGTTCATTTGTGGAATGTCTTGCTGTCTTGCCTTCTTAATGGAGTTGGGACCATCAGTTGTGTTGTGCAGAAGTATATGTATATATATATATATATATATATAATGTTTGGAGCACAAGGGGCGTAAGTGACATCTTGGGCAAAAATAACTTTTATACATCATTTTAAAGGTCTTGATGAGCTCTATCAAATAATAAAAAAATATGGTCCCGATAATAGTTACTTTTTAAAATAAAGGCTGAAAACAAAAAGGCGTATGTGAAAAACTTCAACCGAGTTTGGAGCGAAATAGGCGTAAGTGCACTAAGCTTGGCGCACAAAATGCGTAAGTGCAGGTCAAGTGCATTTACGCCTTCAGTGCACTAAAGAATTCATATAAGTGTTGTTTTTAATCAAATCATTACAATCAATGAAAAGTTTGTTTTAGCTCTCCTGTAAAATTCTGAAAATGTCACTTACGCCCCTTGCACTCCAAACCCTCGGGGGCTGTAATGATGCACCAAACTCACAATTTGGTTTGTATCATGATTTTTGACCCACGGTTCAATACAAACCTTGATTTAACGAATGGATGAGCTGGCTGCGCGTATGGAGGGCGTGCCGATTGTACAGTTTGTTAACTGCACAGGTCCGTCACTCAACTAAATAAAGAGAAATGTCAAACAAAGCAATGTTACAGAACCAAACTAAAGTAACGTAATAACTGTAACTGTCTTTGGCAACGAGGAAAAAAATACTGCAGCTGTACTTAGAGAAGCGTCTGTCCTCCCACCTGTCCTACCAACTCCTCATCACATTTCTGCCCGGAAAACAGTGCCTGTCACCGGCAAAAAACTAGGAGCCGCAGCGCCGACTTTCTGTGCGAATTACACAGCGGTTCGTCTTTACTCCACCGGTGCTTCGCGATGTGTGAACGACCAACGGCAGAGAACTGGTGAACCACAGCGCTGTGGTGTTAATGCAGCGTCTCTGTGTGAAAAGGGCTACGTTTAGCTCATAGGGCTGGATATGGACTGGAAGTTTATGACGCGATTCTGCCTTCTCAAACTGCGAGACAGGTTCATGGATCTGAGTGTCGTGATTTCGGTTTTGATACATGTGTCGTTACAGCCCTAATCTATATATCTATATCTATAAATATATATATATATATATATATATATATATATATATATATATATATGTATGTGTATATATATGTATATATATATATATATATATATATATATATATATATATATATATATATATATATATATATATATATATATGTATATGTATGTATATATATATATATGTGTCTCTCTCTCTCTCTCTCTCTCTCTCTCTCTCTCTCTCTCTATATATATATATATATATATATATATATATGTATATATATATTTACTCCGATGTAACCCATCTGTGGCAAAATGAGAAGCCCAGAGAAACTACTCTAACCAAAAAAGTAAACCAAGCAACAGTCCCAGGAGAGGTATAGTCAGGGTTGAGTAGTTGGTCACAGACAGGACCATTACTGAAGAGAGCAGGGTTCACATCCTGTGATACCATTCATCAATGATCTTTTCCTTAACCTTACCAAGAGCAACTGCTGCAGGTTTAAATGATTTCCCAGATATGAAAAAGCATCTCCAAACTGTTTATATTTTCACAGCCTGTGTACAACTCTCTTTGACTAGTAAATAGACTCTGACATGCAGCCAGATGCCCCCTAAAAGATAGAAGAATAAATACATGAGAAAAGACTTTGACACCTCATCCTAGTGTATCACCATGCCAGGAGCTTTTTCAGATACATTATGCATCTGGTCTTTTTTTACGCCCCCATCCTGCATCTTTCCAAAATGAGCTCTACAGCTGCATAGAGTCCATCATGCACCAGTCTTCTATCTATCTATCTGGCATTATCTCTACTGGAGCAGCTCATTGGACCTGACAGCAACTGATGTGCAACCCAAATGAGGAAAAACATTCTCATGATTCAATAGCGTGCTAAAAATTAATATTCAATCCTATTCATATTTAACTAAACAGAAAGATATTTAAGGCATTTTTAAAAGAAAGAATTGTGGAAGTAACTGTAGAAGTTTCCAGTATGGTGCCTGCAGAGTTATCACGTTATGCAGCACAGTTTTGAATATTTTGAACACTGTTGCAGACAGGTGGACCGATATTTATTTAATGTCAGAAAGTTTCTCTCAAACTAAAAAAAGTGAGGAAGGAGAAAGTCCATCGGGAAAACAGAAAATTACGGCATTTTGTCTGTATAGGATTGGATGTATGGTGTCAGACACAATTCAAATTTTAAGTGTGTGGAAATATAAATGACTGCCTCTGGTAATCAGTCGAGAAATTACAGCCAGACCTGAATGCATTTTTACACCAAAGTCTCTTCTGAAATTGAATTGGACACCAGATCATCCTTCACTGACTGTTAAAAAGCCTTCCATCAGAAAATGTTTTTATATTGTTGCTGTTGATTTTTTTTTTTACAGAGGCTAATAGTTTTACTCCCAGAGAGAAGATAAACAAACTTGTCTCGCTATTTTAAAACTCCTCCAATATCCGATTTTCCGATTCTTACAGAGAAACAGACTATTAGAGTATAACTGCTGCTTCAGTCCATGCAATACAATGTGGCACTACAGTGATGGATTGATCTGCAGTGTGTGTGTGTGTGTGTGTGTGTGTGTGTTAGCCTCAGGGAAGTCTGACTTCCTGTGATCAGTCTTTATGATGTTGGTTATGGCTGTTAATTTTATGACCCCACAGAGGACAAACACACCATCTTATCACTCACTCACTCTCTCTCCCCCAACCCCACCCCACACACACACACCTACACACATACACACACAGACCTCCAGCTCTCTATCAGGCGCTGACATGTCCCGTGGTGTGTGTTTCACGGGACAAACAGGACATTACGTTGACTTATCTGTGGGGACATCAGCTCAGAGAAATGACTATTGATCTGAAGGAAGAGACACATTCCTGCAGGCGATTCCTGGACGATTTGAAACAAAACACTTGGATCACAAAAGTCAAATAGTAATGTTATAACACAGTCATGGCCAGATCCCCCTTTTAAAGACAGGTAAAACAAGAGTCTTGATGATGTTGTTTAGAGTGATTTAAGTAACACAACACTATTTCTGTTACTTCGGGTAATAGACACTTTTTATGAATAAATACAACTGCTGTGCTGATCTTGGCTGTGATTTATCCAGTTGATGAAAGATATTCATATTCTGTCTGGTTGGTCTCATTTCAACCCCTCGAGATGCAAATGAACTTGTTTCAAGAATTTACAAGAGTCGCTTCATTTCCAGGATGGTGCTGGAATGATGAACTGTATTCTTTAAAATTGAGCTAATAATAATCAATAATTCATTAATTCAAAGAAAGACCGTGGAGTATGAAGGGAGGGTCAAATTAAAGAGACACAGTGCATACATATCACAGTGAAACTTAAGTCACTAAATTTAAATGTACTCAATATAACCATGGTGGAAACTGGATTTTGTACATTCTAATACATGCAAATGTACAAAATAGTTTTACTTTTCATTGAAAACCCTCCGACTATTGTGTTAATCAGTGGTCACTGTTTTTCTAGGGAGGAATAACAGGGACATGGACACAATAATAGGTACAGTCTAACCAGAAATATGGACCAGAAAACAGCACAGCTGTGGCAGAGGTCTGCACTGGTTGGGGTGTGTCTCTTCAGGTGCTGGTGAAATGATCAAGTACAACCCAGGAGACTGTTTAAAGGCAAGGCACGTTTATTTATAGAGCACAATTTAGACACAAGTCAATTCAAAGTGCTTTACAGGGGCATTAAAAATCATTAAAAATAAGATAATAAGATTTTTAATTTGAATTTAAAAGACACTTGCGAAGCAAACAAATGCGAGCCAGTCAGTGTTTGGCTGTGGGAGGGAGTGGCCTGTTTTGATCCAATAACGTGAAGTGTTGCCTGACCTCTTGTTGGAAAAGGACTCCGTGCACACTCACTATTATTGGGGACAGCAGCAATCTGAACGAGCTGCAGTTGTCGGACTGACTCTCCGACCTGTGAACGCACCATGATGACAGCTCGACCTGCTGAAAATAAATACATGATTTAGTATGTGTTTCATTCTCAGACATAAAACCATATTTCGTAGCGCTGGCAGTGACACTGTAGCTGAAATGCTGTCCGTGCGGACGCTTAACAGCCAGAGGTGTGCGCAATCAGCAGTCCAGCAGTCAGTTGTTGTGCACAGGTAGAGGTATGTAGTGCCACCCTCTGTTTGACATGGGGTGCTGGTGTTAGTTTGAACACAGCCTAATGCAGCAACACTACAGCCTCACAAATTAGCAATGATAATAGCCTAGACCGTGATTAAAACCCACTGACTGTCTGGAAGATCTCAGATCAAGCTAACATGCCGCCACTGGTGAGTAACTACCAACAAAAATGTCAAAAACACAAACTTTCCCTCTGTTTTTTAAGACTTTATCTGCAGACACCTTTGTTTCTCTGTTAATACCACCGGAACAAAAAATTGTACTCAGCTTTGAATTAGTTATATTCTCAAAATTTAATGAAGGGCTTTCTTTCCAGGATATCAGCTAAGCAGGAGGTCAAATTGAGTTTCGGGTTATTGACTACGCCGAAGAAAAGCTGCCTTTGTTTCTCCTTTCATATGAGTTTGATCCCACCGACCTCCCTTGCCAAAGGGCTTGGATTAGTGAGGCACTGGCGCCTCATCAAACAGGATTTTCCATCAGCGGTGGGCAGACGCAGGCTGACACCGTCTCATGCAGGAGAAGCCTGAGCAGCTTCATGGCAGGGATATCCTTATCCTCTTTATTCTGTGTCCCTCGTTGTCTCTGCTCTTTTCTTGTCCTCCTGGCTTTTATTCTCATTTTGTTTTGAAATTTTACACACAACAGTCGAAAGTTGTGTAGCTCTTCATCCTTAGTTTAAGCCATGCTCGCTCCAACAGTCACAATGTGATCGGTGCGATTTAAAAACTCTGGTATATTTCTGAAGTACAGACAGATTTACCTGAAGGTGATAGGCTCACTCTGCATTAATTTCTACATTACAGTCCTGCATTGCAGCTTTAAATGTTAGCGTTAAGAGTTCCCAGCAGTTACATAATGGGCGAGTTGACTAAAACATCAATCCTCCAAGAACTCTGTGTTCCTTAATGGATCCTCTCCATCCTCCATTTTCTCATTTTTCTTCTTCTCTAATTCCTCTCCTGGTAGTGGAAACACACACACACACACACACACACACACACACACACACACACACACACACACACACACATACACACAGGAGGAAGGCCGACCCTTAAAGCTTTCGAGGTCGGTGTACTTAGTGACAGCGTAACACACACGCTCAAAGCTCTCCTGACTGTAGGATATATATTAACCGCCTCCTCTGCTTTCAAATGTGTCTCGAGTCTCCTGTGTGCCTCCGCCATCAGCATCCACTTCCATATGATGAAACCTTTGTGTTTTTTTGGGGGGCACACCACTGATGGACGCGACTACAATGGTATAAATAAATAAAAAGATACACCTTATTGTTATTCTATAGAGGCAATATCATGTACGTGTAATGAAAGACAGTTCTTGGAATAAGTCATACTTCCAGGAATAGGCTGCTTTATCTCCCTCTGTCTGCAATCAGTTTCTAATGTGGGCTACCTACTGGTAAGTAAACAAAGACATCTCCTGCAAATGTATTGAAGATTTCTGAATAAAAGTACAATATCATCTTCAGATCTTTGCTTGCAATACAGACATGGTTTGGAGAAGAGATTTTTTTTTTTGAACAGGAAATAATGTTGGGGTGAACTGTTAGGAGCAAAGCCTCCCCGGAAAGGAATAAATTATGTTTCGGAATGAGAGCCTTCCTGGTCTGTTTCAGTGGAAAAAGAACATTCAGGATTTGTGAGCTGTGTTTTTGATTAAAGTTGATTTAGCATGTTATTAATGTTGACATTGTGTTTTGGTGTTTTGAGCTGGAAAGGGGTCCTACTGCTTGGGTTGTTTTGAATTGCAAGGTAGCGTATTCATGTGTGCTGGAGTCTGATGGATCCTCTGGTGGCACATGAAAATAAAAAATAACACCATCTTTTGTAGCTGAGGGAGTGAATGTGGCGACAGAGGAAGGATGGTTGTTTGAATCCAAATTTGTTTTTCTCTGGAAAACACCGACAATGCATTCATTACTAACACAACGTGTGCATGGTCACATCACGCTGACATCCCTATAACATCATTCTGACACTGCACTGAATTCACTTACATCATTGGAACGTCACATACAACAACAAAACCCGACGCTTCACAAGATGCAACAAGTACATTTCCAGTGTAGTGTTAGCTAACATGTTCACTGGAGCAACTTGGCTTTAATATGTAGGTGCTTTCTTCGGAGGTTGTTTATGCTTCCTCTCTGCTGAAGAGAAAAAGTGACTTAAAGTGAAACTCTCGCCAAAATGCAACCTAGGCTTTTTTGTGAATGTACCCGTTTTTGGACAACTCATGTTAGCAGTAGCTTGTTCTGCTCGTCGCCGTCCTGCCAGTGGAGAAGTATTAATTTCCAAATGCGACGTAACCTGGAGGAGAGTTAAGGTGGACCGCTCCTAAAGCTTAGTTCCATATAAATGCATGGAAAAAAAAATATTGACCTTAAAGTTGAAAAAGGAGCCTCATACAAGAAACAATACTAAAATCAAAAGCCAGAAAAGTCACGTGAGATATCTCGTCGCATTGTTGCCGGAAGACAGTAGCATTCCACCTTAACTCTCCTCCAGGTTACGTCGCATTCGGAGATCGATACTTCTGGCTGGCAGGATGGCGGCAAGTGGAACAAGCTACTGCTAACATAAGATGTCCAAAAACGTTCTTTTTAGTAAACTCTGTGTACACAAACAATGTTCTCAATGCTCGTGTTCATGTGTAGATACCCTTGTGATACTATGAGCAAAGTTTCATGTTGTGTCGAGCCTTCTTTGTGTTTTAAAAATAGTGAAAATGAGTTTGACCCGAAAACTAGAATATGGTAAATATTAAAAGTGCCTCTTTTGTCGCAATTATGCTTTTACATGAAGGTTTGACTCATATACATTCACAAAAAAAACCTAGGTTACATTTTGGCAAGGGTTTCACTTTACTGTAGCTTTAACATGCTGCGCAAATGTAACGGCAGGCCTCTTCATCTGATGTCTCGGTGACAGTGTTTACAGGGCTGACTAGCATGTAACATCTAAATCTTTCCCATGTGTTGGGTCAGGTTGAGGTCCTGTGCGCGTGAAGGCCATTGCATATGATTCACATCGTTTCCTCATCGATCCATTCGGTGTGGCCTCGAAAACCTGCGTGGAGGCATCTGCATTTGTTATGTTTCTCTACCCATTTAATTATCACCTGCCACCTGTTTATTTATCATCTACAGTAAGAAGGATGTTGCTTTCTCCTCGGTGGGCTGCATTAATACTTGGCAGTGAAGTGGTCCACGTTTTTTTCCCTTCAAAACTGAGCTGCTCATCTTTCCCCTCTCCTCCACTTCATTCTTGGCACACCGCTCTGCGTGTAAGGTGGAGTAACCCACTTGACTCTGTAAATCTTAAAACAGACAACATTCTCCTTGCTAATGAGTCAACTTGCGGCCACATTAAATACAAAAAATACTGTATATAAAAATCAATTTCCCATTTTTCTCTCTAATTCAAGAAAGAGGCTTGTGGTGTGAGGTGTGGCCTGAGAGCAAAATATTGCGGTTGCAGCAGCTTGCATAATGTCGAAGGTCAAAGAAAAAGACAGTTTATGAGCTCGGATTTTGCAGCCAATGAAATAAAAGAGAGCCAGTAGTTGTAGTTTAAGACCACTTCTCTACAGAGAAGTCACAGAGATGACCCTCAATGCGGACAGACAGATATCTCCATGGCAAATTTCCATAATCTGATTCTCAGGTAGAAACACAAAGGCAGCGAGACAAGGTTCAAGTAAGGGAGCTCAGTCCATTCATCCACATCTCTTATCCTCCTCACACTCATCTGTCACTCCTCTGAGCTTGTCCGCTTACACAGAACACATTTTTCAGAGTAAAAAGCTAAAGCTGCTGAATTCCAGCATTGGCGGCGCTCGGGGCTGCTCTTGGCACCAGAGCAATTCACAACACCACTGGAGACGTCACCACCTTCCTCTCTGGTCCAGAGAGCGGGTGTTTGTGCAGGCAGAGGCTGATTAGTGATTGCTGGCAGCACTGCAGCAGTGGAGTGTGCCTGTTTGTTACCTTGCCCAGAGACCGCCCACCAGCCTGCAACTGACCACTGTGTGTGTTCCTCCTTGGCAGGAAAAGCACTCTCCACCCAGCTTGCTGTCACGTAAGGTTCCTCATTTGTAAGGCTGTTTATCAGAGGAGTGAATGCCAAAAATGTTTCTCAAAAACCGAAATTTGATGAATATTCGACTCACTTGTTTCTGTCCAAGTTCTTCTGTGTCTCCTGATCATAAAGAATGCAGCAGAAAAAGTGAAAAATAAGGGAGAAAAAAGTTGTTTATAGTCACTGTTGGATGTAATTACACATCAGAATGATTTCTCTCTTAATTTATGTCTTTTCCTCCCAGTTTTTTTGCACAGCCTGGCTTGTTTTTGACACAGCAATCTATCAGTATCATCATTAATCATTTCTGGAGTGGTGGACAAATATGGGCACTGGTTCAGAACTGAAGTAGATCGAGTGGGGACGCTATAGAATATACAGTCGTAATTGGGACAGAACTACATTATTGTTCTAACATCGTTATTGACAGTAATTCTAGTCTGTGTCTAGCTAAAGGAAACATGGACAATAGGAGGCTGGCATTCAAACTACCAACCCAACAACAACAGCTAAAACTACTAATACATGATGTAGAATGATATCTCACTGTATTCGAAGTTACTTAAAGAGTAACTTATGATTAAGTAATTAGTAACTAACTTAATTCTATATTTGGTAGCTACTAATATGTTTGACTTTCTTTGAAGGGACACTAAAAAGATTTAGTAATGATTAAGTCCTTAGTAACTAATGAGTCTATATTTGGTAAGTAATGATTAAGTAATTTCTGAATTAATTTGTTGTCACTAGTTCATGCCACTCAGCGGCTGGTCAATGGTCAATCAAGAACAACTCATAAAGAAAGTGGTCAGCGTTTTGATTGACTGATATTTACTAACTAATCATTACCTAATGATTCATTGATGTATTAGACATTAATTCATCATTATCAACTATGTTGTCTTCGAATAACAGTTAGAGGAATCACTCATTTATGATTAATTAACCATCAAGCGATTCATTCCTTACTCGCTCCTCAGCAACTACTCCCATTTTGGAGTACCTTGTTATCAAAGGGTGACCCTCTTTTAAATCGCCATTATCCTTTAAATATTGTTATCATAGAGGAGAGCCCTGTCCTCTGAGCAAACGTCCTTGGAAAGACAATCAGGTTTAAACAGGTTATTGTCCACACAGTGGCCTGAGGAGAAAGAGAGCCTCCCTCCTTCTCTGTGTTTACTATTCAGCCATGCTTGCAGTCTTGTAGCTCATTAGAAAGTGATTGTTCATGGAGTGGATAGTGAATTCAAAATGTTACGTAAACTGTGTTGACATGGAAGGTTGCAAGGCTGTGTGGGAACACTCTGACCTTGTTAGAAAAGTCCTTCTCTTAGGGCCAGTAACTCATACAGCTACAAAGAACATATTGTCCTTGTGTTAGAGCCTTGGATGAACATACAAACACACATATGCACGCACACTGACAAGTAAGTAGCTTACATAAGGACACGTCTCTGCTCTGGGCGGCAACAGGGAGGTTGTGCAGGTACAACAGAAACAGGGAGTGATGGATCGATGTAAAGATAAAGACAACTACAACATATGTCTTTTAAAATGACAAGAAACACACTATAATTGTCTCACTTATATCACTTTAAGGTTAAAGGAGCGTAATCCATGACACTCACCCCTCACATAGACTTTTCTCCCCCCTTTCATCTGGCAGAAGGTACCATAGAATACGGTCTGTCACTACCAGACTACAAAACAGCTTCTTCCCCCAGGCCATATGACTCTTCAACGCTACATGTAGCATTTGGTGTTGTTGTTCTATGTTGTTGTTGTTGTTTGTTTGCATTGAAGCTTCTTGGGAAACATGATTTCATTCATGGTGTACTGAGTATATGGCTGGAATGACAAAAAACCTTCTTGAATCTTTAATCTTGAATATGTAGTACTGTACAGGAAGTTAAGATGGTATTTCTCACCAGAAATCTTCAGCTCAATGATGATCTCCAGCCAGCGGGCACATTATTTATGTTTTAGAATAAATGACACGGTATTGGAGATAACTCCCACTTTCCAACTTCATGAATCAACCACACCTCGTCCATGTTACTTTATGAAAATAGAAACGGGTCGTCAGACTCAAATGTGGCTCAAAGTCAGTTAGGACACTCTAACAATCAAGCTGATTGATGTTGACGCTGGCTCACTTTGCATCCAGTAAGAACACACAGAGTCAACAGCCATGCAAGTGGATCTTTGAGGCTTTAACCTCAATGCTAATGTCAGTATGCTAACCTGCTCACACTGACATTTCTAACATGGTGAGGTTTACCAGGTATATGTCACAACTGTTGATGAGTTCTCTAATAAATGCTGGTATTAACCCCTGCTGTGCTTCTTGTAGATCCACCAGAGGTCCCTACCTGTCTCCCATGGTTATTATCCCAAAGTGGGGGGGGTGTGTCTTGAATTATAACAGGTGGGTTGCGGGGAGGCTAAGTAAATGAAGGAATGGTTCTGTGCTCCCAGCAACACATAAACAAGTTTGTCACAGGACCCACAGGTAACTCAACGATGATAATTAATCTATGCCAAACCTGACAACTACCAAAATGTTGACAAGAAAACACTAAGAGGCATATGTCGCTCTCGGCTTCACCTGTACAATGGCAGTGTTAAGGTTTTTGAACTACTCACCGTTGGAGCTGGATCTCCAGCGCGCTGCCGTCAAGGCAGACAAAAAGTGTCGATCCCCGAGTGCGACCTAACAGGCAGGAGAGTAATAGTGGCCCTCCTACCTGTTAGGTCACACTCAGGGAGGTGCCGGAGGTGCTAGTGCTAACGTGAGTTATCCAAAAACCTTCTTTTTAGTAAACTCTGCGTACACAAACAATGTTTTCAATGCTTGTGTTTATGTGTAGAGACCCTGGTGATACTACGAGCAAAGTTTCATGTTGTGTCGAGCCTTCTTTGTGTTTTAAAAATAACAATTTCAATGCTAGCGTAAAAGTGCCCCTGCACCCCATTGAAAATGAGCTTGCCCGAAAACGAAACTACGGTAAATCTTAAAAGTGCCTCTTTCTTCGTAATTATGCATTTACATGAAGGTTTGACTCATATTCAGTCACAAATAAAGCCTCAGCGCCTTTTTGGCGAGAGTTTCACTTTTAGAAGCACTTTTAATTCCAATTTACAAATTTCCATGAAACACAAGGTACAGCAGGTACATACAGGTATATGGGAATTGTATTATACATAGTTTTACAGTCTGTCATAAACCACACTTTTGCACAGATTGAGATGTCAACCTGATGGCTTTATATAACAAGTCAGATGATCACTTAAGTGGTTACAGTTCATCCGGAGGGTAACATCCATCCAGTAGTTGTTGATTTCACTCAAACTCACAGTTTCTTCAGGGGATCACTCGAGTCATCAGGATTCATCCTGTCAGAACAATGAACGTCACATTTTGGTCCGCCAAGCCTGGACAAAGGTTTCTTTTGGTGCACATGTCATGGCCTTTATCTGTGGAGGGAGTTGAACTTGAAGATTGAACTTTCATACTCTATCCAAGCCTAAAAGGACAAATTTCCTTAAGTGCTATAAATGGAACAGCTACTGAGCTCGCATGTCAACAGAACCGTCTCCATGACGAATGAGCAAACTCCATCCACTGATGAGGACTGTATGAATGCCTGAGTAAAGGGTGGTAAATGGACCTTGACTTGGGATAGTTTTGCCAAACAAGAGTGAACTTATTTATCTACATGCTTCGGATCAGATCTGTGAAATCTTCCATAAAAGTACATGTTTTTGGTGGGGATCCCAGGGTTCGAGAGGTGTACCCTGTTGTCTTATCTTCACTTTCAAAAGCTTATTTAGTGGAGCAAAGCAAAAGACAGCAAGAGGAATAGAAAGTCAGTGAAGTGAATGATCTGGGATCTAGCAGCGGGAAACAAGCCGCTCCTCTTATCTCCTCTTCCAGTCCAGTTGAGGATCAGACACCAGGACGATGGAATGTGAAAGTAAAGGACTTAGAGCTGAGGGGCGCAGCAGCAGGTTGCTGACTGAATGACAGAGTTTAAGATTGTGGGAGAATATAAGAACCTTACAATGAGGACGGGGAGACATGCACAGAGAGACGGAGGGAGACAGAGGAAATAAAAGAGGGTGCACTCTCTCGTCTCCTTATCTCTATCCTACGAATCCACTTTCAAATTGGAGAGCAGGGAGAAAGAGAGAGCGTGAGAGCGATCCAGGCAGGGATGGAGGAGTAGGTAGTGGCGCTTATCTGCTGCCTTCAGTGGAGTTTGAGCGCCAACAGATGGCATTGTAAAGCTGTCATCGCTTTAGCGCTAATAGAAAAAACCTGATGCCATCATGCCACGAGGAAGAATAGAGACCTCGTCTTCTCTTCTCTCCCTCTCCTCTCTTTGGCTTGAGCCCCCTCCATCAAATTAAATCATATTGTATTACATCCTTCCCCTAATCATATTACATCCTAGTTCCATATCCTCGAGCTCCCTGGATTGAGCGCCTGCTAGTGCGGCTTGGTCCTGTAATAGAATGTGTATTTAAAGGAAAAGCCAGAGTGAGTGCCACACCCAAACCTTGTATCTCTGCGTGACGCAAATAAATGAAAGGCTGTAGTGTCTTGTGCAAGAGTTTATTTTAGAATTACATGTATTATTTCAAGATAAACGACTGAGGCTAATCTACTGCTGGCTGACCTGCATTGAATGTGTATCACCATGGATCCTAAGTCTCTACAGGACTATTATTCCTGGAGTGTGTGTGTGAAGTCCTGTCTTGCTCTATGTATAATGTCCCTTTTCAGTGTTTCCTCCCCTAGATTAAATCAACTTTTAAATCCTGAGTAAGACTAGCACTTTGGAATGGAAAGCGTAAAGAAAGGTCATCAGGCCATCGCTGAAACTTTTCTGGCCTCACAAAATCGTCTTTGAAAGCCTGAACAGGCTTATAGAGTTTGACCCCCGCCTCACCTTATCTGATAGATCAGGGGTTCTCAACCTTTTGCAAGCTGGGCCCCCCCAAAGCTGGTTCATTGCAGTTGGGGCCCCCCCTGCTCCTCCTTCTCTCCCCCCCCCCCCCCCCACACACACAGACACCGTCAGGGGCCCATGAAGGAAGAAGAAGAAAAAAAACAGCTGTCCAGAATTGCTACAGGCCCTGTTTTTGTGAATGAAATATCTAGGGGCGGGTCGGCAAGGTAACACTGAGTGGCCTTGATGCCTGTCAGTCATGATGAGTCTCGTCACCTCTCCGCTTTGTCTGCAGCTGAGCACGCCTTCTTCCTCCCTCCGGCAGGCAGCCTGGCCCTGCTGCAGTCCTCCTCGGACAGATGCTAAAGCTCACTTTGATTTTTTCATCATCTCTCCCTCTCTTGGGGTCGACAGAGAAACTTCTAGCGGCTGCTTCTTCCGAGTTTTCCTCTGCATATTTTACGACAGAAAGTTTGAATTTGAAGTCGTACTTTTTATTTTGTGCTGCACCGGAGCAATGGCGATCATCAATGTGACTGACAGGAAACAAGCACAATATGTGAATAAGGCGAAGAAGAAAAACGTGCAGTTGTCAGTGGTCACGTCTTCTTCCTTGATTAAAAAAAAAAATAAATGAATTAGACCCGGCATTTATTTGGTTATTTATCAAAATATACACCTGAATCCGGCGGGTCCCTGCGGTTAATTAAAACCCGGCTATTATTTGGTGATATAAGTTACATTTACACCCCGCTCTGTACGCCAGGGCGGGGACGGCGGCGGCCATGCGCATCCTGGACGCGGAGTGGCGTGTGTCTCCTCTCTGCTCCGACTGCAGACTGGACTGCTGCGCGAGGCTACTGAGAGACTGACCGCCTGTGAGTGCTTTTGGACGGGGGAGGGATTCACGGCAGCACCCGCTGCTCGTTGAGCACAGTAACTGCAGAGTGATACGTGCTGTCAAGTCAGCGTCTCCAAACACCACAAAAGTCTCCAATAACACCAGTAAAAGATAGATTTGTCGGTAGTCGCTTTTTACAAAAAAAAAGCCACCAGAAGGATGAGTTGTTTGTGTGTTATAATAGTCCAACTACTTGCATTTCGACATGGGGGGAATTTTCGTGATTTTTTTTTTTTTCAGATTTTTTTTTTCTTCTCCCATCCTGTAGCCTACTCGCGCACCCCCGGGAGAGTGTCCGCGCCCCCCCAGGGGGGCGGGCCCCACCGGTTAAGAACCACTGTGATAGATGAATCATTGCACTCCAGAGGGGTTCTACTGGAAAGAAGACATGTTATTATAACAGATAAAATCCAATGAATACACATGTTGGCAACCAAGATATTGCTTTGCAGAACTTTCGGAACAACTTTTGGAACTGAAAGAGTAATTTCCTCTGCAGACAAAGTCACAGTTGAAACACTTCCACAGTTCAAGTAGACACTAAAGTTGCCTGCCTAAGTCGCTATAGTAAAATGTTAACTATAAACGCTTATTGCAAACCACAGATAAGTCCAAATGTATTTGTGTTAAAGGCTATGTACTGTATTAAAATGTCCACAAAACCTGTCGTATCAAGCTCACAGTACAAGTTTATGACCTGACTTTCATGTCGGGAAGTGGGGGGGATGGTGATGGAGTTGGGGTTGCAGGCCACAAGGCTGTAAAGATAGTTCCTGCAATTTAACATTTGGAAGTTTGACACTGGATATTTTTGATGAGACTTCAGGACAATTTCCAGCCAGATTTAGGGTGACACAATGGGGAGTGTGCCCATGTTCCCACATTTCTAAGAATTTATTTAAATATTAGGCCCTATGTTCCCACATTTCCTTTTTCATAAATTTGTATCTGATTTTATCCCCCTTTCTCCCAGTTTGGTAGCCAATTACAAACCTAACCCTAACCCAACATTGTCGTTCGGCTTTTTCATTGTATTAGTAGCTGAGGCTCATGGGTATTCAAATATTTCACAAAGAAAAGTGCAGTTTCTCTGAAACAAAGTTGAAACCATTACAACTGGTAGCTACAAAATGAATGTATAGGATATTTCCTTTATTCAGGAGCCTCCTTTGTTTTCATGTTGAGCACCATCAAGTAGCGACTTCACCCACTTTTTAACTCATTTTCGATTGATCTAACAGTGTGTTTACCTGCACACTTGTATCGCTGCTGTGACTCAGTTTCACCTGATACTGCGGCATCTCGACACCTGCAGGTTTCTGAAAACTTCATTCACTTCAAAGGAATGCAGCAGTGTGACATTTTGGAAGATATGCTCATTGACTTTATTGCAGAAAGACACTCACTGGCCTGGGGCCTCATTTATAAACGTTTACACAAAGAAGGTGTGCGACACATTCTAAGTAAACTTTGGGATTTATATAAAAAAAAACACTTGAAGGGAAAATGTGTGTTGCTCAACAGAAACTCTGAAGCTGCTTCTCTAATAGCAGACGGATGAAAAGCCATAAACGGGTTTGATATGACACCATTGTGTGAAACAAATCAAAATATTGCCCATTAGATATTATATATATATCAAGAGATTACTTCAAAAAATAGACAAAAGACATTAATTTCAACCTCCACAGAAATAGATTAGATTTCACATATAGCGAAATGTCTCTGTTTACTCTGTCTCTCACATGATAGTGGTTTATAAAAGGAAAACTTTATAAATGAGAATAATTTTGTGTGTAAGCTCTCTGTGTTTGTCTGTACATAGCATTTTGACAGGAATCATATGCAGTTTTTTTTTTCAGTAAGGACCGTGGTAATCCTTCAGGATATTTTTCCCCGTAAAAACCACACAATGTAATTTTACTATTTGGTTTTGTACTCTGATAAACAATATAATAAAAACAGGATTATCCCTAAGTGAAAGTCGGACAGATAATGCGGAGGATAAATTGTCATTTCGGTCTTCCATTACTGGTTGTAAATATAGAATCCAAACCCTGCAGAGTGGTAAATGCGGCAGAGTCGAGGGAGCCAAACACTGAAATGAGTTTATTTTCACACACCGAGGTGATTCATTTGGTCTGGAAATAACAGTTCATGTCTGGATGGCAACGAGTCAGAGAAATGCCTGTGTGTTATCATAGACCTGTTTGTCTGTTTGTCTCCATTCAGACTTTTATTTCTATGGCTGCCATAACTGCTGCATTCCTCTCCTCCACGTACGAGGACATAGCACTCAACTCACTTGATCTCAACCTACAGAAACTTTGTGAGAGTTTGTGAATGAGCCTGGCTGATTTGACTGGAAGCCCCGCTGAAGTCCACTGTTTCCAGCAACAGTAAATGAAAGCTGACATACTCTCTTTTTACTGTCTGGGTTTACAACAACACACTCTAAAATAACTTTTATAAGTACTGTGATTTATAGTCAGGTTTAGCGTCAGTAAATACTGTCCTCCTCAAACTGAACCAAAAAAAAAAAAATCTAACAATCATAATTCTGCTTATGAATCACTGAAAAAGATGCGTACTATAAATTGAAATCTTGCCTGGTAATCCTCATGCTTAGATGTATTCTTCAGTATCAATATTATCCCGATACTTTTGTCTGACCTCAACATGCCCCTGTGCAAACACATACTGCTAGTAGCTGAAGCATTATTACTTTCAAATGTGAAGAATACAATAAAATCGCCTGAATAAATTATATCAAATTTAGCCAAATCTCTTTACGTTTCCTTCAAGTTAAATTTTTTAATTTTTCTCTTCTCACAATGAAAAACCCAATGGTCCGGGTTAGATAAAAGATAATGTTTTGGCTTAAGATACCTGTTTTAGTCATCACTAAAGGCAGGAACACACCGGCCCAACCGTTGGATGTCTGAAGCGTTTGGAAAGACTCGGACGAGGTCGGGAACAAATATGTTTGGTGTGTTCGGCTCTGTCGGAAGCTTTCGGAGCCGCGCGGACGTTGTCGGATCTGACTGAGCATGCGAAGTCTGAGGAGGAGGGCCGTCGGACGTCTGAGCCATTGGATCCTCTGATGGGTTGTGTGCCAGCTGAATGGCCGTTCTGATTGGCGGTGTGCTAGCGAATCAGCGCGGTGTGTGGGAGAGACGGAATACTGTGTGGGCTTTGATTTTCTTTGCACTCCGTTCCGTCATTCCCCGTTTTCATGTTTTGCAGTAGTGGCACCAGACTAGTTGTTACGTCCGTTCAGGACGAATTAATTTGTGTAAGTTTGGTAATGCCTCGCTGCATGTTTAGTATGCAGCTGTTTTTTATCGGAAATAGTTACGTTTCGTTTTGATCGAAAGTAAAGAGAGTTGCGTGCATAAAGTTCTCGTTTACAACTCACAACACAAGCGCCACCCGCTTATTGCATCTCACGGAAGCGCAGAACGTACACGGTACTGTGGCGTAGGCAGCACGTCGAAGCGGTGTGTTCAATGCAACTTTTCTGCCGAACGGGTCAGACAAGAAGCAACGGAGTGGTCGGAGAGTGGTCGGATAAGGCAGTTGGACGTCTGGGCGGTGTGTGGGGGCCTTAACACGGCTGCAGATGGCCCAACATCCTGTCCAGCGTCTGTCATCCACAAACACTGCTGGAAATCATCCTGAGGTCTTTTAAGCGTATCCGCTGGTTTCACACTTGCAGGTTTCCAAATGCAAGCTCGAACCGCTTTCACCAGCTCGGCAGCCTTGTCGCCTGCAGCAGCACCAAACTTCAGTGGACTGTTTCAGACGACCCAGACATTACTGGTGTTCCTCATTAATCTAACCTCTACAGACTGTTCTTTAATCTCATTAATGCACATGAAAGGTATTTTCTAACTTTTGCACCAGGCACAGCGCCAGGATTAATATTCAGGATGGGCCACAGCAACTTTGGCTGGACTTTTAAACTACAGAAGTAAATAGTGTTTGCCCTCCGACTCCCACTAGCAGTCTCACCCAAACAGAAATCACTGATATCATGCTGTAGAAAATGACTAGCAGGTTATGACACTTTTCAACTACTGTTTACTTTTTTTTTTCCAAGATTTTCGAAGCCAATATGGTTCATTATTTAACCACCACAGACGGTTTTTATCACAAATGCAAATGGTACATAATCGCTTGCTGTCTTTAACTGTCTATGTATTTTTGTTTCAAATTATTTGAACCAGTACATCCACTTATTTAGAACACTGACAATGTATGTTTATTGAAAGAAATAGCATCTTGTTCAGAGAACAGGTTTATGTTTGAAAGGCAATAATTGAAAACAAAAGTTAAGAAATGATATGTTCTCCTGGTCATGGAGGTTGGGCCTGTTGTACAAGTGGGTGTGCCCATGCCCCTTAGTCCCACCCACAATGCTGCGCCTGTTTTTTTAATCCAATTTTTATGCTGTATGTGGTGTTCATGTGACCTCCTCAATGAATTGTAAATTTGCTCCTTTCAGAAAGTGAAGATGAATTAATGATAGAAATTGCTTGACCTGATCAGGACTGAGTTTTAACTTACTTGTTCTTGTGAAAAATTTGATTGGACAGGCATTGTTACATAGTGACAATACATAAGGCTACAGGTGCAAGCAAGCTAACCGCTAGCACACTAGGCAGCTGGTAAAATCAATAAAGATTTTAATGATAAAAAGCTTCAAAACCAAACAGCTCAATCGAGGAGACACATTCACACGAGAGCTACACTGCTGGAAAAAAACTGACATTGGAATATTTTGGTTTCCTGTAATATATATCGCGATATGAATAAACAGGAATTTTCATCAGCTAATTTAAACAGCTCAATAGAGGCGATGCACCTGATATCACAGTAGGCAGAGTGGCAGAAGGACTACTGAGTTTTTGAATTGTTCATTTATTAAGTGCTACACTCTCAACATTCAGATAAAAACACATGTAAAGTAAGATGGCTGCCCCGGTGTAGTCGAGTGTCCGGAGCTCCCCGCACTACGCCCAAAGCCACTGAAGTAACTACAGGTTGTTTATCCTTAAACTGGGACAGTTGTCTAAGACAACTGTACAACTGCTCAAAAAGTTTCCGAGGACCTTTCATTTGATGCCAAGGCACACCAGAAACAGCGCAAAGTCATCCACCTCCACCTCGGAGCGTACGACAACAATGGAGTCCACTGAGATAATCAAGCTGATCGAAGCGGCAATGGACAAGCATTTTTCCAAGGCTGAAGTTGTCGCTAAGGAAACATTTATCTGCTTAGAGCAACGTTTTGATTCCCTTAAATCAGATTTACAATCCCTTAAGGAAGAAACTAAAGCACTTAGAGTAGATAATGAAGCTTTGAAAAAGCGCACAGAAAAAGTGGAGCCTACTTTCAGCTCACAATCAAAGTCATTAATGACTATGGAAACAAAATTAGCAGAACTTGAAGATCGCAGCAGGAGAAACAACATTTGTGTTCATGGATTCCCAGAAGGAAAAGAGGGTCCTAACATCACACAATTTCTCACAAACCAACTGCCGCTGTGGTTCCCCACATTGAGAGACGCACCGGCGGAGATCATGCAGGCACATCGCATTGGACCCCCTCGAGGTAACACTACTGCCAAGCCAAGAGTGCGGATCTTTGTGTGTCTCAGATATACTGATAGAGCACGCATTTTGAAAGCAGCAAGAGACTCACCCCTGAAGATGGAAATGAACGAGATCCATTTTACAGCGGACTACAGCATGGCAACCAGGAGCCGACGGAGATCCTGCTTTGCTGCTATGGAGAAGGCTCGCCAGGCTGGTTTCCACGCTTTCCTGATCTATCCGGCTACCATGAAAATAACCAAAGGCCATGAACATAACTTCTTTGATGATTCTGTCAAACTGGAAGGCTTTCTTAAAAGTCGGGAGCTGAATTAGTCCAGAATGAAAGTAAAAAGCACGAGCGGAAAACAAGACATTTTTCAAAACCGTTGGGAACGGCTGCTGCATGGTGAAGTACACAAATGGTGATTGTTGCCCGTCCTTTGACCAATTTTTTATTTATTTTGTCTCTTTTACTTGAACTGAACTAATTGTAGCAGAGACTACGAAGAGAACTTTGTTTTGGCTCACAACTTCTGGTCATGTGATGGCAAATGCTGCTGGTTGGATGGTTTCTCTCACGTGACCGCATAATGAGTAAGATCCGCTAAGTTAAAGACTCCGGAGTTATAGTTATAGAATACACTTAGGTCAAAGGAGATCGTCAGTTCAAGTCATAACTGGAGCATTGTAGTTACTATTATTATTATTGCTGTTGTTTTTGTTGTAGTGGCGAGTGGAAAACGGGACACTGCTACTATTTTCGCAATGATCACTGATCATTGGGAGCGCGAAGATGTTTTGTGTTTAATGTGGATGAATGTGTGTGTTATTTATTTTTATTTTTGTTGGTGGTTGTCAGTATCTCGAGTTTTGTTTGGGCCTAAATATGATCAAAAGAGTAGCATTTATCAGATGGTTCAGTTACTAAATGTGATGAAGGACATTAAGGAATTTGGATAATGTCTTCAATTAAATTACCTAAGAAGGGATTAAAGGTTGCTCACATCAATATATGTAGTCTAAGAAATAAATTAATTGCTATTACAAATATTATCTCACAGGGAAATATACATATTCTAGCGATCTCAGAAACTCATCTGGACTCTACATTGGATAATTCAGCAGTAAGCATTCATGGATACAGTATATACAGGAAGGATAGAAATGAATATGGAGGTGGGGTCGCCATCTACATTCAAGATCACATACCTGCAAACATAAGGAGGGATCTAATGTCAAATGAGATCGAAGCAATATGGCTGCAAGTGTACATCCCTCATTTAAAACCCTTATTAGTCGGTTGTTGTTATAGACCTCCTAACACAAATTCTGATTATTAGGATAAAATATGTGATATGATTGACAAAGTTGGTGATTTCACTAATGAAATGTTTCTACTGGGTGACCTTAACATAAATTGGAATGCAATAGACTGTCCACTAAAAAATAAGCTTCTCTCAATCACAGATGCATGTGGTTTAACACAAGTTGTAACTGAGCCAACTAGAGTGTGTGTTAAAAGAGATGGGTCTAGAACCTCAACATGTATAGATCACATCTTTACTAACACAGCCGAATTATGCACTAAAGGGCTATGCATACCAGTGGGCTGTAGTGATCACAATCTAGTAGCAATTCTGAGGAAAACAAAGGTGCCTAAAGCAGGACCCCAAATCATTTTCAAAAGATCATATAAACATTTCAAAGAAGACCATTTTATTGAAGATGTGAGAAATATTTGTTGGGACAGTGTGTTGGAGAAAAACGATCCTGATGAGGCAGTAGAAAACTTCAACAAACTCTTTGAGGAAATTATTAATAAACACGCACCTGTGAAGAAAAGATCCACTAGAAGTGTTAGATCACCTTGGATTGATAATGAATTAAAGGAATGCATGGAACAGGGAGATAATGCAAAGAAAATGGCAATCAGGTCTAATTATGAATCGGATTGGCAAGTTTATCGCAAGCTAAGAAATTATACAACCAAGTTGAATATAAAGAAAAAGAAAACTCACCATGAAAAGGTATTTAACAACATAAAGCACAACAGCAAGAAATTATGGAATACTTTAAATAATATAATGGGCAGAAAATCTAGATCTATTCCATCATTTCCAGAATCAGAAGGACTTTTTATAACCAGGCCTTTGGATATTGCGGAACATCTCAATAATTATTTTGTGAATAAAGTAAAGAAACTTAGGGATAAGATGAACCTAGCAGATAATGCACAATCCTACTTCAATATAAGAAATCAGATTATGGCAGGCAAAAAGTGTGAGTTTAGATTTACTCCAGTTACAGTTAGTCAGGTAGAAAAATTACTACTTGCATGCAAGGATAAACCAGCTGGAGTAGATAATATGGATATGAAATTGCTCAGACTGACAGAAAATTTGATCTCCACCACAATTTGTCATGTATTTAATTTAAGTTTAAAGAAATGTATTTTTCCTCAGGCATGGAAAACTGCAAAAATTATTCCATTACCCAAGAATCCTACTGTATCCTTCTGTGGCTCAAACAGCAGACCAATAAGTTTGCCGTCTGCCTTGAGTAAAATAATGGAGAAAATTGTCTTTAAACAAATACAAAAATATTTTGCAGCTAATGACTTGAACACTGATTATCAACATGCCTACAGGGAAGAGCACTCCACTGTAACAGCTCTCACACAGATGGCTGATGAGTGGCTGCGTGAAATTGACAACAGACACCCAGTAGGAGCAGTATTATCAGATTTTAGTGCAGCTTTCGATATTATTGATCATAATTTGTTGTTACAGAAATTAGCTTGTTATGGATTTAGTTCGACTGCAACCCGCTTGCTTGAGAGCTATTTGAAAAATAGGAAACAGACAGTTCTGTTTAATGGAAGTTTGTCTGAACCAAAAATAATTGATTGTGGAGTCCCACAGGGAAGTAGTCTTGGTCCATTATTATATTCAATATTTACTAACGACTTACCACTGACCCTAAAGGATGCTAAAATTTCAATGTATGCAGATGACTTGACAGTATATATAGCAAAACCCACAATTGATGAACTTAATAGTGTTTTAAATCAGGAACTTCAAGCAGTGGTGACATGGATAACCAACAATAAGCTAGTTCTTAACATTGCTAAAACAAATAGCATTGTATTTGGGACAAAACTTATGTTAACTAACGAGCCAAAACTGAGGCTATATGTAAATGATGTGGCTGTAGAACAAGTGCAAGAAACCAAACTTCTAGGAATAATATTTGACAATAACTTAACATGGTCTAAACACATTGCGAAAGTAATAAATAAAATGGGCAAGAGCCTTTCAACCATAAGGAGATGCTGGGATTTTCTACCTTTAAACGTAAGCGGAAGTGTCATCAAAAGCCTTGTGTTATCACACCTAGATTATTGCTCAGAGGTTTGGTCGTGCGCTGCCACATCATCTATTAAAAAACTGCAAACAGCTCAGAATAAGGCAGCACAATGTTTACTTTGTTGTTCATATCGAACTAATGTTAGCAAAATGCACAATTGTCTTGCTTGGTTGAATGTAAAGAACAGATTTATTGTTTCATTACTTACTTTTATTAGAAAAATATCTACATCTAAACTGCCAAGGGTTTTATACAAATGTCTGTCTTTCAGTTTGGATAAACATGGTTATAATACGAGGCATGCTACGGAAGGTAGATTTACTCTACCTAAAGTGAAAACAAACAAAATGAAAAGTACGGTAATGTACAGAGCCATGGTTTTATGGAATGCTCTGCCAGGACATATTATTCAAGAGAACAACAAATACAGATTTAAAGAACTATTGAAAGAGCATTTGTTAGCCAAACAGCTCTCGGTGTCTGTTGATGTTTAGTGGAGGCTAATTAGTACAATCAATTTGTAATTTATTTTTATTTTATTTTATTTATTATTGTTATTGTTGTTATTGTGTTATTATTGTTATTATAATTATGTTTTTTTTGTGTGTGAGTATGTGTGTTTGTGTAGTGTAATGTGTTCTCTGTGTTTGTGCACTGCAGTGAAAAGATTATGGTGTTGGGTATGGACTCCAGGAAGAATAGCAATGGCTTTGCCAAAGCTAATGGAGATCCAAATAAAAGATAAAAGATAAAAAGAGTTGAGTTACTTTGAATGACTTGACATTTCACATCCTGCGATTTAATCACTGAACCTGTGCATACTGCAGTGTCGGCACTGACACATTATGTTGTGTGGCCCTAATTCACACACTGACAAACTTCAGTCAAAAGAAATCTTAACAAATGACTCCCATCCTGTAAGTCTGCGTAAACAAACTTATCTTCCACAAAAGAGGAATGTGAGCTTGTGTATGTGTAACAGAAGAGCAAAGTTGATAGTGCAAGAAGCTACAAAAGCTATCTCTAGTTTGTTACTGTTGTGAAAGATCAGCCCTGAACTCGACCTGCCGTATGGCTTCCTGCAGACTAGTGGATAGAAATTAACCAAAGCTGTACTTTATTCTTCACATATGCAAGTAAATCTACTAAATACAACTATTCCAATGGAATAACTCTATTTCACTGAAAACTTTTGCCATTTTAACAATTATGTAGCCAGGCCAAGTTAGTTAATTTTAGTTGAAAACATCCACAACTTAACTAAAATGACATAGTACATTGTATAAATAAATAACAGGTTAGGAGATTTCTTTGTTTAGTATTTGAGAGATATCTCTAAAAGAAATCAACACCAATGCTCCCCTGGTGCCCCGAGCACTCAGTTGGGGCAGAGTCAGGTAATACGACCGCTAGCTGCACCTATAACCGAGCTTATTAGCTAATAGCTACAGTTAGCAGTTACTCTGGTGGTAAATGCAGCACCCTATTTGTTTGCAGTATGAATTTGACAATTCGTATGTATTGCACCTTAAAGAATGAACTCTTCTTCTCCTTTCTCCTCTTTTTCCATCTTCCTCCTTCTTTTTCTGGCTCGTTTAGTGGACTCTTGCTTCTTTCGTCCCCTCCTTATTTCCATTTTCACCTCCTCCCTTGCCAACTTCTTTCCATTTTTCATTATTCCTAAATCAGTGCTTGTATTTGGCCGACTCCCTCCCCCCTCACCCCCACACAGACTGTCTCTTTCCCTCTATCTCATTCACACACACCACATTCTCACACATGTACCATCTGTACCTCTGCATTGTGTCGAGCTACAATAAACCAGTTGTGATGTGGGCACAGGACTGCACTGTGAAACTGCCAGTAGAGACATAATAGTCTGTGGCACGTAGTGTGTGTCTCTCGGTGTGTGTTATCGCTCTGATTCTGGCCCTTTCCACCCCCTCATTTTCTCTCTCTTTCTGCCCGTCTCCTCCTCCTCCTGTGCTGCCCGCAGAAACAAGATAAGTTTGTTGAAAACTCTTTGTTGTTGGAGGCCATTGTCTGTTGCCTCCTGTGAGTAACTTTATGTCCATTGTGATAGATGTGGCCAGACCCTGCAAAGATGTATTAGTTAATTAACTTAATGGCGTGTGTGTGAATATATGGTGTGGGTAGGCAAGTGTGTGTGTGTGTGTGCGCATGTACAGTATGTGCATGTATACAAGTGTATATGAGTAATTTGCAATGCATACAGTGTGTGCATTTATGCGTGTACGTGTTGTCCAGTGAATTGAGCAACATAAAGAAAAAGGCTCACTACCTCAAAACCAGGAAGACAAATTGGAACCAATGGTCTGATCATTCCTCCACTTATAATTAATGATGCTGAGTGCTTCCAAGCGAAGCGCTTATCCCTGCACTTTTTCAGCATAGATCCGACTTTACTACACGATTTAACAGGAAGCATATTGTACAGGGGGTGCTGGTGGTCTCGGGGTAAGAAAAGCGAGCACACGAGCGGAAAGTCGCCAGTTTGAATCTTTGCACCAGCTGGAGAAAATATGGGCTGAGGAAAAAAAATGAACAAAAGGTGGTGTAGCAGACTGCGGTGGCATTGGACAGCTGCCAGGTGTGAATGTGGTGCAGGGCAGGACTGGGAAACAGCATGGAGCTCAATCAACTTTCACAACTTAATTATGTATAAAAAGAAGCCTGAAACAAGTTCATAGAAAAAGTTAAAGACTTAAAGTCCGTGTAAACCAAAATCAGCCATTTTCTTCTAAACACATCAAACAGGTCATAAATGTGTTTACTTAAAACATGTAAAAGCCATTCGGCCATGTAGAATTTAATTTTGGAGCTAGGCTCACAAACAGTTTTTCAACATTTCTGTGTTCAGGATTTAATGGGCGGGTCAGAAATCATGCAAATCATGGCCGCGTTCCGTAACGCGGCTATATGATTTGCATAAACCCCGCCCTGCTGCGGAAGTGCTATAAACACGTTCAGCGCGTCAGCTTCAGCGGTTCTCCCACTCGCTCTCCAGTCTCGGATAGCATTGCTTACAGTAGTTTGCAGCTAGCTAACCAGTCAATCAGTCAGCTAACCAGCCATGTCTCCTCCACATCCTCTGCATCTTTCCAGGATGCCACAGTGTGCAGGGTGACGGCGCTGTTATCTTATTTAAGTTTCCTTCGGATGACAACGTAAGGAAACGGGGAGTCCATTGACGCTGGTCAACTCCGTCCCCGGCTTGCATCCTCTCCTCCGCCGACGAGGAGAGGTGGCCGCTGCTGACCGCAGCTGACACTCTCCGTCCCGCTGACGGTGGGTCCCACCGGCATAATGTGGCCGCCGCGGCCGCCGCCACCACCGCAGCTGCAGCCGACCCACTCCGTCCCGCTGACGGCGCGTCCCACCGGCATAATGTGGCCGCCGCCGTCAGCGGGACGGAGTGGGTCGGCTGCAGCTGTGGTGGTGGCGGCAGCGGCGGCCACATTATGCCGGGTCCCACCGGCGGTATGTGGCGGTAGTATCAGGGCTGCATTATTGGTGAGCCGTCCCAGTGTGAACGGATAATCCGGAGGCGCGGAGCGAGGGCGTGTCGGTCTGACAGTCTGATAACTGCACAGGTCCTTCACTCAACTAAATACAGAGAAATGTCCCACAAAGCAACGTTACATGACCGAACAAAAGTAACGTAGTAACTGTAACTGTCTTTAGCAACTTATATGAGGAAAACAAATCCCACAGCTGTACGTGGAGAAGCGTCTGTCCTCCTGTCCGTCCCCTCCCTGTCCTCCCGACTCTTCCTCACATTTCTGCTCACAAAACAGCGTCTGTCACGCTTGTCACAAGACTTTAACTCACCGAGTGTTTGACGAAAATAAATCACCGCGACCGCCAGCCCTCCTGACCGAGACTACAGGAAACTGTCCCCCAGAAAACAGCCTCCGTCCCCGCGAGTGACAGAGTCAGACAGCGTCCTGTTTACTGATGGTGATTATGTATAATTATGTAATTTAGCGCGACAAACTTCACTCCGTCACTTTCCAGGATGTTTAGTGGGTCAGGATCTCAATCACTACACGTTATAACAGCATCTATATGATTATAAACTGTCCGCAGGTTTAGATAGACAAGGGGAACACCTGGGGAACACCTGGGGAGACACCGACGTCATTAACATGACGTGTAGCCCCCGCCGCATGGGCGTGGTTCCAGCGCCTCTAACTGACACGCCCCCAGCGTTTCACAGCAGAAAGAAGTGCTTGTTTTTCCATGATTTTGAGACCTAATTTTATATACTTAACAATTTTTTTAATCTTTCAAATTTGGCTCAGTGGTCAATGATACATGTTTCTTTGGTGTGACAAACTCATAACACAATTTTTTTGCCGCTTTACACAGACTTTAATTCTTCATATCACTGAGTTTGTACGGACTGCTTTGCCAATTCATAAATATACCAGTTCAAGCCTTTTGTTAAATGGGATCAGATGTCTCATCATGGAAATTAACATTCCTTAACAAGTTACAACAGGAGAAAATTGAGGACAATTCCAAATAACCCAGGATTTGAATTACTTCTTTCACCTTTGCTTGTGTTCCCCACAGGACACACTTGGACTCTTTATTGTAAATGGTGAGGATGTTCAACTGAATAAGTATAAGTAAACATGAGCGATTCAGCAACACACCCTCATACCAAAACAACTGAATAGGTCCATTGCCATTGACTCCAAAAATGACATATCACCGTTCCCCAAAAGGACATGACTGTTACAGTGTACGAGCGTCAGACCAACAGTCCCAACTCGTCAAATCCAGCAGCTTAATCATTGGCCTTTAGCTTCAAACTGTGATGCTCCACCTACCCTTCTTGTGTCAGTTTTGGATGGGAAGGGCTCTACGGTCAGGTTGGCAATAATACATAACATGCAACATCAGGTTGGATTTTCAAAATAAAGCTTGCTGACACATTATGGACTGTAATTTATATTTTCAAATGGTCGTAGTTGGTTAGGTTTATGCAACTACTTGGTAAGGTTTAGGAGAAGATCATACTGTTAGTTAGAATAACTAAATTCAATCTTGTAACCCAAGTTACGATTGTGATGCAACTCATTACGTAATGTGACATATAGTATGTTAGCTTGCGTACGTAACAGAACACTCTTGACGCTTTGTCACAAACAAGACCTGTCTCCTGAAGGAAAGTCCACTGTTTCAGGTGTCCAACCACCCAATCCCGTTATGTTAAGTGAACTTTCATAGTTACCTACATAACATAACTAAAGTTGTTATGTACATAATGTACATGAGTTCAAATAATTCCACCTGACTTGTGGTTTCACACAGGACTGTCCTGTGTTTGTTTAACCAAACCATTCATTTCCAACCTCCTCCCTACATTAACTTTTGCTCTGTTGTTACTTCACCTGACTTCAAACTGTATCAACATCAGTGCTTCCTAATTTACCCACAATGCAACTTGACCGCCAACAGTTCTGTCTAAGATTCAGTTGTGTTGCACTAGAAGTGGCGGTATGAAGCTTGCAGCAGCTAGCCTAAAGCACAGATGAGGAGTTACAGAAATTCAGCGAGCTCACAACTTTCTCTCTCCTTGGCCCCAGATTTTTTTCATTTTCAAAACTTTTCAGCCCTAACTGATACTGACATCACTCAAGGACATTTGTAACACTACCCACACCTCACACAAGCCACACAAATGTCTTTAAACAACTTTCTCTGCGAGGCCTAGGAAACACACTTTGATGTTTAAAATCTGTGAAATTCCCCTAAAGGTTTGCAATGAGTTGTGCATCACCACAAAGGAGCAGAAAACCAGATTCATAGGTTCTCCACATGTATACTGGGTCTTAACTGGAACCAGTAGTTAAACTACATTCATATTTTGTGCTGCGTCAAGTAATTCAACTACTTTTTGGGTATTTTTTTGTAGTTTAACCACTCAATTTACAAACTACAATTTTGGCCAATAACGTGAGATATTTTTTTAATAAAGAAAAAGATCTATATAATATACATTTTATTTTATTTTTCTTTGAAGAAGTTCAACACTGGTGTCCCAGCCAGTGCAGCATGTGAGCGGCTTTTTAGTGTTGGTAAAGATGTTTTTAGTGTCAAACGGAACCGGCTGTTGGATAAAAACTTTGAGAGACTGCTCACGTGTCGTGTCAACAAGCGATTCTGCCCTGGCATCCAGTTCTAGTGCCTAAGTGTTAGTGCCTCTGAAATTCCTGTGATGTTGACCAAAAATGTCAGCTTTTGTTCTTTAAAAAATAAAACTTGAGTTGAGAGGCATATTTGTATGTGAATTTTGGAGAGACACCCATCTGCAGTCAAGATGGCCGACAAGGGCGCCACCCTGAATCAGTTTACCAGCAACTGTGACGGATTCATTCCATTCAGATCTGATCCAATTAATCTTAATGATCTATATCTTGGTTAAGGCATAACAGTGCGCTTTACACGACCCAAGAATTAGATCCAGTCAAATTATGTTTCTGATTCGACCAAAGTGTCAGCTGAACTTCAGAAGGCTGGAAATCCACAAGTACTTGAACGGCCGTAAGCGGTCATTTGGACCGCTAGATTTTAAACTCTATTTTTCTTTAATGAAATTACACCAAAATGTACATTTTAACAAGTTTAACTATACATTTATTAATAACATAGTAAACCATTGTTTCTGCATATTTACACAAGAATTTAATAGAGAAAAGTTAGAACAATTAAAAGTAACTTATTTGGTTATGAATGATTTTATAATAATATATAAGTTAAAAAAATATAATAATCGAAAAAGCTGGAAACGAGCTGATCTCAAACAAAAAAAAGAGCTGTTGTGATCACTGGTCACAGTCTATTCATATTACCTCCACTCTCCTCACAGTCACCACACACGGGCTTGTGGCATTTCAAGTGTCTGAGGTTTGGTTCCGTTTGTAGCTCTTTTGGACTGGCACTGCCTCCATGTCCGTGTCTGCTGCTGCTGCGGTGGTTGCTTCCGCTGCTGCCCACCCTGTGCCAACTGGCGCGGCCGCTTTCCCCTCCATGTATTCTGCCCTCAGCTCCTCTGCCAGCTGCTGCAGGACTTTCCTCCGGGCTCTCCTGCTGCTGGTGCTCCTTGAATGAGATGCGGGCATTGATCCCAGCCAGGTCGAGGATGTTATAGAAGACCGCCACTGGCTATCTTTCAGCCTTTGACTGAGTACGGCCTCGCCGTACTTGGTGTTGTTGTAGTACATCACAGACTCTGGTGTTGCCTTCACCCCACTGAAGGTGCCCACACCTGTGTGCAGGTGCTCAGGATGCAGACATTCTTCCTTGGCTGGTACACAGTCAGAGTCGCATCATTTCAGCACCTTCGTGTTGTGAACAGTTCCGCTCGCTGTTTCATGGAGGGAGGAACTCCCGTTTTTGTTTGCTCATGGTGCCAAACAAGCTATTTAATACAACTATATAATTATTAACTAACAAGTAAATTCACAAAGAGGCACAGCTGGAGACCACAGTTAGAGACAAGAGAGACAATGAAAGCAGCAAACCGCGTGAAAAATGGAACAATGAAACCCCGCAAAGTGATGTGCGGTCAGTTTGACCGCTTATGGCCGAAATAGGTTGACATATCATATTTTGTGTAATTTATATAAAAACTATTCAAAGTTGAAATACAGACACTTTTAGGAAAAGTCATGTAACAGCAGTATTGCATTTTTTCATTCAATGTTATGTGTTATATTTTCTCTATAAGTGTTGATGTTTTCCTCAATTCCTATATACAATTAATGAAAATAAATTAGGTAGATCCCTTTGTATTGTTTTTCATATGCAGTTATGGTGCAACGTTTTTAATTGGGACATTGAGATTAATGGGTAATGGTGGTAAGGACTTGGTGTTTAATAGCTGAACAGTGGTAGTTGGCCCATATCATTTCCTGTTATACACTGGCCCCCCACCACAGAAAGGAAAGTTGATGTGGCCCCCACCGAAAAAATTTGGGGACCCCTGCTGTAAATCATTGGTGGTGATACAGTGCAAGGACTGTATTGCCCAGATATTATACAGGATCTTGTTTGCAGTAAGCTGGCATGCTCTCTCCGCCTTTCCTGTATATGGCCGAGCCTGCTCACCAGAGGATGCTTTCATTAAGCACAGTACAGACTACCCACACATTATTTGCTCAAAAGCATAATAAAGAAACTAAGCTAAAAGACATCAGTCCAGCTTGTTGTTTCCTCAACCACCAGGGATCTTCAGGGATGAGGGGGGCATCATGAGCAACACAGTGGCCACAGACAAGTGTGATGCAACAGAACGGGGAGTTGCTGGGTCTGGAGATGTGTTTATTTTTATGTGTAACTATTAAATTACAGTGTTGGCCTTATTTTTCAGTTCTAGCGTGAATATTAGTGTGAGCAGTAATATTAATATTTACAATCAATATTAATTGTAAATCAACGAAACAGTAACATAAATTAACATTTACCATGTACTAATTTGATAGTAAGTGTTGTGACCGTTTTATCAATTCTCTATTTAATTTGAGAATTCAGTTTATTTAATCTTAGTTATTCTTCAGTCCTATTGTGTGTGTGTGCGTGTGTGTGTGCCCCCTACCACCACCACCACACAAACATAATATTCACATTTTTATTCATAACATTGATATTGAAGCTAAATCCATGAAATGTTAACATTATAACTTAGTGATTATTATAGGCTTCTAACTAACTTCTGAGTAAAGTCGTGGCGAGACAATTAACTAATCAATTATACCGTTATGATAAACATTATGTGTTAAACCATATAGTCTATGGTGTAAATGTAAGTGTTTTCTAAGCTTTTATTTCTGTGATTAACTAACTTCCACTTGAAAGTTCCGGTATGGATTGGATAAATGGCGGCTTTTATTTTGGTTTTATTTTAGTGATTGACCAACTTCCTGTTGGGACTTCCGGTATGGATTGGATAAATGGCTGCACCCTTGTTGGCCATCTTGACTGCAGATGGGTACTCTTGGAGGAATTTTTTGTAGGCTATTATATTTTGTTTCATATACACCATATGTTGATTTATTTAACACCAAGTTAAATGAGTATAATGAGTATAAGTAGTTGCTAAAGCTACTTTTTTTAGCAGTAGTTTTACAAACCACATTTCTCGAGGAGTAGAAATGCAGATTGTTAAAACTACTGCCAGGCTGAACTACATGTAGTTTTACAAGCTACGCTTGCAAAGTAGCTTCCCCACTGCATATACAGTGTTAATATTTAATGGGCCCTGGGCCACTCTGCACTGAAAAAATTGGGCCTCAAGGTCGAAAAGGTTAAGAACCCCTGCTTTAGACCATTGACATATAGATCGTCTAAATAGGGCCCTGGGTTTGTTAACAGTTAAAACTCAATCTGATGGAATGTATACATGCAGGAGTAATGCGACTATCAATTGAATAATCTGGGTGCTTTACTTCAACTATGAGAAATCCGATCCGGTCCGATTTTAATCAGACTGAGGTGTATACATGCATCTTAAAAATCCGGTCATAGTCGGACTAACACAGTAATTCGGTTTTCTTAAGTGTCATGTAAACGCACTGACTGTCACACATTTCATTTTTTGGGCTGGGTTTGGTAAGATTGTAGAAACAAGCAAGAGCATGAACAAGAATATCAACACACACTGCCTGACTACACAGACACCAAGAGCTCTTGCTAGCCAGATGGCTAGTTTGCTTCATTCGATATGTTCTCTCATGCTTTTACTTCAAAAAAAAAAAAAAAAAAAAAAAACTCTGCTAAATGCCAAAATCATGTTAACAAGAGTAAAATGGCAGTCATGAACGTACCTTTGTCCAAAGAGACTACTCGTTGCTTCTGTTGCTAGGAGATGTTTAAGCAGCTAGCCTGCTATAGTCAACAGGCTTTTAAATTTTTTAACTCTTAAGTCAAACAAAAAACAAATATTCAAATCTCCGATATGCCACAATCATGTAGGCAGTAACAAAAATAGCTGTCACAAACATGCCTCAATCTGAAAAAGGCTATCCAGCGCGACAGTTGCTTCTTGCTGTAGGTGTGCGATTCGTGCTAACGTTAGCCACTAAAGAAGTGTGTTGCTGCCACAGTGGCTCTTTTATTGGACTCAGGAGCTGTGTGCTTTGTGCAACTCCCTTAGTGGCTGAACACAAGTGTTACCAACACTGTTGCTCACACTTTATTAGGCTCAGAGGCAATGTGCTTTGTGCCACTGAGTTAACAAGCGGGTTTCTGCCTGGTTTCTTGCTAACATGTAAAAAAAAACATGAATTCCAAATTAACATGTGTGCAGCTGTTCACAACTCACTTCTCTTATCTATTTAGCTGTTAAAAAGGGTAATTTGCAGATTATAATGCAACTACTGAAATAGCACTCCAACAGTTCTCAGCTCCTGCTAAGATTTAGTTCACTGTGAGCCGAATTGTAAACTACAAAAGACACTTACCTGCATTTGAAGTGACAGCACGAACAACCTACCACAGCCCATTGAGTGCTTCAGCTGTTTGCCTCGTCACGTTCTGTGTTTTTACCCTTAAGGTAAACTGGCAAGTCAGGAAGCAGCAGGAATAGGTCGGACAGTCTGCCGTAGACCTGGGGAGAAAGCTGAGTGCACACAGTGACTCATAATTAATGAGGTGCAGCTGGTGAGGCAGGAAGCAGGTCAGAGGGACTGACGAGGTAATGAGCCACAGGCGCACAGGGATCACACTGTGGGCCCCTGGTGGACAGGTGAGGAATGGCAAACGGAACAATAAACACTCACAGAGGCTGTGCTACATCCGGTGGTGGTGGTCGCCTATATAAGGGGCCATCCACACCAGATAATGAGGGGAGAAGGGACTTTAAAATCCCCCAAAACACCAATGTTGACTGGTGACTTAACCCTCTGAGGTTGATTGACACGCCGGCACGTCAAAATCACGTGACCAATTTAAGATGACGTAGCAGCGAGACAGAGCCTCTATGAGTCTCTGTTCTGACTCTATATGTTAGAGCAACCTTCAAACTATATGCCAGTTTTTAAATCATGTTGATAGGCCAAGTAAAACCGGATTTACGATGTATTATGTACGCCACACTTTTTAGCTAACGTTGCCGTCACGTATGCTGCGCGTTTGGTGCAGGAAGAGACGGTAAAGAGATCGGGCTTTCCTCACGAATGTGTCGACAAGCAGGAAGTGCAAGCAAAAAAACACTTTCCTATTGGTGGAAAAAGGCACCACACCAGCCAATCACAAAATTGCATGGCAGACCACGTGATTTGGTTGCTGAGGGCGGGGGGTGAAGATTTGGAAGGGACGGGGCGGAAAAGTGAAAGCAGCAGTGCTGGTCTCAGGGGCAGTGACAGAGATCGCGAGTTGGGAGATTTGTGACATTTAGCGTGTTTGGAGTGCATAGTTAGTGTGTTATGTAGTGTTTAGTGTAGTGTGTTTAAAGTGTAGTGGAGTCGTTTTTTTGTTCACAATGAGGAGACCGATGAATTTGGAGCAGGCAGTGCAGCTTTTCATTGAGCTGGAGGAGCTCAGGCAGACCTGAGCCTTAGGCGTTGCCTGCATCTAAATGTAAATAGCAGAGGTGGGAGTGAGTCACATACGTGCAAGTCATAAGCAAGTCTCAAGTCTTAACCTTCAAGTCTCAAGCAAGTCCCAAGTTAACTGTGATGAAAATAAAGCAAGTCAAGTCATTGCTATTACTCATGCAAGTCAAGTCGAGTCATGGCTAAGGCCAAGCAAGTCACAAGAAGTTACATCACACAAAATTCTGATATACAAGTTTCCTAATTTAAATCAGTAAATAGACTTAGTGGTCATGAAAAGGCTGAATTTTATTTTCAACATCAAACATTAACTCCACTACACCTGTTATTTTTCTACTTAACTGTTTTTTGTGCACAAAAAGTATTGCATCAAAGCTAAATGCAACTAAATAGTGCATGAAGTAAAAAAGTTAAATAAAAAATATATAACCTAAAGTGTAAATGACTCACATCAATCCCTGAAAAATGTAGTCAGACTTTTCAAGTATAATGGTTTTTGTATGTCACTAAAAGGCATTCCTCAAACATAGCTTACTTTAAAAAAACATACTATTCATCTTATTTTAAACACTGACTTTTCTGCAATACTGTCACTTAGTGGAAAGAGTGACTAGAATCTGCAACCTATTAACAAAATAAAGGCTCAGGTGGCCGTATAGAGTCAATCTACACAAGCTGTAGAAGATAATTTGCCACACGTGGCATGGGAACAACAGAATTTTTCATAAGTGCTCACTCTTTGAATCTCTATGGAAATATCTCTTCAACTTTTCTGTAACGCCAAACACTTTATACATCTATATGGACAAGACTGCTTAATTAGATTATTGTCTTTAACAATCATGGAGAAAAATTGGAGGATACTGCTAGCAATCCTGCTGCCTAGAAACAGGCAACTTACAATGCACTGCATTTGCAAAAAATTAAATATGACAGTACTTGGTCACTTAATTGTGAGCGATGGGGTCGCATTATAACCCTGCCATGGCTGAACACACGTTCAACAGGTGCACTTGATGCAGGGACTACCATAGCTCTTACTGCAACCTTGAACAAAGAGGGGAGGGTGTGCTGGTTCAGGGCCCAAAACTGAAGGCAGCTCTGTCCATCACAAATGTCCAAATAGTTAGTCAGCTGAAGATGGGGATTTGAACTTGAATCAGTCCTCTGTTATTTGCGGTATGCTGAGAACAGCCCAGACTGACTCTGTGGCTCTGCCATTGTGATTTGATCCTCATCAGTGGTTTGGGGGATCTTGCATGCCTCTTTGAGAATCAAATCTGATAAACAAGAAAAAATGGTAATCAGAAAGTGCATTCATGTGTTTAACTGTTGGAATACAGTATTCAACATCGAACTGGGTTATTACAAACCGCCATGTCATGACAATCTATATGAACATATTGAAAATGTCTTTTATAGCCTATTACTTCTACAGTCTGACATTAACTTACATTACCACTAAAAACATTCCATACCTTTTATCATCGCGAACACAGCCTCCGTCTCGTTTTTAGGGGCCAGAACATCGTGGGTAAACCACATACTGCCAAAGGAAGGATCCAGCACAGCAGCTTTAAGGTATAGAGGGTCAGAGAACAGCAAGGTTCCTCCATCACTCTGGTCATCTTCCATCCTCACATTTACAAAGATTCCTCTGAATCGTCTTTTGAGTGATCCTTGCAAGCTACGGACCAAGCCACCCAAGTAGTGCACTCTCGCTTTAAGATTTTCCAGATGGTGATTAAGAGAAAGGACACAGGGTACCACAGCACTTATGGTCACAGTTTTTTTCTCCTTGTGTAAGCTCTGTTGCTTCTCCAAATGGTTCAAGGACATCCACAAGTTCTTTAATCTGATTCCACTCTCTAGCTGTGAATACTGTCTCTTTGTGTCCCCCATCTTCAAGAATTTTACACAGTTTGAGGTGGTCACAGTTGTTCACTGACTTCAGTTGTCTCAGAGTGGAATTCCAGCGTGTAATGACAGAGGCAGGGATTCCACGTTGGCCAAACTCCTCCTCAAATTTCTCCTTGAAAGTGGTGCTTGTGTGGAGCAAGGAGCTCAACCTGGAAGCTTTGGAGAGAGCTGCACTGACCAACTTAGTCTCTTTTAGGCCATCTCCTACCAACTGAAGAGTATGAGCAAAACATTGAAGTCTTGTCTGGGTTTTTGCGCTCAAGGAGTTTTCAACCCTGTCTTGCCCTTCCACTGTCAGGTCATCCCAAATGTCAGGATCATCAAGGTCATCATCTTCTTCTCCCTGCCCTGGAAAACTTGTAGTGAATGCTTTTTTCATGTTTGCAGCACTGTCACAGATGATGTGGTCAATCTTTTTCTTGATCTGGTACTCTTCACATATTTGCTCAAACTCTTCACAAATCCTTTCCCCTGTATGGGAACCCTTAAAGCGGTTACACGCAAGCAACTGGGACTTCAACTGAAGATAATCGTCTTCGATACTGACCCAATGTGCTGTGACTCCAAGAAAGCCTCTCATCCTGCGATCCGACCATATGTCTACAGTCACTGACACATGATCTGCCCCTGCGAGTTCACTTTTTAGCTTTGTTTGCCTTTCTGCCACCACACATTGAAGCTTTGAAGTAATTGTTCTGCGACTCACTGGAGAGTACTTGTTGTCCACTACTGACAAAAAGTTATGAAAGCTTTGATTTTCAATGATGGACAGTGGCATGTTGCAATTTATAATGAGGTCTGACAGGATGGAATGTGTAATGGCTTTCTGCTGGGGGTGGTTGCAGTCATATAACTGCACTTTTGTTGATTTAATGTATTGGGAGGCTGGCTGGGATCAGACGTCCCTTTTGAATGAATGTATTCTTCGTATCTGTAGACACAATAAACTAAAGAGGGTGGTTAGTCAATATTATGACGTAATTGCTTAGTTTTATCAACTTTAGATTTATTTTTTTAAACCCATGAGTACAAGAATAGTTGATTAATATCAACCCTGGAACTGCACCATACTGCACATCCTGACAGCTGAGAATATTACTCTCAGGTATTGTTCCCCCTCTATAAAAGGAGGCTGAAAATTACAGGACGTTTGTTCTGTCCTGAAATGTGTGTTTCTCTTCTATAAAACACATTCTACATCTCGGAGGCGACGTCTTTACACATAGGGCCCTTCTCTTTTCAAACGGGGCAGAGCTCCGTGAGAAACAGTAGAAAAGACACAGACACAACACCTGAGGGAGAAGCAGGTCCGTTGCGGACGTGCACGAAAAAACACGGTGTCGTGTTGGGTTGTGAGCGTGCATAATGCGCGCCAATATTTAAAATAATGGCTTTGAGCGCACTGAAGACGCTATATCTGAAACTCACACATGCTTTAACGAAGACGGCAGCCAAAGTCACCCAGCCTTTGCTTTAGATAGTCATGAAAAACCCTGCGTTTAGCCATGAGCACACAGCTAAGCTCAGTTAGGTAACGTAACGTTAGTAGCGTTAGCTAACGGAGCTTAGCTAACGTGCCCACATTAAGCCCCCACTCCCCTCTTTTGCATTAACGTTTTGTGTTCTCACAATGCACAATCACTTTGAAGCCTAACATGGTTAAATAGCATCTAAAACGTCATAGCGTTAGCTAAAGTTAGCTAAAGACACACAGTCACCTACCTCTCTTTGTGGGTCCTTAAGTGACGTAAGAAATTGGACGTGGTTGTTGTTGTGTCACATATTTTAGAGCTGCATACTCTGCATACAGCTGTTCTCCTCTTTTCTTCGGTGACATAATCTTTAAATCCAAACTTCACGATTTTCGGAGCTCCCTCCATGCTGCTGCTCCTCTGATCTTGTCTGCCACTCTGGCACGCCTGCCAACTGACAGGCTTACACACACGCATGACACAGTGGCAGAGGGCAAAGTAACGTCTCAATATGCGCGAAAAAAAAAAAGAAAGAAAGAAAAGCCAAGACTTTTGAGTCATCTGTGTCAAGTCTAAGTCAAGTCTCAAGTTATGAATGCCAAGTCAAAGTCAAGTCAAGTCTTTCAACAGTCTTAGTCAAGTAAGTCTCAAGTCCTCAAATTTGCGACTCGAGTCTGACTCGAGTCAAGTCATGTGACTCGAGTCCCCCACCTCTGGTAAATAATCACATATAACTTTGCTAAATTTGTGCATAAGCTTTTGAAATGTACAAACAACAATTTATATTTGCATTATAAGTCATAAAAATGGTTCGTTGAGCATATTTGTGGTTTTCACAGTAAAAAAACTAACTTTTTCCTACTCTGATTTTATGTTTTTTTGTGATTTTAGGTCCATTGTGTTAATATAGTATGTGAAAATGAAAAAATAACTGTATAGTCACACATGTGAGGTTGTGGTGAAAATAATGACACCAAACAAGGCAAGGTAAATAGTTTTTAAGGTGAAATATAATAGTAAAATCAAAAATAGTCACAAACGGCCAATTATAGCCCAGACCCCAGAGGGTTAACTACTGTGTTGAGAAGCCCGCGGTGGAGAATGAATGAAAGAACAACATGAGACATTGTTAAAGTACACTTAACTTTTTCTAGTTTTCTTGCAGAAGTTTTTCATGCTGGCTTTCTAAATAAAACACAACATGCAGTAACGTCAGAAGCAGTTAATACAGCAATCACTGTGTGCGCCTGTCTCCATGGTGATGTATGTGTCTGTCGTACAAGGCAGAACGGCAGGTGAAAATAAAGTACAATATATTTAAATATAAGTTTGAGCACACATGAACAAAAAGACACACACAGCCAGAATCCCATATGAAAAAAGTGAGTTGGTCATTGCTGTTGAAGTGAAGGGGATTCCCTTTGAATCTGTGGAGGTTTGATTAACGAGCAGTAAATCATGGAGGTTGTGAAGGACAGCCTGTCATTCTGCCCTCTCAACAGCTGTGAGTGATGTCGCTGTCTCTCACTCCTATTCATGATGTTTACGACTCTGTCTGGTTTATTCTATCAAAGAGAGTTAAACAACCATTAGTCACATCTTTATTAATATGTCTTTCCCCATTCAAATAGATGTTGATGGAGGTTATCAGTCATCTAAATCATGGTACTTCTTCATGTGCTGTATCTTAGGCAACTGGACTTGTTCCAGTTTCTTGAAGACGTTCCACCTCTCATCCAAGACGCTTCATAAGTTCTAACTAACTGGAGGGCAGTTGCAGGCTTTTAAGTTCTGTGTGGGAGTGTCCTTACAGAGTTGTTAAGGACACAATGTGAGCTCTCTCTCTCTCTCTCTCTCTCTCTCTTATTTATTTATAAGAGCGATGCAATATTGTGTTGATGACATCATTTGCAGCCTGCGCAGTAGTGATCGGTCATCCAGACCCCGTCTGCTCAATCAGGATTCAATCATGACGTCATACCCCCTTTTTATAGCATCAACTCATCAAAAACAAACTTATATAAAATAACCATTTGAACGTATGCAAGTGTTATCTAAAATGACACAAACCATTCTTTGAGTTTTTCTTTTTCTTTCTTCTTACTAGTTTGTAGTTCTGCATATGTCACATCTGCTTACATGTAGGGGGAGGGACTTACTGTAGCCAGCCAGCAGGAAGTGATCTAGGCTTCACTCTTGAGGAGCTGTCTGGATGGAGATTGGAGCTTGTCCATCCGTCAATGGTCTCTTTTGTATTAACACTCTCTGTACCTATGTAATACTAGCACAGTCTCATTCCTAACTTGGCACGTGACATAGGCGATGTAGGTAATTTACCTGGTGAAAATTTGCCATTTAAGGGAGTTAAGTTGCTTGCGAAGTATAACTTAAAAACAACTCACTCTTGACGGGGAAAGTCCACCATTTGGTCTAACTCTAATCCTAAAACTAAAAATTAAGAACATGTTAACCCAGGAAGCAAAGGAATATAACAATAGAATCCCTTGAAAATAAAATTCTCAGCATAAGAAGTATTTCCTGTTATACCCTGTTCATAATTTAGTGCACTGGCACCCATAGTACTGCATGCACTGCATAGAGACCGTGCACAGGAATGAGACAGCCCAAAGAGAATGGGATTAGAGCCTGACATTCCATATTTCACTCTACTTTGCAAAAAACTCCGCCAAAGTAAGTAATTGAATCTTATATTCAATATCGAGATGTGATGTTTATGAAAGCAAGAGAAGGCCTCTGCCAGTGTGGCAAGATAATTCCATTTGTTTCCAATACTGCTGAGCTTGTTCTCTGGAAACAAGCACTGCAGTCTCACAAGCAAAAAAAAAAATAAAAAACAAATAAAGCACTCCATTCCATCTCTATCAAGAAAATTACAGTCAAAGTCAGAACATTCTTCATACACGTTGACTTGCATTTGCATCAAGTTAAAGTTAGTCACACACCATACGCAGATTCACTTCTTCAGGGACGCAAGAATTTTCCGTTTATTGTTTTTGTTCCGCGTACAGCACCAAGCGATCGCGTTCCCATCTATGTGTCAGGCAGGTGGCTTTGAATGTGCAGCCTGACTGTGGAATAATGAGAGACGCATTCATATTAATGCACCGTGGTGACTTAAAAGAAGACTTGAAAGGGAGTCGTGCTCTGCTCTTGCTTTTGAGTCTGCGTGGGCTCTGAGAAAGGTGTGTGTGTGGGAGGAGAGGTTGACTGTCAGTGACTGAGGATCTTACTTCAGTGTCCAGCCAGAGAGAGAGCAAGATACAAAGATACAGAGAGAGAGAGAGTGACAGAGAGAGAGAGAGAGAGAGAGAGAGAGAGAGAGAGAGAGAGAGAGAGAGAGAGAGAGTGGAGGCGTATAGAGAGGAGTGGGTGGAGGAAGAGGCCTTGAGAGGGATGGGAAGATGAATGCGGGGGAAGAGATAAACACAGGCAGGAAAAGATGGAAAGGAGTGGAGGTGCACCTCGGTACACATGAAGGATACTAGAGCTCCTCCGCTTATTGGCTATAAAGCCCCATGCGTCAGTGTTCAGTGGTTTTTACGAAAGCCTGGGTGGTAACATCAGCCTCTGGTGATTACAGGTCTGTGGCTGGAATGAAAGCTCACGACTGCACTGCACAAAAAATAAGTCAGTTTTTTATTTTACAGCCTAGTTTAACTGGTTTATTAGTTATGCCCTGAGGTGCACCGGAGAGTAAACATAATGTCTGGCAATTACAACCAGCGGTTTTGTCCTCTGTTCTGTCTTCAGGATTGCACAGAGCGACCATTAACCCGGGCTCTGCACATCCTACAGTGATCCCTCGAAATGTATGGTTGCCTTATTTTTTTCGTGTGTTTTGTGACAGCGTGCTCTCATTCGACATGTGCACCTGAGATACAGAATATAATGCCTTTCTCCTCCAGCATCAGCTTCGGAAGTGCTTGTCTCCACTGTCAAGTGCTACATCTGGTTAGACTTTGAAAATAAAGCTTTCTGCCAAATAATTGACTTATTATGACAGATTGCCATCAATGTTGTCAAATGGTCTCAATTTAGTTTGGGTTAGGCTCCAAAATGAGGCTACTTGGTTGGGTTTAGGGCAAGATCATTGGTTTAATATAACTTCAATTCCTCTTGTAACCTTCTGTAATATAAGCGATGCAACTCATGTCAATTTAAGTAGGCCACATATGTCACGTAAGGCATGTCTTTTGTGTATGTTAACTTACTTCTATAACTTAACTTGACTCTTGGTCACAAACTGGACATGAACAACAGTCTCCGATGGTAAATTCCAGTCTATGACTCATCCAACCACTTTTCTCCCTGTTTATACTACTGCACCAGAGGGGCCCTTCAAGAGGTGATGCTAGAGGGGAACTTAACTTAACACTGATATCCACCCATGTACAAAAAGTTTGACTGAGCCGGCAAGGGGCTGTGTAATAACACTCCCATCTTCCTCTGCGCTCCTCCTCCTCTCTGTATCTTCCTGTCTGCACTAAAGCCGAACCCCTCTGTGTAGAGATAACCATGGATGGTGTGTGGGAATGAGTCTGCAATTACAACAAGGAAATATATTAATTTATTGAACTGTAAAATCAATTGTTACAGTGCGTGGGGAAAAAAAACTGCAACTGCAATTATGTTGATGTTGAGCCAAAAGGGATTTTAGGGTCTGGGAACACTGATAAAGCATCGATCGCTTCTCTTTTTATTTCTCCGCTCATCTACTTTTCTCTTTCCTCTGTGGGCTTCCCTCGTTCTTTTGCCTCCTTCTGTCTCTGTTCATGTCCGTCTGTCCTGCCCTTTGTGGCTTCATTATTTGCAGCTATTGGCCGTGAGTGGTCACACAAGCAATATAAACATCAAGTGTTTGCTAATACTTAGTGTTGCTTTATGCAAATGAAATAATTAAAACTCGATATCTGTCATATGATCTTCTCCTCCCTTCCTTTCTTGTCTTATCTTCACTGTCTAACCTGCCCTAACACTGTTATTCTTACAGCTATTATAGAGGTCCCATTGTTAGACTTAGACTGAGCTTCTGTTTCATATTTTGGCCTTGCGTTTAATCACTGTCTCTTTGTGGTTTGCATCCCTTATTCTCCAGGGAAAATGAAGGTGCACTCATGCCAATGTTCTCCTTTGCCAAGCAAAGCTAGCTATTATCACTGCACACGAGGAGGGGATGTTATTGATCTGCTAACTTTGTTCCAAACCTCGGTAACAGATAGAATTTCTTTTGACCCAATGTATCATCAAAGAGAACAATGGAGAAAAATTATCTGTTCCTGTCTTTGCTTTTCTCTCTTCCAACTTTACGCTCATAAGTTCCACCAAGGTTATCGCCTGAAAAAGCTGCTTTCTGTACGGTTAGGCTGGCGACACTCGAGTGGGAGAGTATATAACTGGAAGGCTACTCAGAGAGCACAGGCCAAGGCCAATAGTCTATGGTCGTAACTAAATCTGCAAGCACAACATGTTTATATATATATATATATATATATATATATATATATACATATATATATATTGTAACGTGGTCGGTGCAGGGGAAGGTTATGGTCCTCTTTCAGTGGCGGTAGCTCCGGTTAGCTCAAACGACACGGCAGGCAACATATGGGATTTCCGCACATACTTTTATTCCACTGTAACTTACAGACCATACCAAGCCAGGTCGCTACGGCACTAGTTATCACACGCATACATGCCTTGACACACATAGGCTGAGGATCCTACACCTATACATCACAATATAAAATAAAATAAAAGGGTGGTCTTCACTCCGCTGGCGGCATTGCTACGCATGGTGGAGCGGAAGCAGCAGCTCTTCTTCTAGGTACAGGTTACATTATCCACTTAACAATATATATATATATATATATATATGTATATATATATATATATATATATATATATATATATATATATATATATATATATATATATATATATATATATATATATATATATATATATATACATACATGAAGCTGTTTGAATATCAACATACTGTATGGTTGTGCCTAGCCGAAGCCTCAATTTGTATGTGAGAAAGAATATAATTAGTTGCATGATATGTTTGTATTTGTATTTTCACTGCCTGGTGTTGTCACAAATATGGCAGTGTTACAGTTGCACCACCCCCAAGTGCTCCATAACACTGCTTTGTGTGTGAGCAACTACATTTCAATCCAGAGAGACTTAATATGAGCAAGGAAGTATCTACTGACATGTTCAATAAAGATGAAATTAGTATATAGTGTTTAGTAATTAGAGCCCATCCTGATGTTATTGAATTTTAAGGGGGAAATGAAGCTATGTGTGGTATAGGATCCCCCCTGATGGAGTATAGACACTGGTGGTGGTGAGATCTTAAAGGATGTGAGGGGGCGTGGGCAACAATTTTCATGAAAATAAGGCTAGTAGATTTTTCTGTAATCCTGTTGACACACAGACAAACATACCAACAAATAAGCTAGAATGGCACTCAGTAGAGCGCATACCTCCACCATGGCCTAGCAGTCCCCTTTAAGCAAGCCTAATCCATTATTAAAGCTACACTGATGATGATGCTACAGGGTCTTGTGATACGGTGAATGTTGGCTCTCAACACAACATTGTTGTGATGTGATGATTTTTGGTTGTAGTTAGCACCTACATTACTTCTGACAAATTGTTACAGACCTGGGACTTGTATTTACTACAGTGGTGTTGCACTGTAGGGGCACCAAATAGCGCAACATGCCAATTTCTACGTAATGTTGCTTTAATAAATACATATATAAATGGGCTAGATCAGGATTTTACTGAGATCTTTAATTGTACTCACTCGTAGATAACAGCCACACCTCATTGTTTTCGTCATCCATCCATCATTCCCTGAGAAATTTACGAAAATGTGGAATAGCGGCCTCTCCCACAATATTAAGACAATTACCAAATGTGATCTCCCTGTATCACTTTAATTTTTAAACTGCTTAATGTTGAAGTAAATAAGAAAAAATCCTGGATCAGTCCCTTTTCCATATCCACACCAGAAGTTAACAGGGTCTATTCTGGGCCGAGACTCCATCCAAGTTTTTTGTAAATCCGTTCAGTAGATTATTTGTAATTGTGCTGACAAACCCACCAACCAAACCAACAAATGGACACAGATGGAAAAAAAAAAGCAACTAAATACATAGAATCAGTGTGTTTAAATTATATTTGTATTTGTCACTGCATGGTCAACTTAGTTTTATCTACTTTGGATGATTTGGAGGAACAAAGCTGGTGCTCAAACAGCGAATTTGTCATCTCTGTAGTTTACAGAAAAGATTTGAACCTGTTGAGCAGAGAGTGTGTTAGTCAATAAAAACAGGTGTGCACTCTGTACACACAGGTGTACTGAATTTTTGTTCCTTTTTTATTTGATAGTGATGCAGTTTGCAACTGATGTGCTGCACAGATGTCATGGATATTGCATATTTTCAGCCCTGGTTAGGTTTTTAAATGTACAATGCAATGGAAATATTTAACTTTCAATGGTTTGTATCTTAAAACCACAATACACAAAATATGAGAATAGAATTAAATGCACATACCAGATTAGATCAACACACCTGATTCAAATGATCAGCTACCCATGAAGCTCCGCTGAAGCCGGATAGCGACCCAGTCTTTTGTATCCGGTGTATTGGGGCAGGGAGCATCTGTTGAACATACTGTGTTACCTAATATTTCCTGATGTTGTTAAAGGTTTGTTAAAAAAACAAACAAATAAATAGCAATGTATAGAATGATAATGAAGGGTTCCTACAACTAATTTTCATATATCATCCTTACAGATCTGTTGGAAATCACTCAGATTAAAGAAAAAAAAGCAAAGACAAAGTTTTAAATGTTACCCAAACTGTATGTTGTGTGATCCATCACAGTTCACAGACGGACGTCCCTGTTTTGACTTTGACCTTCTGTACTGGTGCAGTTGCTATGCAACAAGACATAACTGGCACAGGCTTACTATCATTTTTACCTCCAAATCAAGTGATTGGGCAAACTGCTGTAGTTGGACTATGAAAGAAGGCAGCTGTGGCTCAGGGGTAGAGCCAGCATCTTGCCATCGGAAGGTCGCTGGTTTGGATCTGCAGAGCTTTGTCTATTTCCTGTTGTTTCTCCTGCGTTGTCCCCTCCCTTCTTGTTGTATGTTCGTCTCCCTCTGTCTGTCAGTGTTATGTCTCAGGCTGGGCGTGGCTGACCTACATTCTGCTCATCAGCCAGACTCCTCTCACCTGCTGCTCCACACACCTGCGGTCCATCTGCACTGATCACCAGTTACCTGTCTTAAGCCGGTCTTCCCCTCAAGTCTTCGCCAGCTCGTTGTGAAACCATCCATTGTAACACCAAGGCCTCGCTTTAAGTATGTTTTGTGCAATTCGGCTCTGTTTTTTTGCCCGCCTAAAACCTGCCTTTCCCCCCTCTGTGCTGCCACACTCACCTATTGTCCTGTCTGGACCCCTGCTCTGGACTTTCAGCTTCAGACTTTCTGGGAACTGATGCTGCCTCATTTTCAACTTGTTGTTTTTCTCATTAAAATTGTTTTTTTTTTCTAAACTCCTGTCTCCGGTGTCTGCAATGTGGGCCCAATTTTGAATACTGCTTGAGTATAACAATATGGTGCTGCATTTACAGAGAAGAGGGAACACGAGTGTAACTTTGTGTTAAGCCATCCATATAAAATGACTGTAATGCTACTTTATGTGTTAAAGTGAAATAAGCACAACAGTTAAAGAGGGAATGAGCACTGTATTCTTAACTAAACAAATATACGGCACTTTTCACAGGCACTCACTTTCTGTTGGAGTGGCTGTTTCATCCCACCACTGATTTTTCCTCTTTGTCCTCCCTCTGCCAGCATTTACCTCCTCTTCCCTGTCCCCTTTCCAGTCTCTCGCTATAATCCAGTCTGTGGTGTGCAGCCACAGACTTTCTTGCTAATGAACAATTGTGTCTTTGACACTCACCTCACAGCAGCGGGGCTATGAGAAAGAACAATGAGGCCCTGCCAAGTTCTCAGCCAGTTTCCAACCTCCCAATGTCAAACTTTGGAGTGCTGCCTTAAAGTGCGAGTACAACAGAGGCAGGGGTCATATTAGATTCTAAATGTTCAGGCGCAGATGGGGCTCCAAAAGATTATGTGGATTTCATTTGAATTTCCTGTGCTTAATTCAAACGCTTCTGCATGTGGACAGAGGAAGCAAGCATGACGTGTTAAAGAAGTGCGAGCTCAAGCCTAATGGATTTTCTCCCCTTGTTGTTCACCCCACAGCCCTTTCTCTTTGTTTTGTTGGACTCAATCATAACAATGACTTTCTTTAATCAAAATATGTGATTATTTGCGCCTCTAAACTGGGGGGCAAATGTAATTATACTTGCATGTGATTGTTTAGATGGCCCTGATGTGGCTATTTTGCCATTGAATGTGTTAAATGTGTTTACATGCACAATCCAGTGACCCCAAACACAGGCTAACATGTTGCCATTATTTTGTTAACCATTTTTTGCAATTGTATATTTCATGCTTAATGTATATCCCTGGAAAGTGTTATTGCTGACTCATTACACACCAGCTACCGGCAAAGCCTAAAAACTTTTTATACAGGCAAACATCATCCCTTTACATCCATCGATCAGTATAAACACTAATGGGAAATTATGTTAAATGGATTACATTTTGTTAGTGTTTGCTGTACTTTTGGCATTACAACCCTTACGCAAGACTCACAACATTTTTACAATGTGATTTTCCAGCTAAACTAGTTCTTACGAGCAATAGATTTTAAAGCCATCCAGTAAAACCCACAGCATTTCAGTCACGCTTGGTTAAATTTCCGTGCAAGAGACTTTCAAAATAACCCTGTAACACAGTCAATAACATGTTATGACATTGAATTAGTAAAATGATATAATAGAATGAGATCACTCTAGTAAGGAAAATGTAATTCAGTACATCAAGATAACTATACTGACATCACTCATGACAAAAACACATTTTCAAAGTGCTGCTGTTGGGTGGAGCTGTGTTTGAACGTAATTTTTTTTATGGAGTAGAGAGGCTGCTTGAATTTGGTCCAAAACCTTCAGCCACAACAGATCAATACAAGCAAATTATTGCAGGACACGATATGAGATACTATCAGAGACCATCTGGCTGCTTGCAATACTTAAAACACAACACAAAAGATATTGGTGACGGGGACAAAGGCGATGTGTAAAAACAAGCAGGAGGTGGGGGGCTGCTGCAGCATCCTCGACACCTGACTGTCCTGCAGCTATGTCTGCGACGACACTGTGTGGAATAGTAACCTGTTGAGACATTGCTAATTGTCAGGTGTCTAGTAGATAGATGCTAAATAGTTACTAAGGTAGCTTGCTGGTTGGCTACTAGTCATTCCTAGGCAGTTAGGTGGGTCAGCTGGTGGTTGCTACATGGTTGTTATGGTTTTAGCGGCCACAGAGGAAGTCAGTTGCTGGGTGGTTCCTTAGTTAGTAGATGTATTAGCTCATTGGTGGTTATATGTTCGCTTACTGAGCAGTAGGCAGAGTTAACATATGACCTTTGAATTGTTAGTAATGTGGTGAAATGGTTGCAATTTGGTTAGATAACACTGTATGCAACTACAGGGATAGATGCCTGTATGTTCATGGGTGCATTGTAAACATGAGCTGACAGTGGCTATCTGGGATATATTTTACGGTGGGTGCACAGTTACCTCTAATAAATCAGGATTGATTTCAGGCAGACACATGTAGCAATAGGAAAATGGCACCTTCTGTGTTGCAAAACTACTTGATTTCCCCCTACTGATGACCTATAAATGCTTTTCCAAATGTTTCCGATGGTGGTACGTTTTCTAAATAGAGTATCAGAGCTTGACAGGTGTATTGGATTATTGTTTTGGCTGAGAGCTGAAATATTAAAAATAACAAAGTATATTGCATTGTGATTTCAAATTGTTGCACTCCAGATGGCCTTCCATTGAAGATGGCCTCTCCTTCATGACTTATTCAGTTGTATTTGGCAAGACAGACAACTCTTTCCAGCCGTCTTTCTGACATTTGAGCACCCCTCACGCTGTGATCCTTAAACATATCATCACAAGAGAATTTCAGATTCTTTTTGCTCTCATTCTGGATTTCCTCTCCCTGTTTTGTCTCTGAGTTTTGTCTTTAATCTGCCCCTCTGTCTTTTCATCTTTCTTCCCCATCTCTTTGCTCGCCTCTCTCTTTCGCAACATCTTTGGCGCTCAGCAAGAAACACGTTGCCATCGGGAGAAAAGTAGACTTACTGTTGCTCTTTTGAAGCATCGCACATCTTACAGCGCAAGGGCATTGCTATGATCAGAGGAAAAAAGATAGTTGGGGGGGGGGAGGTAAGACCCTGGGTAGACATGGGAAGAGGGGGGGGGGACAAAGAAAAGGAGACAACATTGCTAACAAACAGATATCAACGGACAGGAAGGAAAAGGTAGGGATAAAATGCGAGATAAATTCTGTAAATTGCAGAACAACTAATGAGGAAATGAAGGGAACAGAGAGAGTTCACAGGAAAATGTAAGAAAATCAGGACCTGGGCATAGACAAGATCATAGGGTTTAGGATAGAGCATGTATGAGAGAAGAGACCCTGAGGTGGGATCTTCCTCTTTCACCTTCTTATCTCCAGTTCCCAGGGTTTAGGCGAAGCCTCACAGAAGACCCAAGGACTCAAGAGAACGTTCCACAACCATACAAGAGTGAGAAAAGTTAGAGAGCAAAGTGTGGAGCAGTAGTCAAAGTAAAGAGAAGACAGACCAAGACAACGGAGACAAGAAGAGAGTGGAAGAAAAAGTCTTATTAGAAAGATGTGAGAATAGAAAGAAAGGGACAACAAGAGGTGGGAGATATGAGTGAGGAGAGGATACAGGGAGAAAACAAACCAAAAAGAGAATTAACATCTCGGGAACTGTTGAACATGTCAGGGATTACACTTTCTTTCTGAGACTGAAAGAAAAGATCTACAAAAATTCAATATCATATGTGTTATGTGCAGACCTGGTGTCAAGATGCTGTTGGCCTAGCTTAGTGTCAAAGGTGAAAGCGGGGGAAGAAGCTAGCCTGTCTTTGCACAGAATCCATTAAGACAGTCCACAGAAGATTGCTAACATGCTCTATATGCTGCTGCTAATCAGGTTTATGTATCCTGGTTTAGCATATTAGCATGATAGCATTTACAATTAGCAATTAGAAATTCAATACAAAGTACATTCATGGCTGATGTCATTCTTAAGTAAAGAACAGCTAACTGAAGTGGATCTGTCTAGACAGTAAGGTTGCCAGAACTGGTAGCTCTCACTATGATTTGTGCTGTAATGGAGACCAAAACCCAAACTGCGCTTTTCCAACCTTATCTGGTAAACTGCTCCTTTATCTAAAAACCAGCAGAAATAAGAAAACAAGAAATCCAGAATGCTGTTATTGTCACTCCCACTCTCCTCACCACCCTCTTCATGTTTCTCTGGCTCGCTCCTGAGCAGGTGTAGCCTCTACTCAGGCTTTCAGCTGACATGTTTGGCCTCAAACTGCACCTCATCAGCTCATCCAGCCTCTCATGCCTGTCCCCGCCTGTTCAACACTTGGCAGGCTCTCCAAACAGCTCCCCCTTCTACTCGAGCTACCTAAATCAAAATGAGACCAGTGTTTGTCAGGAAAACATTTCATGGCTGGTGTGAAGAATGCCTCTGAAAGAGCATTTAGACCAGATGAGACTCCAAACAGAGAACAAATAGTCTTTTAAAGAAATCAAGTTTTTTTAGACAGGCTGAAACACAGTCTATCACTTACTTTTAAAAGGTAGGCCTGGTGTGTTAATTAACAATGGGAGAAATCTCAACTCAAGTTGAACTATATGGTTTTCTCATTGTTGTTGTTGTAACATTATCATGTCAAAACATCACTTTATTCAATGCTTTTGTTTATGTCTAAATAGAAACATAGAGCATATACAGTTATTTATATACATATATACATTAAAATTGAGGACAGTTTTCAGACTTCTGTCAGGGTGAATGTAAACAGCAGCAACACGATGGTGATGATAAAATGACCGGCAATTTCATATTAAAAATTGGACATCAGGTGAACACTGTCCATCAACAATAACTGTGTCTGAGCACCATGCAGCAATGAAGTAAACACAGAGTCCACCTCTCCTCGTCCTGCTTCGTCCTAATCTGGAACAAGTTCTGCCCGTGCAACAGCCTGATCTTGGAGTCTCATTTCTCCATTTCATTTTCTGGACTTGTCATCAGCCAGGAGCAGGCGTAAATCCAAGCTGCACTGGGATGGCTGTTATCCCGACTCTCTTCCTCCCTGGGGTGGGCCAGCTGGTCAGCTTGGATGGTCGAAAGCTGCCATGGGTAGTGGCCGCCTCAAAATCCGCTTCTCCTAATGCTGCACTTTCTTCTCCAGTCTGTCAATACCTTAAAAAAAAATACTGTAAAGGTAACAGATTGACAGACTGAAGTTTGATGAAGTTACCGACCGCTGCATCTGGTGCTGTAACAATGTCTCTTGCGGCAATCAACACAGTGGAGCTGGATAAACGATACGAAGATAGGATGATTTTTCAAAAACTTCTGCAGCTTAATGAGCAAACTGTCACAGCCCATCAGTACTGTGGAAGGGCTTTTAAAGATACTGGACTGCGCATAACAAGACGCAATCTGCCAGGTTTATACTGTATGTCACTCGATAATCATGTGCCTTGTTGTTCAGGTGTGCTTTCTCTCTCTCTACTGTTCCAAAACATCAATTAGCTGCTGTCTAGTTAGGAAATCAATGACAGAAAGGGATAACAGAAGAGTCGAAGGAATAGAGGGTGAGAACAAAGAGACTTTAAAAGAGTAGGAGGTGTGAACACCAATGCAAGATTTAACAGAATCTTTCTTTGGTCTCTATTTCATTCTGGTTGCTTACTCGATTAAAAACAGAGATAAAGCTCTGAACCACACTCATACGGTGGACTCTTAAGTGCTGAAATGTATGTTGATTTTCACAGGATCCACCACTTGTTACAAATACACTATATTGCCAGAAGTATTTGCTCACCTACCTTGACTTGCATATGAACTTAAGTGACATCCCATTCTTAATCCATAGGGTTTAATATGATGTCGGTCCACTCTTTGCAGCTATAACAGCTTCAAATCTTCTGGGAAGGCTTTCAACAATGTTTAGGAGTGTGTTTATGGGATTCTTTGACCATTCTTACAGAAGCGCATTTGTGAGGTCACACACTGATGTTGGACAGGAAGGCCTGGCTCTCAGTCTCCACTCTAATTCATCCTCAAAGGTGTTCAATCGGGTTGAGGTCAGGACTCTGTGCAGGCCAATCAAGTTCATCCACACCATGTCTTTATGGACCTTGCTGTGTGCACTGGTTCACAGTCATGTTGGAACAGGAAGGGGCCATCCCCAAAGTGTTCCCACAAAGTTGGGAGCATGGAATTGTCCAACATCTCTTGGCATGCTGAAGCATTCAGAGTTCCTTTCATTGGAACTAAGGGGCCAAGCCCAGCTCCTGAAAAACAACCCCACACCATAATCTTTACACTTTACACTTGGCACAATGCAGTCAGACAGTTACTGTTCTCCTGGCAACCGCCAAACCCAGACTCGTCCATCAGATTGCCAGATAGAGAAGCGTCCAGAGAACGCGTCTCCACTGCTCTAGAGTCCAGTGGTGGCGTGCTTTACACCACTGCATCCAACACTCTGCATTGCACTTGCTGATGTATGGCTTGGATGCAGCTGCTCGGCCATGAAAACCCATTCAATGAAGCTCTCTACGCACTGTTCTTGAGCTAACCTGAAGGCCACATGAAGTTTGGAGGTCTGTAGCAATTGACTCTGACCCCGCTGACCCCGCTCTGTCATTTTACGTGGCCTACCACTTTGTGGCTGAGTTGCTGTCGTTCCCAATCGCTTCCACTTTGTTATAATACCACTGACAGTTGACTGTGGAATATTTAGGAGCGAGTAAATTTCACGACTGGACTTGTTGCACAAGTGGCCTCCTATCAGTACACAGTACCACGCTGTAATTCACTGAGCACCTGAGAGCGACCCATTCTTTCACAAATGTTTGTAGAAACAGTCTGCATGCCTAGGTGCTTGCCTTTATACACCTGTGGCCATGGAAGTGATTGTAACACCGGATTTCAATAATTTGGATGGGTGAGTGAATACTTTTGGCAACATAGTGTATGAAATGTGTTGGACCAGAGGGGGTTTTCTCCTTCTCCTCCTAAAATAGTTTTTGTCTTGTTTTTCTCACTGTTTTTGACATGAACACGATCACATCTCCTGAAAACAAAATCTAATTTTTCAAGCGCAGTTTTTGCTTCTTCAGGCCTGTCCTAAACCGTTGAACAGACTCCTGTGTGTTATCTACACATGCCAGCTGTGAACAGTTGGACTCACTTGATGAAATCAATAGAAAAAAGGGCTTTAAAGTTGATTAACCCGGTCAGTCTGTGTAATACATCCATTTACATTTCACACACTGTTGCTTTTTTTTTTTTTCTAATCAAGCTTTTGAATGAAGTTAGATCATTAGTAATTTATCAATATGTAATGCTTCACAGTGTTTTTCTAGTACTTAAGTGTGTGTTCCCACAGTCTTTTGTGCAATCTCCTTTGAAGGCACTCTATAATAATAAAGTCCCTTGAAAAGTGAGAAAAAACAAGAACTGCCTGGCTCTGTAACAAATCAATACTGGTGTTTCTCAAACGGTCTTGGCTCCCAAATTGTTTGGTGATTTCATCCAGAGAACCATAAACATACAGACAACCACCTGTTTACACAAGGACCAATGGAGTTCTGTCTTTCACCATCTGGCAACCCCTTTTTTAATTAACCCCAATACATACTGGCAGGGATGTAAACTGTTCAATGCAGGTTGGAAATGTGACATAAAAAAAAGAAAAGACAAAAAGGACATTTGGAGCATCCTGTTAACCTGAGGGATGACCAGGAGACGGTGTTTTGCTCAGACAACAGACAAATGGGTCATTCATATAAAGAGAGCAGGTGGGAAAGGATTGGAGTTATAATTGGAGAATGATTATCTGCTAGATCAGTTGATATTTGGAGCAATGTGAAAAGCCACAGCTTGATAGCATGATAGAAAGATGGGTAAGGAAGTGTCGACATATTAGCTGATGTATGGATATGATCTGATTCGTCTGAACACTGCCTATGGCGCATGTTAGCAAAGTGCCAAAGCAGAAACACATAAAAGTACTGTATAATAGAACTTAGATCAGGCCCAAAAAATAAAGCCTGACCCGAGCTGGTGCATGTTGTGTCCAGGCCCAGCCCAGCCTGACACATGAACTGTAATTATGAGCCCGAGCCTGATTTAAACCCGACAGTTTTTTAATACGTGGGCTGTTATAACTGACGTTCTCAACTACGATTCAGATTTATTTGAACTACACAAATCTTTTTAGAATTATCTTAATGAATTATAATTTAAATAAAGTGCTGCACTTAATGCACTCGACAAAGCCGACACATATGTTGTTACTGCCCACGAAATTTCCAAACCAGTAATCAGAGTAAAGTTATTCATGTCACTGTGCGTTACTATTATTTTTGTCATTTTCCTTAGTGAAAATATATATTTTTGCTTTCTTCTTGCTTCTCAGGGAGTGATGTCAGGTATGCGACAAGTCATATTTTCAGCATGAGGCCTGCGGGCTGGCCTCGGGCTCAGGCATAGAATCCAAACTCTACTGTACAATATAAATGTGACTATTCTAATCCAGTGTCCCTTTAACACATTTTACATAAGAAAATGTGTTAAGGGTCCATTGTGGCTAGAGATGCACCGATCAGGATTTTTGGGGCCGATCACCGATCACCGAAAGCAGTATCTGCCGATCCCGATATTGTCGATCACCGATCACAGCGTCAAATCCATAAATTCTTCTATATTGTTGTCTTGTGTAACTTTCATATATTTAATTAATGATTCTTCTTACACAACATTGACATTGTATTATTAAGTATAAAAATTAGGAGATGAGAAAGTATCATGAATTGACCACCGTTTTATTGCAGGCTGAGGCAATGTGCAATATTTCACACTCTAGAGACTCTCTTAGAGACAACTTGGACGCAGCTTACATAGATTACTAGTGGGAATGCATGCAGTCAGGATGGGAATTTTGTCATTTTAGGGGCAAGTCCATTTGGCCTGCACTTTTTTTTTCAGGGGCACCAAGGCCACATGACAGGGCACAAAGGCCACTGAGAAAATGTGTTGATTTACCTTTCAGACTGATACCATAATATCCTAATTTATAATAAGACATGGATTGTGTATTAAAACATTTTATACCAAAATCAAGTTAAAGTTACATTAGAAAGTAGTTTTTGTTAAGTAGGGTTAGGGTGAGGTGGGTTTTGTGACAACTCACTGAATATTAGTGTTATTGAATATTTCTCCCAATAGAAATTCCCCAAATTTATGGCAAAGCACATTTTTTCCAAACAAAAAATTGTAGAATAACCAGCAGGAGACCACTGATGTGTGGATTGATTTTGGTGACACTACACTCTGAATAATAGTGAAGTTATTGAATTTTTTGTAGTTTCTCTTTTCGGTGTTGCACTTTGTAGACGGTCCCTGCACTCTCGTCTCACAGACGGCTGACCATACAGACCAGAGTTAATGTCCAAACGCTCGTTTTGATTAACATACGGTTGTAGCTCGTTGTCTACCTTACTACGGTAGAAAAGAGCCATCGTTTGTGTTTTAACAAGGTTTCACTTATGAGTTATTGATCCGGGAAGTTCGAATCTGTGAATATATTTCCAACTTTACCGGACTAAATCCTACCACATAAGTCAGTTACGTATCATGTCAAAACCGGCTGCGCTCGCTTTCGCACCTGTGCTGTGAGTTTCGTACTTCTGTTTTGAGACGCTGCTGCTGTTTGAGAGGCTTTCACGTGAGATCATAGTGATGATGAGACTCCACCTGCGCGAACCGCAGACTCACTGAAGTTACTGTGAGTGACTACTGTGCACTCAGGTGGCTGTTATTAAAGGCAAGCTCGCTACGCTGACCGGGCCAGGGGCACAGAGGCCACTGTGGCCGTACGATGAGTTTTTTTTTCACGGGGCATCAAGGCCAAAGTGCGGGGCAACGGCGGCCATGAAATTCCCTCCCTGCATACAGTTAATGCACTGTCTTTATACTTAAACGTCATCTGATCGGCCTGATGTGATCTATTTTGAGAACTCCGATCAAAACCGATAGGGGCATTATCGGCCGATTGCGATCGGTTGACGATCGATCGGTGCATCTCTAATTGTGGCTAGATTATTCTGTTATGGTGAGGGTTTTTGTTAGGACCCAAATGCAGAGAACTCACACAGGAAGTTAGTGAGTAAGGATTTATTTTACAGACAGTGATCTCTGCAGGGAAACGTGGAGGAAGAGTCCAGGCTTGCAGGCAGACAGGCAGGCAGGCAGGGTTGACTGGACCTGGTACAGAAGAACTCAGAAAAGCAGTTAGGTTGGTACCAGAGCAGAGCAGCGCTGGAAATTTCTGCCAGAGCCAAACACAAGGGCATTAAACACAAAAGCAAAATTCTACCTATAAATACAGCCTCGGCCAGATAGAAACAGCCTTGGTTGGATAAAACAGTCTTGGTTGCACAAAAACAGCCTCGGTTGGATGGGCAACTGAGGGGGTGTGCATTGTGTGGGTGACGGAGGGACAGGAGACAGCTAAATAAGCCGGAGTGACCCATGTGCTGAGCGCATTCCAATAACTACATTGCATTACCCAGCCTTCAGGACACGCTCAAAAGTATACTTTTCAGCTTTGAAGTTTGGGATCAAGAACTTATAACCCCAATCACTGAATTTAGCCTCAGCAAACCGGTCCATTATAACAGACACCAAACTCAAGAGTAGAATTTAGCTCTTTAGCCCTCCGAATGAATGTAGTACTTCAGTGTCCACATTTATACACTCTCGGGTAACATTTGGTTGTATATACGCGCCCCGGTTGGAGGGGTTGGGGCACAACTCGGTTACATTGGTGGAATGCCTCAGCATTGGTCAGACAAAAATATAGCCTGGTCTGATAACTCAGCATTGGTTGAATACACGCTCTCGGGATAGACGAGCTGGGGCACACCCTCACGTGATACTGATTTTATACACACCCTTGCGTTGGAAGGAAAACCATGAGGACACAGGATGTACACAAAATATAAGTACAACCAGCAGATATTTCATTAATTTCTTTGTATTTTCAGCACTCACATCACATAATACATAACAAATGAGACATGAGAGATGTGCGTTGTCGGGTTGGGCGATCTGGACCGCATCTGCTTGTGTTTGCATCACTCAGGACGAATGTGCATACCAGGTCTGGTAGAAGAGGCAAAGGCGTGCTGTGTGATCTTGTTAGCATCTCCAACCCTGTAGGGAGAAGGTGAGGGTGAAGGGGTGTTACACCCAATACGTCCAACAGTCAAACATTGGTTAATTGTGATCATGAGTACAACGTTTCCTCAGCCTCAACCAGGTAGTTTTATTTGCCTAAACTTAACCAACCCTTGGCCAGGGAAGGTGGATCAGAATCAATCCAGTTGTAGAAACATAGTTAAGAAATGGAACCCTTTACAAGCACTACAGTTTGAGATATCTCTGAATTAGTCTTTTGCCGTCTCTGATATATCTTGATAAAGAATAGGTTACAATACATCTAACAGTAGTGTAATATGCATTTGCTCGCTCCCATTACACAGGAGCACTTGTAGACTCGATCAGAGCCGTACTACTGTGACACTCGTGATAGAAGTGCCCTGAGATGAGATTAAATCTGAGGTTGGAGGATTTCTGAGGGTCTGTGGGTGAATGTAATTCCATTTGGAGAAGGTGACAGAAGGGCCTCCTTGACAAAATGAGTCCACAGTGGTAAGTGAGGGCTTTGTTCCGACTGGAGCAGGGAGGTCAAAGGTTATTTGAGCTTTGAGTAGGCTGGAGGGAGAGGAGTCGAGATGGTCTTGAACCACAGGGTCTGTGCGACCAGTTCGTGACCTGTTTAGTTTAAGAGAACCACAGAGCAAATTCAAGAGGAGAGAAATCACTACAGTAAAGAGATGACATTGGTGACTTTTCAGCAAGGGGGCAACATAAAGCTGTTTCTGACTGAGGCTTCAACCCTTCAGCTGGTACAAGAGGTCAGAAAAGGAGCAGATTGCCCAGCATGTTATTTACTTTAATGCATCTGTTGTTTCTCAGAGAGTGGAAAATCCTGTCCTTTCCTTCCCTTCCTCCTGTCAGCAGCACTGGGCCGTACTGTCAAGTTGGATCTGCTTTCTATCATTCTCTCTTGTCCGTTATTATCCTATTGTCGCATGTCTAGGACTCCTTCTCATTCTCTCTTTGATTCCAACGCCATTCTACATTCTCCCTGTCCTTTGTCTTTTATTCTTTCTGCATCATTTCGAAGCCTCAACTCATTTTTTATTCTCATGACTTCTCTTTGTGTCGATCTCATGACTCATTCTGGTGAAGGTTCAGCCCTCCTTTTTGGTCCCGTTGCCATTTTTCTCACTTTCTTTGTCCTTGTCACTTTCACTTCCCCCACCTCTTATATTATTTCTCTCGCTTGCCTCCGATCCAAGTTTTCTTTCAGCTTAAGAGGATTTTAAATAACTGAATGGGGGGGTTAGCAGAGTGCAACAGGAGATCTTATCTGTCACTGAAACACCAACCTAACCCTCGACTTTAATTACTCTCTACTAAAAAGGTGATACTCAGGATTTAATAATGCCTCTGCAATGTTGAAGATCTGAGAAAATAGAATATAGAGTCAAACTATCCACCTTTCTAGTGTTCAAGAGGTACTGATAAAGCTTGAGTAAGCCAGTGTCGGCTTAAGGACCCTCTTCCATCAGTGGACCATGACCATTAACATGGCATCCCTAATTTCTCAAAGCTGTCAAGGTTGATATGATATTTTAGGACCCAAATGCAGACAACTGAGACAGGAAGTAGTGAAGCGAAGATTTATTTTACAAACTGTGCTGGAGGGTGATATGGACAAGATGACAAGGGGTTGCAGGCAGGCAGGCAAGGAGGGTTGAGTGGAGCCAGTGTGGAGGAACCCAGGTAAACAGACGAACAGAAGGCAGAGGAGAACGGCGCTGGAGATCACTGTGGAAGGCAACAAAGAGACTGGCATGAGCACAAAGGCAAAAACGTAGAAAACACGAAGTAGCATCACCATGAAGTCACCGTATTGGACACAAACAATCTAGCGCCAAAGTGGTGGAGAGGCCAGGTAGATATAGGCAGTGGATGACGAGTTGATCTTTCTCAGGTGTGCCACTTAGCTGCTGCCACGCCCACAGAGAAAGAAGGGGGGAAAGGCAGAACACAAAAAAAAACACAAACAGGCTGCCACAGCAGCACCGTGATACAAAACATTTCAAGTTCACATCTCTTTTTATTAGGAAATGTGTGGTTCTAGTATGACTTTAAATGTCACATACGTTTACATCCGTCCGCCTGATGCTCAAATCAGTGAATACAAATTATGTCAGCACATATTCATTATGCATTCCCACAGTGGACCAGCAAAGATGATGTCTATGCAGACAGTCCAAGCAGGGTCGTGTTGAATGAAGGGTTTTCAGCAGTCACAAAGGTTTTGACAGGCATCAAGATGAACGTGCCTGAGGCTTTGTGTTTCCTAACTCGTTAAATGCTGACACTTTGGGATTGTGGGTGGGGTCGGTCGCCATACAAAGGTGTCAATATTTGACGAATTAGGACTAGAAAATGAACAGGACAACAGCGGGACGAGGAGAGGTGGACTCCATGTTTACCTCATTGATGCGTGCTGTTCAAACACAGTTTTTTAAAGTTGTGTATCTTAGATGTTAAACTTGTAAAGATGCTGCTTATCATCACATTCTTGTTGCTGCTGTTTACAATTCTCCTAACGTAAATTCCCCCAAATGCTCGACATGTTTATGTATATATTCATATACTGTACATATCTGCAGTGTAGGGTGCACATAATTTCTCACACAGTGCTACAATCAAATGTTGCCGCATTGACACAAAGTGTAATTGCAACATGGTTTAAGTGTTCTCGTGGAACAACTTCCTGAATACAAATATTCTTTTAAAATTGTTTCCAACTTTGGGAAAGCACACACAGCAAGGCGCAGACCAGCATGGGTTTCCAGTGCTTGTTGTCACACAGAACAGATCTGCAATGTCTTATGACAATGAGGATGTTGCTGGATCACACCAGGAAGTCTGCACAGGTAGTCTGAATTGAGACATACTATGTGTCAAAATGAATTGTCAATAAAAGTGAGCTATGGAGTTTCTTTTCTGTTTATGTGGGTTTCAATATAGACTGAGGAAGACTTTTATTGCCAGGTGTAAATATACCCCATAATCATCTGACACACCTTTGTTTATATGAACTCACTCCCTTGTTTGGACTCCATCTGAATGCGACACATATGCCAGGTGGAAATGCTGCTTCAGTCTGGCAGCCGGCAGAGTGTGGACGACACAGAGGGCAGGTGTGTCATCTCGCCGTGCACCTCTCAGCGAGCTCCCCGTTGTGCTTGTGGCCGGAGTGCCACACAGGCTGAAATTGCTGTGTGTGTGCTGTGCTTATGAGATGCCAGCTGTGACTCATCCGATTGTCCCTCTCTCACTGCCGCAGCCTGAACTTGTTTGTCTCGGCATGCACCGCTCGTGTTGCTGCGGTGCTGCAAAGCATCGCAGCCACAAGTGTCACACACACATATTTCAGCTCTCAGGACAATATGAGCAACCTTGGGAGAGCAGGGCTTGGAAAGAGGTATTTTCACACCAACACAGCACATTTTAGGGTAAGATAAACAAACATACATGTGCCTTCTTTCTTACTTGTCCCATGGTACTATTTTGACTTGTACATATTTGTTGCTTGGAAACTTTTTTCATTTCCCTTTGAGAATTCACCATGTCAACAAACCTTAAACTGAATGTGGATACATTAGGGGTTGTAAGGAGGGTCACCACGGTGACCTCTGCTCTCTGAAATGGCTGACCAGAAGTTAATAGTGCAGGTGTAACCCATTCTCATAAAGCCCAGCTGGATTCTTCTGCACAGAACACTCGCAGGAGCGCTGAGGCTTATAGTGGTTAAACTAACAACATTAAAAATTAACCAGAAAAAGTCCAATATTTCAACAATATGTCTCTCATACTCTCAATTCGCACCGGGGGGATGAATAGTTCCCGTTAGCTCCAGGCAAGAGCTCCAGAGAACAATTCCCCCCTACTGAGAGTAAAGTAAGCTGTTTTTTCTTCTTTACTTCTGTTGTATTATTTAAATATTGTTGGTGTTCTGGTTTTTAGAAAAGCATCTTGATTCAGCCCCACTTAGCAAGAACTATGTCACCCAATTAAGAGAACAAGACTTGATTAGATCCAGATTAAAAAGATCAATAGCAGTTTATTGGATGTATTTATTCTAGTTTATTCTAGCACAAAGACTGGAAACTAAGGTTAATGGCTGGCTTTGCTGGGGCAGGAGTAACAAAAAGAAATGCCTTGAAATAACCCCAGAAACTGATCCTGAATCAGACTTGTTTTTATACACCAGCAACCATTTACATCATTTCTGCTCGTACATCCCCCCAAAATAGGAGTATGGACAAGGAACTGGAATGGTGCAAGACATCATCAAGACCAGCTTTGAGCTGAAACAGGTAGTAGTATTTTTTAAGACTTTTTAAGGCCTTAAATTTTAGACTTTTTAAGATCCCGTGGAAACCCTGCATACATTTCCAAGGATTATTAAGCGTTTTTTAATTCACTTGTTTCTTTCTACACATGTGCAATACACAACTTTTGTAGCTTTAACCCACCATCGTCCTTGATTATGTGGTTTTGAAAAAAAAAACAACACATTGTGTGACCAAAGAAAGGATAAGACAAAGATGAAATATACAGAAATAACCTCCGATAGAACAATTAATTCAAAATACTTAGATTATAACACTTTAAACAACACTTCTCACAGTTTTTATGAGGGATAATGAAAATAAATGGAAGAGCAATTTTCTGCTGAGGACTTAAAACAGCTCCTGCTTATTTTGTTACTACTGTGCAGCCCACATGTTATTTTGAGCATATGCTTCCAGCTTGATACGCAGTGTCTCATTGTCAGCGCTACAGAACATAATGGGAGGTGCACTTGTAAGTAAATGTAACGGTGATCAAGAGGGTAATTGAAATTAAGGATGCAGCTTGCCAGGCCCCTTTGCTTTGAGTGAATAATGATACATTAACGTCAATTAGATTAAACTGCTGGGAAGCTAAAGGTTGAGTACATACGCCATCTTCGTGCCATCTATGTCTGATGAAAAATAGAGAACACCCAAATTCTAAAATGTCAAAGTGCTTCTTAAAGAATCACTTACACATCGAGTGTTCATATAAACAACATAATAAATCACTGTGCTGAAACATGTGAGAGCTGCAAGCAGAGGTGAAGCATACATTAGATTCATACTTAAATATTATCACTTCAGGCTATTGGCTGTTACATGCTGCCCCTTTACCTACGAATAGTCACTGGCTAACTCGAGCCACCTCTATCTGTTTCTTTTCACTGTGCTTTTTCTCTCTCAGATGTACTGTACATATACTGCCCCGCGGTTACATTACATAAAACTCTTTCATGTACACATCTCGATTCATCTCCCTGTTTTTTGCTTTTGGTCATGCACACACATGCAGTCGAGTGTGATCATGTCCTCTATAATGTAAAGCTGGGCCTCTGAATCACATTATGTGATATTCTAGATCAAGCAAAGGCCGGTTTGTGTGTGGGTCTGTGTGTGTGTGTGATAGAGAGAAAGGTGTGTTGGTGGCAGAGATCAGCAGGCCAAATACATTTTCTCTTCCTTCCCCGCGTAGGGGGACACTCATAAAACACCAGCGGCATCTCCCACTGTGTGTTTTTTGTGTGTCAGGACCAGTGCAGATGTCCGCTGTGTATTTGAATCAGTCACAGCACACTGCCTCCCAACACAGCTGAAAATCCCCCTCTCACGGCCCACTGACGAAAACAGCCCATTTGGACAGAAAGATCACAGCACCAGAGGCTGTGGAATAGCTGCTGCCTCTGCCTTTCATTTCAGAGTCCCCTAATAAAATAATGATGAGGGATGGCCAGCTCAGAAAACTCAGACAGGCATATGCGTTACGTGCAATTCAAGAAAGTCTTTGTTTCTCGTGCAATTTATTTCATCAGAAAATAAACAAATATAAATCATTGGATACATTACATTAACTAGATCACTTTTGCTTTAAAGAAGCCTTTACTTGATAAAAATGTCTCTGAATTGACAGGATCAAGTTTTGTAGCCGCCCGTCACACATCCATTTTTACACTCGAATCTACGTCACTTTGAGCTCATTTGTGTGGTTTGTATCACCATTATACAGGAGGTAAACAGGCCAGAATTGTTACGGCACACAGGGCAGGAATTACTGGCAATGGACTCAGCCTAAAATTACAGGCATGCTGTGATAATGATTACTGTAGCTAACCTCCCTCTGGAAAACTAATCCCTTCCCCGCAGGCCTGTTGTCGAAAATATGACCTCCAAATTTGGCCGTTTAGCCTTGTTTTTGGATTGCAGTGAGAAACACACTGATGTTAAAGTCTGACTCACCATGTGAAGGAGCTAGTGTCTGCCTCAACTCAATGTATTCCCCTGATTCATACAGAATAGGAAAAAAATAGGTTATTTTCTGCCGTACCCTCAATCTTTGTATTGACGTTGACACTAGAACTTGTTCTGAATTCATACTGCATCATCAACATGTTCTCACTCCCAGCTCGTCAAGTACAGCAGCTTGGTCTGTGGCCTTATATTTCAAACTTTGACGCTCTACCTAGTGGCAGTTTTGCATCAGTTAGTAAAAGATACATTGGTTTTAAAAAACTCCTTCCAGTCTTGAAACAAGTGATACTGACCGTCAGCTGTAACAGCGGGATGGGTTAATGTAAGTCTAATATTCACCCACCCTATTTTGAGCCCCACTGACTAGAGTCCAGTCAAAGAAAGATGCTAAAACCTTACCTTGTTATTTCCTGTGTTTCTAGTCTTTGTGCTAAGCTAAGCTAATCACCTCCCAGTTGAAAAAAAAACTGGCATGTAATAGAGATGAAATAGGAGGATAAAGGGTGTAAATCTGTATTTGTCTACTTTGTGAGTCTTCCCACAAAGGACCAATGCAAGTCCACATAATTAGTGCACACAAACGCACGCACACACACACACACACACACACACACACACACACACACACACGTGCACACAAAGCCCAGCTCCCCCATCACATCCCCTGCCTGGCCAAGGCCAATTAAGCTAGTACACTCTTTTGGCCTTAACTAAACTTTCACACACGTGCAAGGACACACACACACACGCACACTTTCACTCAAACACAACCACACTCTCTCTCTGTCCCCCTGTGTCTCTCATTTCCTCTGACGGGGACAGATGGACATGTGCGTGGCTGATAAAGAAAGGTAGTCCCAATCCCTCCTCTCAAAGAGCTCAATGAAGATTGATAGCACCACTTAACTAAACACACACAGACACACACACCCACACACACACACACACACACACACAGTTTTAGATTAATAGTCAGGAGTTCAAGATCTCTTTGGAGAGTGTGTTTGCAGACCACAGCAAACCTGAACTACCTTTGACTAGAAAATGATTGGGTAACATCATGATCTAACTTCTCTATGTTGCTTATATATTTTGATAGATATATTATATTTTAATTAGATCTTTCAGATCAGCCTCTCGTTTACTCATACACACACACAGTGATGGCAGTGATGTTGCATGCAGGGTGCTGGCCTGACCATTGGGAGAGATTTCGGGTTCAGTGTCTTGCCAGAGGACACTTTGACAGGAGGAGCTGGGCCCAACAGTGGACAATAGTAACTTATGAAATTATGAAAATAACGGGGATGTAAATGTTGAGTGCACAATGCAATTGCTATAGAATAACGACACCATCAGTGGTTAGGTCGGTTCCCTATATACCTCACTTTCACTATGCTATTTTGTCACCACTGGGTGCAAAATCTCCCAGGAAAATGAAGGCTGATGATTAAGTCGCGCTGGCAGCCTAGCAACATTTTCTGTCTATTTTCATGTCTCCGTTATAGTCAAAATGAATGAATAAAGTCATGTTTTTTCCTGTGTCATTGGTAGTTGCTACTCTGAGGAGAACAGAGATGACCTGGTTGTCTTTGCAATGGCAGCGCCAACAATAATATCACTTGGAAATGCTAGAGTTGGCTGTTTCCACTTTTTATAATGGGGTTGTCCAAAATGTGTTTTCCAACATTTAGATAATGAACGTGAAATATGGTGGACACCTCCTGTCTGAAGTTAGTTACAAAAGATTTCTCCCTCCTTTCGGCCAACCAAATCCACAGAATAAAAGTTTGCAAAGTGTGTTTCTGCAAAACCACATGTAAGTACATACTTAAGGTTAGGTTTAAGCACAAAACCACTTTGTTAGGGTTAGGAAAAATCATGTTTTGCCTTTAAATACCATAGTGGTCACCACAAACTTGACAGGGGATTGCCTGACTCCCCGCCAAAAATATCCGTCTGGATATTGTTGCAATGTCTCCTGATTTCGTTCATCAGAAAAATGCTGAAGATAAGATCTAATTATCATTAACTCATTTTCTCTTTGCACAGGTGACTTTCACTTTTACCAGAGTTATGTGTTGACACGTGATCTTTACTATTACTGAAGTACAACCTTCGGGTACTTTTTACAATACTACACATTTGGATGCATCTGTGGTTTGCATTAAAGTTAACAGCTAAAATTTTTATCCTGGAGAATAGGCTGCTCAGCAAAAAAACAGCTCTCATGATGAAGTAAGACGCTATCACAGTTATGAGATTGTTTCATGCAACACAACAAATCTAATTATGGCACGTGGTATGACTCCACCACCCTAGCAGGTCCAGGGAAAAGAAATGGTGGCAATACACAATCTTGAGGGAGCTATATTTTAACTGAATGGATGCTAGAATGAAAGCCAGTAATACCAACTGCGTTCTATTGACGTATATTCCCTGTCAAGTTATATTCTTGATTAACAGATCAAAAGCAATTCCAACCCCACATCAAGGCTCTAAGGGTTGGTTAAAAGGTTCAGTTAAAAGTATCACAGCTCCAAGGGTCTAGATGGCAATCACTTACCACTGCAGAGAGCTGTGATCAGTCCCCTGTAGTGGTGCTCCTGCAATGACCGGACACTCTCTTGAAGAAAATCGTAGAGGTGGGAAGTGTGAAGCTGGGATCATTCAACCTGTTATGTCTGGATATCCAACTCCTTTTTGTAAAAAAAAAGGTTTCTTGTGACACAGCTTTTTCGATTTAATCCAGAAAACGCATAACCATGATAATTCCCCAAACCAGTCTTGTTGTTTGTTATAGCCAGAGGCTTAACATTTAAAAAAGCACACCTCAGTTGAGGCTTTTGAGAAACTTGTTGGAAATGTGCCATCCTCAGGGGAGTTCAGCGATGCAGAGCGGGAGCCTGTATGAGGCACTGTGACCACTGTGTCCTCAGAATATCATTGTGATGATATGACCTCTAAAACCTGGAATACTGTGTCACAGCCAGCAGCTTGGTGAGCACAAAGGCACAGATGTTCATACTTCTTTTTTTTCTGGTGAAGTCTGGAGCTGGTTGTGTAAGATTTAATCACTGTACCCTGATTGAATCAGGTACTGCAGATGGTAAGGACATACCTGAGCTGGTGCCTCTGCATGGCAATAAGGAAAGAATAGACCAAGAGACTGAAACTCATAAAAGTTTAGAGTTTTTCAGTCAAAACCATTATCACAAAAGTTACTTCTCAGGGCTTCTCCTTTCCTCCCCTAATAGCAGTATTCAGTCAAAGAAAAGCTGGGAGCAGGACTTTGACATCTCACTCACCCCATATGAATGGGATATGATTTTGATGTGTTCAATATCACAGTCCAAATAGGTGATTTTGACTAGAACAGTGGAAAATACTGCACAGAGCATACATGGATCAACAGGGACGTGCACATGATTATAGAGGGGCAGGGGCTCAATTCTTAAAAAGCAATAAAACACTGGTTTATTATAGGCTATTTATTGGAGGGCCAGTGCAAACTAGAAATACAAGCTACACATCCAAACATGTGACAAAACCAAGAAATGACTACTGTGACTGCTACTGTGACTGTTAGTAGGAACAGCAATGTTTACAACAGCAAAGTCACAATAAACTCAATATCTGGAAGAAGCTGAAGATTTGTGGCAAGATAAACAGCCGACACAGACAGCTGTCAGATTATTCTTAACTGTCATTAACAAGCAGTAAATTTAACAAGCACAAATGGACACTCTTCTGAAATATGACTCATATTTAAGCATGTTGAATAAGTAGAAGGTGACTTGTGTGCCCCCACAAGGAAGTTATGTTCATGGTTTATAACTCACAAAGCTTCAAGTCGCTCCACTGTCACGTCTCATCTACGTGCATGGACGTTCTGATGAGGCAGCGGCTTCTCTCTCCCTCTCTCTCTCTCTCTCTCTCTGTCTTCAAATTAAGAGCTTTACATTGCACCCCATCAGAGTTTAGAAATGGGTTCTTAGCGGGGGGCTTTTAATTTGAAAGTAGCGACCGTTCGTAGAGAGAGAGAGAGAGCGGAGCAGCGGACAGAGAAGCGGCTTTATAGGCTCAACACACTCACAACACCATATTATGTACGAAATGTGTATGGTAGATAACAGTGGCGTTTTTATACCGCCGTTTTTTTTTTTTTACATCCCTTTGCACAACAGGATTTTATTTATTCATTTAAAAAACACACAAAAAGGGCACTTTATAATAGGAGATAAAAAGGGCAGGGGCTCAAGCACCCCTTGGGCCTTATGTGTGCACGGTCCTGTGGATCAATCCCTCTCAGGCTTCTGATGGCATGATTGTGTGGAGGTCTTTATGGCATTGTCATGCTATTCAAGCCCTTTGGGATGGTGTCAAGGAAACATATCCTCCTATCTAGCGAATGAATACGTAAATTGTCAGCATCTCCCAAAACTATATATATCACTGTTCCCATCACGGGCCACTGAAGCAACAGCGTCAGGTGAACCGAGCCTTTGTCTTACTGCAGTTACTTGGTTAGGTTTAGGAAAACATTGCAGTTTGTCTAAAAAAAACCAAATGACTGCATGTGTGTATTAACTTTTGATACTTTAAAAGTACCAAAAAAAGTTGTAACTTTTAATACAACGTATGTTACTTCCGTTAAAGTAGGTGGTGTTATTTGTCTATGCCAAGTTAAAAGAACTCACCGTTGACTTCTGGTTTCACACTGAACACGAACAGTGGTCTCCTGAATGAAGTCCTTAAGTCCTGTGCTTATTCAATCAAACCGTCTATCCCTGACCTCCTCCCTATACAGACCTTTCACACTTTATAATATTCTCCTCACGTCCCACTTTGCAGAAGGTAGATATTGTGCCGACTGGATACTGCAGATACTCCATACAAAGTAGAGGGATGAGTGATGTGAGTGAAAGCAGACAGAGTGACCTGAACCTGAACCACTGTGAGGCATCTGTCCCAGCTCTTACTCCCTTGAAATGACAGAATGAAGCCACAATGTGCATTTCATTAGTCCAGTGTGCTTTGTGTGTGTCTGTATGCGAGAAAGAGAGAGTCAGAGAGCGAGTGCCACAGGTTAGGAAGTTAGGACCAACTGTTTTACAAAAGACTACAGTGCCAAGCTGTAGGACCTGTCACTATCTCTATGACATGATCAGATGAGATGAATCAGGAGGAAGGAGGTAGATGAAATTCCCAGGACGTCAGCGAATGTGTTTGTGTCATCCAGCCTACAGATTTGAAAAGTTTCTCTCATCACAAAGAACAGAGAAACAGGAAACGACACAAATAAAAGGCTGGAGGACAAAATTACTCAAGAGAAATAAAGACAGTCTTATGTCTTTGTGAGAGAGACAGACTGAGGCAAGGAGACCGAATTTTGACAACAGCCATAATATCAACTGGATATCTCATTTGCTGCTAAGATAAAGACGGATGCCGCCTTGCTTCTGGTGGTGTTCCCCTGATGCAACAAAAGCCAGTGGCTAAATCAAATTAACATCTCGTCTGACTCGGTGTCCCCACAAGCACAAGTCAAGGTGCTGAATTGCAAACAGGACCAGAGCAACAGAGCAAATCAATGCCACCAGGCCCTCAAGTGTGTGCGCATATGTTTGTGCATGCTCGCATGTGTGTGGTCAAAAGCACTCTCACCATTTGTTTGCTTCCAAGGGAGCTGCAGATTCCGAATGAATAGATGAAGAGACAGAGGGAGGACGAGATAAAAGGGGTTCAAGTGAGGTCTTGGTTAAAATTGGTCTTTCTAAAGGATCTGCTGCAAGCCCTAATAATTATTATTTTTGTTCACAGCACGCTCTTACTTCCAACTCCAACACCAAAATAAAGGGTTCATGGTCAACTTACCAATGATACGTCATTTTCAGCTTTACATCCCTCAATTAACCCAAGTGTTGTCACTTGTGGACAGTAACTCACTTACGTAACATTAAACAAATCACTCTCTTGACTCTTGGTCACAAGTAGGACACAAACCCCGGTCCTTGAGATAGTCCAACAAACGACACATCCGACCACTCCGGGACTCAGACTTTTTCGTCTCTCTTTATACTACTGCATTACATACAGCATCAAACTTAGACATGTAAGGCCACTGACAAGCTGCTGTAATTGAGTGTGTGGGCATGTTTGTGTGTGGCAGCCCATTCTCACTCCCAACACATCAAACACACAGTCTGACTTTGGTTTGTTTAAGAAAATGAGAGACGGCAGAGACAGCCAAGTAACATTTGACTGATGGAAATATGCAGGAGGCCAGTTTCAACGTCAAGCTGCTGTAAATACTGTTTTGACAATAAGATATAAGGCACAGTGAAACATTATAAGGAAGAGCTCTGCATAGATATTCAGAAAGATATTTAGCTCCTGCTGTCAGAAACTACAGCAGGTAGGAGTTGTAGCTGACTGTCGGAGTTGTTTTAACTTTTATGTTTGTGTGACAAAGCTAGAAACATCTCTTTGAAGTTGCTGCCATAAAGTCTGTTTCTGTACTTCCTCTAATTATTTGCTGCAGACTGAGAAAAAAAGATTAAAGAGGGGGAAAGGGAGAAAAAAAGTGACAGGATTTTCAGCCCAGAAATTTGATGAAGTGAATGCAGACGAACAAATTGGACAGCAAAAGCTTACAATGTAAGGGCAATTTTTTAAAAATCTAATTAAACATGGTCCATTCAATTTTGTCAGCCTCTGTTTTGACTGTTCGAATGCAAATCGGTTTTAAAATGATCAGTATTTTTGGTTGTGTATGGACTTACTAAAATGAAACAGTGTGTGTGTTAGATTCTCATTCAGGTCTGGCACTGCACCCAACTCTGCCACAGTTCCCCTGATCTCAGTAACTGACATGCTGCTTTCCCTCCCCACACAACAATCAGCAAAGCCTCATGACACATGCAAGTTTCTCTGCATTGTTTGTGCCATGCAGTGTCTTTTCACATATAACATTGACATTGTATGTAATTTAGCCGCCCAAAGATTACTCTTTATTGCTGCCTGAATCTGACCATGTGATGTGGTTGAGATCCCCAGAAAAATCTACTTGGCGAACCTTGAGTTGTGATAAATTTTTTTTCAAACTAGTAATTGCAAGATGGAGAATCAGCTTTGATTAATTTAAGCAGTTAGCTTCGGGGTTGTTTTTTCACGTGAACAAATCACCAATGTTGTTTTTCTGATGAGGACACCCACACCAGTCTACGTGTTTATTTGTATTACTATTATGCCGTAAACAGTGATGGACATGTTTTTAGAGAGTTTCTCTTCTTCTCTTTGTCTCTGAAATATCAGTGCAATTACAACACCCAGAATGTCAAACCGCTCCCCCTCCATCAGTTTAAATCTGTATTAAAGTATGACAAAGTGTACCTCATTGTTTTCACCTTTAGTATAAAATTTCGCCAACAAAAGCTGATATTTAAGAACAACAACACATTACATAATGCTAATCAAATGCAGCTCCAGCCTGCAATATATATATATATATATATATATATATATATATATATATATATATATATATATATATATATCTATATATATATATATATATATATATATATATATATATATATATATATATAACATATTATAACAATTTCTATTCACGTCAAAACAAATGCTCTTCTCTTTTGGTGGCATTTCGAGAGTTTACTGCACCCTCCCCTGACAGCTGGACGGAAACATGGTAACAGAGAGAGGAGAGTCACTGTGTTCCATTTTCAGCCCTTCCTTGTTCATTTAGCACTAGGATGCCTTAGTCTTTTTTCCATCTCTGCTCTGTCACAGCCTGTCCTCACAGTTTCTGTCAGCGACGGGTTCATCATGGGACTGAGCTGAAAATGAGAATCGTATGAAAAATAAAGTTTCTCCTGGCACGGACTGTAGACAGGGGGCAAAACGGGGACACCAGACAGAAATATTACTGTCATCAGAGGGAAAAATATGTCTCAAAGTTTCTGGGAATCAAGCAAAGAAAGTTTTTTCGCCGATGGGCGCTGTTGATTCTTTGAAATCTGAACATTGTTTTGAACATATAGAAGGGCCCAGAGTACATTCTGGCATGTCAGGTAAACAACTATTGATGTGTGATTTCATCAATATATAAAATAAAATGCACATTAGAACATAAGTCATTGTTCTCCCTCCCCCGTTAACAAGAGGTCAAGGGTCACGATCAGGACAGGATGAATGCTCCAGTGCTCCGGCTTTGTTTGGCGTCTTTAAAGCTTTGTATCACACATTAAAGTGAGACAAAAACCTCCGGGAGTCTTCACAAAGGTATCCACACACTAACACACTGTGTGTTATATCATTCACACTCTGACAGAGACATACAAACTTGAGGTACAAACTGAACTGCCTTTTTCTTTTTACTTGTTTGTCACATACATTTGAATGAGTTTGTGAGGGGAGGTAAAGCTTTAAGGTTTGTCATTGTCAGAGAAGCACTGTGCTGAAGACACAATTTCGGGGTAAAAAACAATCCTGTGTTATTAATGACCCCTGTATTCATTATTATGTTGCCAACTCTAGACTACATTTAGAGTCAGATCACCTGTCAAATGCAGATAATGTATTTATGTATCAACTAACTAACTATTATTATTTATTATTTCATCAAGAGCACAGTCCTTTGCTGTTTTAGCTCTGACTGATGTGCAGAATAATTTGAGGCGCTTTAGTTGAATTTTGTCACAATTTGTCTCTTGTAAATCCAAAAATATTTTATTCCCCCCCCCAGAAGTTTCTCAATATATGTTGTGCAATGCAGGATAAGGCATGACTGCTGATCCAAAGGTGTTTCTTTTGCCTCCTGAAGAAGCCTCAAATTAGAAGCCTCGAACTGTGTTCCGGTTAGTGAGGGGGAAACTAATGAGGTTAAGTTAGCGACTTTCTCAAAAGGACGTGCAAATGGCCTAAAGAGCTTGTCAAAGTGTTTTTCTTGTCAAAGAGTTGACACATACTGATGCCGAGAAGTAGGTCAGTGGTAAATCCTGATACATTGCCATTGTGTCAACCCACAACGGAGAACTCTTTATGCATCATAAGCCCAGCCACCAGGATAAAATGGTAGTTGTTAACATTTTTCCAAACCAGAAAATACATTCAAATCTGTTTCAGCGTTCATAAATGTGGAACCACTGGATTTTTGACCTTGGGGCATTTACTAGTCCCGTATGTGGTGACAAAATCGAGCCATCTGAAGCCGTGTTTGTGGGAAATCTTTAGCCAAAACATGATGTTTTTTTATTAACCTGAACCAAGTATTTTTGTGCCTAAACCTAACCAGAGCATGAGCACAGCATTGTGATGAGAGAAATGTTGAAAAACTTACCTGAAGAGACATTGAGTTGCAACATAAAGGAAAGTCTAGATTGTTTGTGGTTTTATGTAAATGTTTTGGGCCAGCGTTTATGATTGTGACTGGGTTCTCATCATATGTGGTCAAATATGTTTCCCTTTAGAACCCATAGGAAGGGAACCAAAACCCACGAGGGACACAACAGCTCCTGAAGCGAATGATAAAAGTTGTAGATGACCTGTATTTAACCCTTAACTGGTTGCTCCCAGTTCATTTAAGAATTGGACCTTATGTTTTGCCAGATGTGGTGTTTTACATGCAGTTTGACTGCTTAGATTCTAACTGAAGTGATTATAATCACTTCAGTTAGAATCTAAGCAGTGCCATAATCATATTTCCCACATACAGTAGATGCAGTCAAAAGCCATCGGGCTGACGTAAACCTTATTGAAACTGTCAAAAGGATCAAAACCAGCTAGTCAGTTAAAACCATACAGAGTGGAGACTATCAGGTTCTGGCCATGTAGAAAAAGCTTATTATTATAAAGTATCTCATTAAAACTGTGAGAACTGTAAGTGTTAGGGTCAAAAGTGTTAATATTTGTGAGGTAAGTTGGACCCAAAAATCGAACACCAAGACAGAGACAAGGTAGAGAGGTTAAAGAACTAAAGACGAGCTTCATTAACAAAAGCTGAAACAAATACAAAAAGTGCCATCACCAAAAAAGTGGTGACAGAAAAGGCTAAACAAAGAACAAACTAGAAGAGCAAAATACAACTTAGTTTAAACACAAGGGACCAAGATACAACAGTAAGACACAGGGAGACACTGGAAAACAATGGACAGGCCGTGGTGAAACAGGGGTGAAACACAGGAAAAGAAACAGGATGAACACAGGGGAACACAGAACGAACTGACAAAGACATCAGGGAGCCCACAGATTAAATACACACAGTGCTGGTTCACAAACAAGACACAGGTGAGCACAGAAAAAGGGCAGGAAATCACACAATGGGACAGACTGGAAAGCAACACAAGACACATGAGGGCACAATTTTACAATAAACAGGAAGTAACAGAATCTTGACCAGGATCATGGGGGAAAGTGTGAATTTTAAGAAAAATAAGGGCACATCTCCCCCCAGCTCAGTGGAAATAAACATTCATAGCTAACCCATCACCATGGCACAGCTCCTTTACTCCACCATCAAAAGCACCATCTTAATGTCAAGCCGCCGCCCGTTTGTACACCTCATCACATAATCCTTTTTCTTTGTGGGAATCTTTTCTCACAAAGGAAAAAAAAAAAAAAAAAGAGCTAACATTTTGTAGACATTCAGACCCAAAAAATTAACAGCTGATCTGAAATAAGGGATTCACCAGAGGACCTTTGTGAAACACATCTGATGTAACTGTGTTTGATGAGGGCTGCAAGACCAAAATGTTTTCCCTTTTATTTTTGAAGAAAAAAAACTCACCTTGGTTGGAGTGTTGGACCTGTCTTCATATATGAACGTCTTTGTGCACAAATACACACACACATCCTGACACACACATGCAAATAACCGAATGTAAACCAGTCATTGAGTCGCTTCCTACAGGTATCTTTATCAAATGAGTGTGTCGGCGCAGCTCTCTATGTCTATGTTGCATGTCACTCAGGAAAGTGTTTGATATCAAGGAAGAATTCTCCCTTTATTTCCCTCTGTCTGTGTCTCTCGCACACACTAACACACACAGTTCACAATCACTCCCCAAAGACATTTCTAAAGACTTTGCTTCTTTCTCAAAGAGGTTTCAAAGAGCTACTCTTTGAATTGGTCGTGTCTGGGGAAAAGCTCTGGAAGTTTGGAAAATCACAACCAAGAAACTTCAAAACGGCTGTGTAGGGCTGACGCACGCACACACACACACACACACACACACACACACACACACACACACACACACTATGTGACAGCCCACACATCCATCCCACACAATTATTCCTTCTCAGATGACACATAATCTCAGTTCACAAACAGAGGTGCTGTCTATTGTTTAGCTGAAGATTCAAACTGAGAACATACAGTTTGGTTGCCTCTGACAGATATCAATCATCAAACCACCAGTTGTAGTCCTGGCCGACGTGTCACCAATAGAGTGCTAAAGTGAAAGTCTGGATTAGACTTTGAAGTCATTTTCTCTCTATCATGACTACAGCCCAACTTCCTTCATCTCACAGCATAAGAACTGAGACTAATTTCAATGCAAGTATTGATTTGCTTTGTAAACACTGTTGGCCAAAACTGAGTTTCATAAATGTTTTAACCATGGGATGAAACGATGTGTGAAATATTTCACCCGAGGGGTCGGAGGTCAGGGAGAAGCACATTTAGATTTAGATTGGTTGGGTTTAGGCACTACAACTGTTCGGTTAGGTTTGGAAAAACATTTTGGTTTGGTTTGAAAATGTGGGATTTTTTTTAATTATTTTTTTTTAATGTTTTTGCGGTTTTGTTCAGACTTAGGCACTAAAACTACTTGTTTAGGAGTAGATCATACTTTGGTCTGTAATAACTACATTCAGTCTTGTAACGTAAATAACCTCAATGACGTAACCCATGTTACGTAACATACAAGGTGTCAATCACCTACGTAAGCAACTCAAGTGTCATCATTTACGTATGTCAACTATCTTATGTAACATTTGCCCCGACACCCACTGTGTTGACTGCACAGATGTTAGCTGTAGCCAGCTGCCTCTGACGGATCTCAGACCCCACTAGGAACTCATTTTCTTTCCTTTATTTTCTCCTATTGCTTTTCTTGTATTAACTTCCTGGGCTGATGTCTTAAATTTGCTTTTGTCGAAATTTACTTCCATGATTTCCAACACTCAACCAGTGTGATGTCGGGGTGTGGCACCAAACTGCTTTAGTGCCCTGTAAAATTCAGAGTTATGGTAAGACCACACAATAAAAAACAAACAAACAAAAAACCAAAAAAATTCACGTATGACCTCTTATTATTTCTGATAGAAGACACAATCATGCCTTGGCATTAAAAAAACATAGTATACGTTTTGGCATGAGAGAATACTGTAGCAGCTACTAAATCATAAAACAAGACTGAATAGAAATAAAGAACTTTTAATGAACTAATTAAATAGCAAAAATCCTTCAAAGAGAGAACAGACCGTTTCAACCTATCATTTACTGAGAGACAAGCTGACAGCTCCAATGCTCAGAATGATGTACTATAAACTGGGCAGATCTCATGGTGTGTACGTGTTTGTGAGTTTCAGAGAGAAAAGAAGGCGTGTGTGTGCGTGTGTGTAAACTTCCCCTGAGACTCTCTTGGCTTTAATAGGGCCAAGTGATTATGCCATAAAAATCACGTAATTAAGCCCCAAAACACACACACGCAGGGACCAGGGGACTGTTGTGAGTGTGTGTTTGAGTGGAAAGAAACACAGAGTTAGAAATAGAAGTAGAGAGTGTGTGTGTGTGTGTGTGTGTGTGTGTGTGTGTGTATGTCCCCTGTGTACTAGTTATGGCGGCCTTCCAGTGGCAGGCACTCTCATTTGGTCCTGAGGGGCTCAAACACACGCATACACACACATGCACACACACTTTCTCTCTATTTAAACCAGCAGGACAATGTAGCCAGGGCTTCCAGCTCTATCAAACACATGGTCTACACGGGGAGCCAAGAGGGGATTGAAGCCTTGTTTATTGAAGCTTCAGTCGGTGGAAAGCAAGGCTCTATTGTTAGACAGCCAGGTATTCTTTCATTCTCGTCCATTCCTTCAGCTGCCACACACATTTAGCTAAACAGCATATTTCAGTTTCAGCCCATCTGTGTGGCTTCTTTGAGACAATGACATCTTGTGTCACTCTCCAAAATATTAGGCTGACTGACGTCAAGATATAAATATATCATTCTATAAATCAATGTTGTGCTTGATCAACGATTTAGCCTTCATCTGGTTCATAAGATGATACAGACTCCTTGTCATTTCAAAAGTAATCTGCCCTACAGGAGCTGATATTTTAATATATTCCAGTAGAAATGAGCAATATGAGCCCAGATGAAAAGCATTTAACTTTTCCATGTAAATGTAAATCATAGTAAATCGCAGTAATCCCACCAGACCAATCTGCCACTGATTTGGAGTCTAATCCTTGCAAGAGCTCTTGCACAACAATTGAGAAGTGGACTGTGAAGTGGGGTGTTTGAGCCTTAAAGACTTGTTCAACTGGCCGACTTTAGCCAAGACAACTTTACAGAACTTGCTGAATAAACTGAGCACTCTGCAAAGTACTCCTTAAGAAGGATAAACAGAGAGGTGGCGTACACAGAGGAGTGGAAGTACATGAACTCATTGTGCACTCGTACTGGGACAACATAAGACTCCATGGAGGATAACTGAGACGAGGAAAACCATGGCTGTGTCGAGTTGAGAATGCAAATCATGCACTTTAGGTGCCCTAGCAAAGTCCAACAAGGCTGCGACTAGGGCTGGGAAATAAATTGATATTAGTTTTTTACCCTGCTATGAGACTGTATCGTCTTTGATTAGTTTTGAAGGCCGCATTACAGTAAAGTGACATCATTTTCTGTATTCACCAGGCTGTATTCTACTTTTTGCAATATTTGCATTTACCCAAGTGGTCATTGTATCCACATTACTGATGACTGTTTATCAAAAATCTCACTATTTTAGTATTTGGTCAAAATACCAATAGTCATCCCTGCAGTGTTGCTGCAATATTGACAGAAGTATTTGGTCATAAATGTTGTGAATTTTAATTTTGTTGTGTCAGGGTTGAAGATATATATTGCGTATGACAACATAGCCTTAGTATATTGAGATGTTATTTCAAAGCCATACCACCCAGCCCACCCCGGCTGCAACCACTGACTATAGAGATGGACAAAATGACAGCTCTCCGAAAGTGAAGCAAAAACAATCTCAATGCCCCCCCCCCAGTTTGAAAAAAAAAAAAATACATGTCAAATCCATTTTTCCCAAAGATGGTTTCTGTCTCTTTATGTAGTTCCTATCACACTAGTGATGTTGATATTTCTGACAAGTTTAGTTTGAATTCATTATTTAATCCTGGGGGTGTGTGTGGGTCATGATTGACGGCTAAGCCCTCTTTATGATTGAGTCAGTCAGGTGTATGGGCGGGATCTTGATACTGCAGCTCCATACTCCAGTCACTACTGTTTAGAGTGTGATTCCGAATGACGTCACCAGAGCAAGATGGCAGCACTTTTATCCTCGGGTTTTGGGCTACATTTTTTAACAGGGGAAGGTGACCGGCTACATCTTCTACAAGTTGTGTGACATTGGGATGGTGGTAAATGTTGGGGAATCATAGACTAAACTGTTGTCTGTTTAGTAAAGGCTATTCAATGACTGAATGAGATGTCAGACACAGACTTAGTCAAATGTAACTATCTGCTGACTAGCTAACACGTCAAGATTAGCAAACAAGCCGTCTCTTACTACCTGTCGTTTACTTACAATAAATAGCAGCAACTTGAAATACTCTCGATTCTGAAGGCCTTTATTTTAAGCAGTACATTTCCACAAATAAGTGTTAAGTGGACCAGAAATTATTTAAATGACAGGGATTGAAAGAGAAGATGGTGTAATACCGTCTCGCGGGGGCCCTCGCCTGCGGCGCCTCTCACCAGACTAAATGTTAGCAAGCTAGTTTTCTGCAAACCACATACTGAAACACATACGTGCCAGGACTGTTTCATAAACACTTACAAGTTCCTCATAGTCACTTTAAGCTAAATTTTTTAATGTTGTGAATTTTTGTTAATTTCTACGTAAAATTTTCTATTTCATGTTGTGGTTATTGTCTGGCAAGGGTAGGCACTGCTTGTTTTGGGTTAGTATTTCCATGTTTGCAATGTGAGACGACCCCGCTGACTCATTGATTGTGGTCTAAATATATAACTGTGGTCAGCTTGTGACTGCACAGCACACAAAGTGCTGACAATGCTAACAGAGAGCTTATAGCCACAAGAAAGACAGGTATATACTTCGTTTCAACTAAAGACACACAACGGAGAGTCTCCAGAAGAGACCAAAACTTTCTGAATGTTACTACTGACATGTCAAGGAGGACACTTTTTCCTGTATCAGGCAGTCTCCTGGGTGTCAAAGCCTCAGTCGCTCTCTCCCTGTGATTAATTCCTAGAAATCTAAAATGTCATTGTGGCCTAGGACAACACACGGTGCACCTGGCTATCATAAAAATAGAAGAGAGATCACCCTTGTTTTCCCAGTCAAAACCAGTCCTTTAGGCCTCTCTCTTCTAGCATAATTGTCTTTAAGTTCACATTTCTGCTCTTGTAACTTTTACAGATTTCCCGCTCCAATTTTTGTCTGACATTGTCGGCTCAACATGAAAATTGCCTGCTGTCCCCCAAAACGCTGGCAAGCTAACACATTATCCTCACGCACCCACCCGGCCAAAATGGCAGGCAGTAAAAGCCTTTTTCCACTGAAGGTGAATTAGGCTGAATAGTGCAGCGCTAACAGCAGCCTGTGACAGAGGCTTTTAGTGGGTGTTTATAAGAGCTGTCAAACACCCAGGAGAGGAGAGGAGTAAAGGAGAGGCCGAGGTGGATAGGTAAAAAGAAAGGAGGGGAGAGGAGAGAAGAGGAGAGGAGAGGAGAGGAGAGGAGAGGGGGTAAAAAAGAGGACCTGGGCAGTGGGGTGAAGATAATTAGCAAAGTAAAAACAAGGAAGAGGAAAAGAGAGGATGATGTATGCCCAGAACAAATAAGGAACAATAAAGGAAAAAATGAAGGACGACAGCAGAGAGAAGATTGGAGATGAGAGGGGAGAACAAGAAAGGACTTCAACAGAAGTGGTGGTGAAACTTCAGGAGGATGAGGACGATGAGAGGAGAGAAAGGAGGCATTGAAGAAAGATTACAGAAGAGATGGGTAGGAGTTGATTAGAGTAGAAGGGGGAGGAGGAGGAGGAGGAGGAGGAGGAAGAGGACAGGGGGAGGGAGAAGACAAACATTTGACAAGAAGAAGTGACATGAAAAGCAACTTTTTGTATTTTCCTCACCATTCAAGAGCTGGCTGGTACTAACATGAAAAACATTTCCACCAAAAGGTAAAGACAGAGTTCACAGACACGTGCCAGCTGTCTTATGATTTTATTTCTTCTTGTCTGGTCAGTTTCTTACATTTTTGGCAACTGGGGAGGAAACAGGAAGATAGTTGGATACACTAGCTTTTGTGTTGTGGGTTAAAGGGGCACTTTTTCAAATTTGAATATTACAATATTAAAAAGGTAAAAATGGAAACTCTGAAATATTATTTTGTTCCACAACTGAATAAACAAGCAGTTTATAATGCCCCCAGAACACACAACACACAAATGTGCAACGTCTGTCAAATCTGGCTATTTGATTGGATCACTGACACTGTGTCAGTGATTCAGACAGACAGCTACTTATTTCCTGTTTTATTTTGAAGTTCTCTGCTCGTGTGTTATGTTTTGCTTTTCATTTCCTCCATTTGTCTGTTTCCCTTCCTTTTCACTCCTCGACTGTGTTACTTTAGTTAATCACCCCTAGTGTATATAAGTCTTTGTCTTTCCCTCTCATTTTTGTCAGGTCTCCTGTTCTGTTTTGTTTTTGTTTTCTGTGAGGTTAGTACTTTGCTTTTATTGGTTTGCACTTTGTTTGCTTTCCTTTTGTGGTTTTCTGCTGTTTATAAAGCTCCCCTTTTGATAAGTTGCCTGCATGCGTGTCTGCATTTAGGCCCCCTTTGTTTAACCATGACAATTGATTTTGTTGACTGTATGCACTATAATACTAGCTAAATGTTTGATGCGATAACAGCTAACATCACCTTCTAAAAGCTTACCCCAGACCTCACACTACAGTAGTTTGCTAAAGCTAGTGTAACCCGCTAGGTACTACAGAGTTTTGGACCAGTGACTAGGTTCGTAGAGGAGGGTTTAAAGAGGAAGTCACAGACACAATGAATAAATGGAGCCACGAAGTACGTTGAAGTAAGTTGACTGTATTGAACTGTATGCAAATAAAATAAAATTCAGTGCAATGACATCTGATTGCTCAATATTTCACAGTCTTTCTTTAACATAAAACCAAATAAAAGTGTCCAAATGGAAACGTAATGTTCATTTAAATGTTCCTTGAATGTCCTTGAATGTTCCTTGAATGTTCCTTGAATGTCCTTGAATGTCCTTGAATGTCAGCGCGCTTCAGTCAAATGTATGTAAGTCAAGTCAGGGGAAGTTGAAAGAGTCAGGGGTTCAGGAGTCAGGTGTGTGTGTGGTGGTCCTACCACAGGCACACTCAGTTAAGGTGAAGAAGGGGCTGGATGTCCTCTTCAGGCTCAGGTACGGGTTCTCTACTCCTTTGGGTAAGGGGGTTTCACTAGCTCGCCATCTCCATCAACCAGGAGAATCCAGATCCACATCTAAAGGTTTCTGAAGGTTCTCAAAAAACCTAGCCAAGTCTCTGCCGAAAACAATAACTCACGGGTCCTCGACCACCTCTCTGCTTCAGGTAGGTACACTTTCCAAGGTTATTCTGTGTTGATAAGTTAGTTAACAACCGCCATTTTCGTGACTTCTTATTAACCTTCTCCTCCGTTTTTCTCATCTGCTCGTACCGCCGCTCTGACTCTCTGCTCTCACTCCGCACCACGCTAACTCTGCGCTCTCACTCCGCACTGTAACTCTCGCGAGAACAGGGTGGGACTACTTTTTCTTAAAAATCATACATCTACTTTTTTATATAATGCAACAATTAATGACTGAGTGTGTGCAAAATTAATATTATTGACAGAATAATAAACTAAAGAGGGTTAATTAATAAAAAAATATATTTTAAGGGAAACAACAATATTATCTACTGGGTTACACTAGCAGGCTAACCCCCCACGTTAGCTTGTTTCTACCAGCTCTGTGATTCACGCACCTGCATAAACACCAGCGGTAAATCCCAACTGCTGTATAATCCCGACCATTATACAGTACAGACAATTTGCCTCTGTGCCTGGCAGCAAAGCCCTGGGATATCAGTGTTTCTCCGTCATACAATGGTGGAGGAAGTATAAATACCTGTTACTTCAGTAAAAGTATTAAAGAGTCATCTTTTAGAAGTGTCAGAAAAAGCATCCTGTTTATCAAAGATTGTGTATCTTGCTGTAGGAGGAGGAAATGGCCTTGGATGCGGTGACAGACACACACGCACACACAGCCCTCACCAACAATATCTAATTAAACTCTAAGCCTGTCCTCACTCAGAGGTGACAGGATTAGAGACACGGCAAGTTAGTTTCCGTGTATGTAGTGTTTGGGAGTCTCTGTGTGTCTTTCGGGGAGAATATTTGTGTATGAGTGTATGCGAGTGCATGTAGTTTTATGAGGCCGACAGACGAGGCGCCGCGTCAAGGCAAACTTTGATTTGTGTTCAGCACACACTATCTATCCTCTCCACCTCCCCGCCTCTCTTTAAATGTCCCTCTCCTCCTCTCACTCCACTCCTCATCTCCTGCCTGTTCTCTGTCTTGTAAAACAAATGGAAACACATTTTGGGGGGGGGGGGTGAACAGCCCGCCTTCCCATCGCTCTCTCACTCTTCCGGCTACTGAACTTGTGACAGAATCAGAGAGAAATTGAGAATCCATATTTCCAGCCAGACGCAGAGCTTTGGAGTTGTAAATCTCCGAGTGTTGTGACAAGAAAACAAGCCAAAATAATGAAATGTAACGCTGATGCATCAACAGAAGGTCTTATCGGCGACGCGGGCCAAATAAAACTCAAAAAAGAGCAACGGTCAGTGTTCTTACAAAGCACAACATGGGGGAACTTTTTTTTTTTTTTATGTAGTTACCAAAATATATGGTAACAACACAGGGAAGAGGACATCTGAAGAACCTTGATATGTCCTGTCACAGATTTACAACGCGCTTTCCATGCTTGATGGACTGCACAGGAGCCTTTTCAACCCAATGTAACGGTCAGTAAAAAGAGGGAACTTAAAGCTAGGGTCTGTAATGTTGTTCAGAAACACATTTTGTTATACTGGGTGAAATGATCCTGCTATCCTGAGAGTAGTCAATACATTATGTATTCAGAAAAAGGAACGAAAATAATCGGACCTCTGTTGCAGCTGCAGGACTGAGAAAAAAGCTGACCAATCCGTGCTATTCAGCCCGAAAAGCACAGATTGGTCAGATGCACGGATTGGTCAGATGCCTTCATGTCTCGTTCTGTCCCTTCCTTCTCCGCGTGTGCACACGTTACGTTTCACTGTTGCTGGAAATATTCAGCACACTCCTCTGCAGAAATACGGAGTTGCAGGGGAGGACATTCATTTGGTTACAATGGCAGAGAAAATGCAGCCAGTGTTACTTGTAACAGCTCACAAGGGCAAGGAAAGGCTGCGACAAAAAAGGCTCTGGATTAAGAAAGAAGTCGGACCGAGTCAACATCGGTGTGGCGTTTGAGCGGTGGAGACAACTGGGGCATGTGAAGGGCTTGAAAAGTGATGCAGAGGTTGCTCTCTTTCTGTTGGACAGTTAATTATTTGTTTTGATTCAGGGGGATTTGTTATTTTCATGAAATATGTGAGGTTTGCCAACTTGGCTACGTTTGTAGCTCATATTAGCCCAATGCTAACGTAGGCTTCTTTGTGTGTTGTTTTTAGCCATGAGAATGGCTAATGAGTCCGCCCAATTTCCACTGGATAGGGGTCCACTGCGTTGCGGCTCCGATCCGGTTTTGCTCCGCCTTCTGGCAATCCCCACCGGTTGCGGTTTGTCCGCCACGGCGCAGTACGGTAGACAGCTGGCGTCACGATGTATGCTGGTGTCAACACGGAGTGTTTTATTTTTGAAAAGTAACCGGATGTAGTTTGTTATTTCGGCGCTTGACTTCCTGTCTGCTCCGTGCTAAATTCAGCTGAATTGCTGCGTCTTGCTCCGGCATCTCCTTCTCCCTGCTGAATCCCACTGCCAGATGCGCTTTCAAGTTTGTGGGGGCGTGGCTTTGGACGGAGCACTGACGGGATGGGGAGGGGGGGGGTGGAATTTAGAGGAGGTGCCACTTTCAAATCTTGCTAGCTCTCTTGCTAGCTCTCCAGGATTGTAGACCCTAGCTTTAATAAAAGCATGGTGATCTATTTGGTGATCGTCTGCTCTTTCTCTGCCCACAACAGGAACATAGACCATGTGGAAAAAATGAGCTGTGAACATTTTAAAAATCTCAATGATTCGAACCCCTTTTTACCATCTTCCTCTCTGGGTTAAACGCAGATGTAACGCAGGAGTACTGTATATGATGTGTGTTTAAAAAGTAAAAATGATGTAATTTAAAATAAAGGTTTTTTGTTAAAATTTATTACATTTAAAATCAGGCGAGAAAGCAGTCGTTAAAACCAAGAAACCGCAACATATCAACAGGATGCACACTGATATTTATTCAGTGAATAAAATCAGATTAAAATCACAGGTCAAAGTCCATAAAATCATAAGAGGTGAGAGCCAGTAAAAGAGGTGCTGGAAGGTTAAAATGAAGCTAAAACTAAGGGGCGGTAAAAGTCCAATAAAACAGTTCGGGGGCTTATCTGCAGGGAGAAGGCGGCAGCATACGCCGACGGGGGTGGCTCGGTCACCGAGGGAAAGAGCCACACGTCCTTTATTCGGTACCCGGTCTCCTGACTCCACCGCTCTGCACCATCGTCCTCTCCTGGCACGGTCTCGAGCTATCGGAGGCAAGATGGCAGTCACTGCACTTTTACACAAACAGTTATTGTGAGTCGTGCTTTATTTTTCAAGGAGTTTCACTCTGCCCGTCTCTTCATGGAGCCTGCCGTCAATTAGCCACCTTGCTACTCCGTCTACTGGGTGCTCTGGCGTAGGTCTTTCGGTCGGTGTCCTCCCTCGTGTAGAATCGCCGCTTCCTGCCGCTTCCTGCTCCTTCACCTGCTCTGTCGCTTTCTTAAAGTCCTGCCAATCTCTCCCAGGTGCAGTGATCGCATGTGGGAGTGTCACCACTAGAGTAAGGTTGTTTCAAAATAAAAGCACACACACTCCCAGTGTACACAACATGCAATAACACACAATTAAAAATACACACTAAAAAAGCAGACATACAACTTAAAAAACACTGGGAGTTTAAAATACACACAATAAAAACCACTACCTTACACATGTGACACAGACAAACGTCAAACAAGCACTAAGTATCAGAACTGCGACTGTGTCTTTCTTAACAGATTTAAAAGCAAAATGGCAGCCATGAGATGTCCTGGAAGTAGTAGAGTTTCTAATAGCTGCTCCACCACCCCAGCCACAAAAAAAAAAAAAGATATTGAATCATCTTTGACTGATGCTAAGTTTAATGAAGCAGAGGCCCACCGAACCAAAGTGTGAAGTCTTGAAATATGGATATCAGTGTTTGGATGCCGTTGGAACATAGAAGAAGAAGAGGGAGCAAACGGATGTTATCATTAAAATAGGATGCCAGTCAAACCTCTAACTAAAAACATTTAACCATATATAAAACAAGCACCACACAGACCTGATGGCTCTGTCTGCTGCTGTTTAAGTCAGTATCAGGAGTGTGTGTGTGCTGCGGCGCTCTCCATGGTGCTGATCCTGCTGCTGGGAGCATGTATGAGCTACCCACAGTGCTCTCCTTCCTGGTAGTGGGAGGAGTTACCATCAGTGGGCACTTTCAATCTCTTCCATGTATGTATGTATATATATATATACTGTATCTATACATACCGTATATTTGGAGGTCCAGTAGATTCCAGGAACAACATCAGAGATCTGTCTCCAGAAGAGTGCAGTCCTGAATGGGGGATTTATGTATATATGTATGTTTGTTGTCTGACGGTCACAGGGGAATTTGATAGCAGTGTTGGCTGTAGTGTTTTTCTATTTTGGCAGGAGAATAAAACTCCCGACAGTTTTCCGGCCTCTCACTGCACTTCAGTCCTCGTTGCATTCTCGTAGTCACATGCTCCATGTAGGTCATATCTAATTCAGTAGGTCTATTTCCGTTGCGCAGTTTGCTTTTGTTCTATTTGAGAACCTATGTCAGGTTTTTTTTTATTCTATTTTTGGTTTTAATTTTAATTTGTGTCTAAAAACAGGTGGAACTTACAGAAAGAAAATACCACAGAAAACCAAGTAATGATGTGTAGCAGTACAGAATGACAGCGGTGGGATTTGATCCCGTACCTCAACAACAAGTTCTTACTCACAACTCGTCAAGTACAGCAGCTTGATCAATGGCCTTGAAACTATGACGTTTACCTGCCTCTCTAGAGTCAGTGAAGGGTACCACGGTCAAGTAACAATATGTAATATACACTGTCCTGTTAGACTTTGCTCTCAAACGGTTCACATATTATGACGTTTTATGACTGTTATTAACTTTGCCTTAACCTAAAAATAAATCACTCTTGGCCACACATAGGACACAAACCCTGTTCTTCACTGGGAAAGTCCAGTGTATGACCCAATCCAACCACCCCAACTCACTGTGACTCATCCACACTCTCTGAATTTATATATCTGACGCAATATTGGATTGTTGTGACGATGTAAAGAAAAAAAGGCATAGACAGGATTGAAAACGTTACTTGCTAATTAAAACAAGTTGATAAGTTTCCCACCAGAGCACGGCGGAGAGAAGACTTACAAATGGAGTGTTTATTCATGTGAAGACAGCGCGTCATCACCAGAGCCAGAATGGATGGAGAAGCTCTGCAGCAAGCCTCCCCTGCATCACTCTGCTGTCAGCCCACACGGCGAAGCTTTTAAACCGAAGTAAAATTTTTACAAATCTGATAACTGATGAGTCTGCTTAAAACTACTGAGAATCCACGTGACAAAACTATGGGCGTGATGGATTGCACGCCTCAAAGACTGCGGCAGTATTCACAGCTTTCTTATTAGTGGGATTTAAACCTCCGTGCAGGCTGAATCCTCATTTCAGACCCTTAGACATCCCGGCCACAGCAGTCCACGATCCATTAAAATCCATCATCACTCATCATTGAGTTAGCAGTCCATTTTGGGTGCCAGCACACAACTGTTAAACTGCCTCGAACACTGCACACTGAATTTCGCTTGCAAGTCTTGTCAGGAAAAGTTGACAAAATCGGAGTGAGTGAAGAATCTGCAGACAGCATGGAGCTTTGTGTGTTAGAAGACTAAGCTTCACCAAGCTCCCAGTTAACATTTTTACATCTTCATTTTGGTCTGCACGTGCTCATTTTGCCCTCAAATCTATTTCATTGACAAAACATTTTTGTATGTTGCGACTCAACACACACAATTCCAACAACGGCTCTGACTAAATGAGCCTGAACAGCAGCTTTAGCACCTTGTGCACGGCTGAACGGACCGGGCAAACCGCTGTTGGACGAACTGGAGGCAGTGGCTGTTCAGGAATTCTAAAGAACTTCCAGATGGCCGTAGTGTCTCTGGGTCACATTTTGTTCAAACACAGGAAAGTTGCTTATTTAAAACAACAACCAAATGTCAGTGTTGACAAAGAATAGAAATGGTGACCTGATGTCTCACCTGAAAACTCTGATGTGCTAAATCAGATGACCCGGGAGTTAATGCTTGATACTGTATTTCATTGGTTCTCAACTTTCACCAGATGTATTCATTTCAGACTGGGTAAGAGTTTGTAGATCACATCGCCTCTACAAGAGATATAATAAGGCTTAGAATAGATTTTATTGTGTGTGTGTTTTTGAGAGTCAAAGAATGAGTCCAATTGATGGGCACACACATGAAAATCTCTCCGTCAGGATGTGAGCTGAAAGGCGGGTTTGGAACCCTAACCTGTTTTTCTGGGGGTTTTCGTGCATCAAATATGGATTCTCAATAGTTTTCAACAACCCTCATCGCTGCTGTCTTCAGTGGCGGCGAGTCAGTGTGCACTGTTCTCCGTCTCATATTTTCTTGGACAAAGACTGCTGACCTTCATGTCTCTTTGAATGTTTTTTTTTCTTTCTACCATACACACATTTCCTGAGCACATTTATCGTTTTGCTGTGTTCATTAGCAAAGCCTTCTTGTTTCTTATATACTATTTTGTTTCTTTAAAACTGTTGTTGAACTGACCTTTTCGCTCCCGGTAACATTAACAATGCTGAAGCCTATCAAGCTTGGCTTTCTAAACCTGTCGATGTACTCAATGTACTCATCAAAATGTATAAAATAAATGAAACCTTTTATTTCTTGGGTACTTGAAAATTAAAACATTTTCACTTCATCGTTTTTTGTTTTTTTATGCTCAATATGATAATTTTGCTAGAAGGTTTTTATGAGAAACACTTTTATTACTCACAGGCTCCACTCCTGCTGTCTTCAAATGACAGAAAATAAGTACAGCGGGCAATTAAATGATATTTTTAATAAATAAACACAGTCAGTTTACTGAAAATGACATTCCTTTGCAGGGCAGCATATGGTCACCAATTTCCACTTCTGCTCGTTAAAGAATACAGCTTGTTAGTAGAGCCTTTTTGACAGCAGGGAGACTTTGGTTCTGGTCAAATAGCTCAGCTACTCTGGCAGCTGTGAACATCTTTATAACAGAAGAGTGCAACACAGTTACAGTCCTCTGTACTTGAGTCTCATTTGTCCTGCTAGTCATTCACCTTGACGCTGACCCTCCATTACGGCTCTTATTTTTTAAGGCTATAGCAACATTTACAGGCTCGACTGACAGGGCGTCCTAAGTGGAATTGAATGCCACAGGCCCGGACGTGAAAGAGCTCATTCACAAAACACTACTCAATAACACAGATGACAGCTTAGGTCAGGGTGTGTGTGTGCGTGTGTGTGTGGGTGTGTGTGTGCGTGTGTGTGTGTGGGTGTGTGGCTGTGTGTGTGTGCGTGTGTGGGTGTGTGTGTATGGCGGTATTATCGTTTCAAAAAGCGTGCGCACCTATCAACTGATCGTGTCACTTGCGCCTGCTTTGACGCCTGTGCAGCAAGCCGCGCCTGACGTGTAATGTAGTTCCCTCATTGACTTATAATGGGCCCCCGTTCACGCGCACGTTCACGCGTGATGACTGCTTCACGCCGGTAATCACACGACGCGTAGTGACTACGCGTAACATTCATGCGTCTTTATGCAAACGCATGTGTTAACGCTTGCATGAAGATGATTGAACATTTTCTTCACCCGCTTACGCGTACGCGGAAATGACGTGCGCAAACTCTGTCACGCGTAACAAGAAGCTGCGTACGTATGAAGCAGCGTGCGCACGTCTGTCTGTCACTGTTTGACAAATGCTGTTAGGCGTTCACACGTACGTGCGGTCGCAGACTCTGAAGCTTCGCAGCCGGAAGTTGATCTGCACCGTGCGCACCAGTCCGCGTACATGAACGCCTCGCGTAGTTGTTCTGTGTTCCATTTTCATCCAGTAGATGGTGCAATCGATCCAATGCGAGATACAGACATATAGGCTTTTGCATGACATGATTCATTTTAACCCCAGAGTGAGGGGACAGCCTTACATTCCGACACACCCTTCCATTGTGAAACAGCCCCACTCCGAAACACCGCTGTTCCTAAATTGATTTTCAAGTTTACATTACTTCCTACATCAAACACTGCCGTCCGCTCACCGGCCGCACTCACACAACTCATTGCTTTTTATTGCTAATAGGCCTATGTCACTATCTTCATTTATTATGTAGTATATTTTCGCTTGCAGCAAACACATTTAAACGTTTGTCTAATCTTTTTACACGCACTATCCGTGGTGCTGGAATTCCCACTTCCAGCCGCACTCGCACAACTCTGAAATAAACTGTGGCCCATGGGTGCGATCTGCCGGGGAATGACCCCTCTGCTCGTCCGTTTTAACATAACTTGTCTTTGTGGAAGGTTAACAAGGTATGAGTGGATCGTGCACTGCTGCTCAGTTTGTCTTTGAAAAAAAAAAGCAAAGGAGAAGACAATAGGCTACCTATGTATTTTTGATTCAATAAACATTACATGAAATTGATTGTGTATCCATCTCTTATAGCCATAGACTATCATCTATCGACCGTGCGTGCAAAATCCAGCTGCTGACCCTCCGCTCCGCTGTCACACAACGGATCCCCCGTCCGCGCTCTCTCTCTCTTGCCCGAAAAATAATTTCCATGAAGAAAACATCGCCTGACATTTAAATTTAAGTTCCCCTTGACAGTACAAATCTCAAGAAATCTGGATGTATTGCTCATTTGTAAACACAACACTTATCAGTCTATAGGCAAGAATCTAAAGGTTTATTAATTCAATTCATTTCAAATTCGCTTTATTGGCACGAATGCCACAACAACAATATTGCTCCAAGCACCAAGAACCACGAAAAGAATACCTAGCACAGTAAATAATAATAATAATAATAATAATAATAATAATAATAATAATAATAATAATAAAAATAACTTTGAACATTATCACAATTAAGTTATCAATCTGCGATGTAAACAAAATGCAAACATTAGACTTCTAACCATTTTTCTACAAGTGTCTGTATTTTAATTGAGAATAGTTTTTATATAAATTACACAAAAGGAAACGAAAATGTGATTTGTTTTACCTATTTCAGCCATAAGCGGTCATATTGACCGCACATCATTTCGCCGGATTTCATACATTTTCTCTCTTGTGTCTAACTTTGTTAGCGTCTCCAGCTGTGCGACTGTAACACAACTTTATATGAAGAAGGACTAACACTAATAGCCTAATTGATTGTTATTTCTTCCTCTTACAGAACTGTTTACGACTCGAAACAATGTTATTATATATGACGTTTCTGACCAAATGTCGTGGCTTCAAATGCATCAAATTCCCACATCCAGTTACGCAGGCAGCTGTCCAGGGTGCTGAACCAGGTGACAGACAAAGGCTGCACTCTGCGTTCTGATGTTTGCTGGGCAGATCTGTCCCCCTTGGTTTCTCATCCACTCTGTTGTGGGAGATCTCCCACAGAGCAAAAGTAATACACATTTTTTCTCTCCCCGCTCGGCTCGAGCCCGGCTGAACTCTGGCTTGAGCCCACTTCACCCAGGCGCGAGGCTGCAGCCCCCGCTCCTGCTGACAACAGACCGGGGGAGAAAACAGACATTCCTTTGCTCAGAACCCATATCAGGCTGTGTCTGAATATGCACGAAGATCGGTATAACGCATTGGAGCAATTTTCATACAATTTCGGATATTTAGCATGATAAAGTAATTTCAATTCAACACAGCCATTTGTCCAGCTGAAGCATAATGAGCGTTATGTCATTATTAATATGAAGTAGGCTTGTTTTGCGGGTAATCCGCCACATGATCCGTTTGAACCCACAAAGGAAAAAAGGATAAAAGCTTAACAATGTATGAGTGGATTGAGCACTGCTGCTCAGTTTTGTTTTTGTTTGTTTGTTTTTTAAAGCAGAGGAGAAGACGACATGCTGACCCACAACCCAGTCGCCCTGCAGCCTTTTTGGTTTTTTAACAGTGGGGCTATTTTATTAGATAATAGGCTACCTATGTATTTTTGATTCAATAAAAACTACATGAAATTGATTGTGTATCCATCTCTTATAGCCATAGAGGGGATTATCATGACCACGGGCCCCTGCCTACACACGCAAACTGTGCGCACGCAAAGGCTGTTACATTATTACACTGAATATAATAATGTCTGCAAACGTAATAAACCTCAAACACCTACTAATAATACTGACCGTGCGTGAAAAAATCCAGCTGCTGACCCTCCGCTCCACTGTCACACAACGGATCCCTCTCTATTGTAATTGTTTGCCCGAAAAATAATTTCCATGAAGAAAACATCGCCTGATATTTAAATTCAAATTCCCATTGACAGTACAAATCTCAGGAAATCTTGATGTATTGCTCATTTGTACACACAACACTTATCAGTCTACAGGCAAGAATCAAGAATCTAAAGGTTTATTTATTCAATACATTTCAAATTCGCTTTATTGCCATGAATGCCACAACAATATTGCTAAAGCAATAAAGAACTAACGAAAAGAATACCTAGCACAGTACCGTTATACTTACTGTGTGTGTTTATGTGAAATAATAATAATAACTTTGAACATTATCAGTTATCAATCTGTGATGTTAATAACAAAATGCAAACATTACAGACTTCTAACCATTTTTCTAAAAGTCTCTATTTTAATTGAGAATACTTTTTTATATAAATTACAGAAAAGGAAAAGAAAATATGATTTGTTTTACCTATTTCGGCCATAAGCGGTCATATTGACCGCACATCATTTCGCGGGATTTCATTCATTGTCTCTCTTGTCTCTGACTTGGCTCTCATCTACGCTGATGTATATGACGTGTGTTTCGATAACCAAGAAAGTGCTTGGAGACCGTAAAGGGCATTTAAAACAATATTTATTCACAGAAATTATAGAATGGGGTCTGGGGGGAAGGGGTCCGTTATTGTGGTGACTTGGTAACACCAATTCTCCACAACCACCGCTGTCTTCCACTTGCACACTGTCCTCTGCCGGGCGCAGACTCGGGAGCTGTGGGGGAAACGAGATGGCAGTCACTGCACTTTTAAACCCAATACATGCACACCACTTCATTTACGTCCTAAGATCGTTGCTCACACGATGGGGCAGAGTATCAGCTGTTCACCGTCACCTCGGGCCAACATCACTCTCGTCATTGGCACCACTGCTGTCACACCGTCCTTGGGCGCCGGCCTCTTACGCTGTCATGTGGGGAGGGGGGGGAGGACTTCAGTCACTGTACTTTTACACACATTCGCAATAACTTTCCACGACCAGGGATCACTACTCGCACAATGGAGGCAGAGTAGGGATGTAATGTATTGGTAATACCACGATATCGTGATAACAAAAGTGTCTCAATATTATTGTGAACATGCAGGGTATGAAATGACGGCAAATACTGTAGATTTTGATCTCATTACATCCCTAGGGCAGAGTATAAACTCACATTTCAATTAGTCCGACAGTCAATGCCCGTCTGCTGGCGACAGCTGTCGTTCTCTTTCTCCTGCTCCTTTCCCCGTGGATCTCACACTCCTCTTCCTCTGTCTGCTCGCTGCAGGTGTAACTGGGTCGGTCTGCAGGCCCTGCCCACTCTGCTGTGTTCGGGTGTAGAATCAGACACTGGCAACTCTTGTCAAACCCTGGTTTAGCCCTGTATCAACAATACACCTGACATGAAAAAGGACAAGCTTAGTGTAGGTCTATAAAATGGTGAAAACCAGACACAACGTTACAGGCAACACTATTTTTTTTAAGCTCTCAAAACTCAGTTCTACAGGTGCTTTTCACCAGTGTGACATGTGTCTGAGTGGATCTGTTGTTAAACTATCCTTTTAGTTTCTCAATTGCTGTTTGGAATGGTTGATGGTGTGAGTGTGACAGATGAGTATGTGTGTGTGGAAGGTATATGAAAGTTGTGTGGTTCTGTAACAGAGAATAAAAAGCAGTTATCAGAACAGCAGGTACATGGTTAACTATACAGTACCAGGAATGGTAAACAACCAATAGAAATAAGAATGAATCATTCAGCTTAATTAACAACAGCCAATATACAACAATAATACAAGCACATGTAGGAGAGTTCTTACTATTAGCAACTAATAAGCATTAACGAGCTAACTGATTAGCAGCACTAACAATATACATTTTCCACCTGCTGCATCAACCCACTCTGCGGAGCCTCTTTTCGACAGCAGGGGGCGCAGTTCTGGTGCTGAATACCTTATTATCTTGTCTAAGGCACAGAATGAGTTTTATGAACCCTGTTAAAAGGTTAAGTCTTGAGTTTTTTGCCCAAAATAAACGCTAGAATTTTAAAAATGAAACCCGTCTTAATCATCACCTGGCTTCTAGTCCTGTGTGGTGGTGGCTGTGTGTAGCGCTCCCGTTAGCCCCACTAGCTGTCCCTGATGCTGCTGAGTGCTAGGCATGGATCTATTATATCAATACATCCATGGTGCTAGCACGTCTCTCTCTCTCAGCAGCAGCAGCACTCAGGACAGCAAAGAAAAAGAAATATAGCCTGAGTGAAGCGCTGGAGCCGCGGGCCGATTCCCGTCACTGACAACTAAAGCCTAGACTGTAGACTGTTGTGGTGGTGAGCTAACTCGATGCTAACTTTGGCTAGCGGTGGCGGTTAGCATCCGCCGCTAATACTGTCTTCCCAGCTGACCACAACGGCAACATAACACCGGAGGCTCCCGGTGTTGGTGACGGAGGCACCAGCGCTTCTCTCGGACTGTATTTGCTTACCTTTGTGGTCCTGGTAACTGCTGCTGTCAGGGGCAGGAGGCTAACGTTACACAGTTGAGCCCGACAGGAGGGGCCCAGTTTCAATGTTTTGCTTACAAACTGTAACAAGCAATACTCCAGACTCTACTTTCAAACTTACACAACACAAATGACCTATGTATTTATACGTAAATATTACCCCAGTCACCGTTCTCATCCTCCGTCGTCTTCTTCTTCTTCTTCTTCTTCTTCTTCTTCTTGTTTAAATAAAAAAAAAACTTCTTCTTCTTCTTCTTCTTCTTCTTTTGAATTTCCGGCAGGCAAAGTATGGCTCACTGCTGCCTCCCCTGGTTGATTAAAATGAAAAGGCCAACTACGTGAGGCGTTCATGTACGCGAACTGATGTGCACGCTGCAGATCAACTTCCGGCTGCGAAGCATCAGAGTCTGCGAGCGCACCTACGTGTGAACGCCTAACAACATTTGTCAAACAGTGACAGACAGACGTGCGCACGCTGCTTCATACGTACGCAGCTTTTTGTTATGCGTGAAATACAATATGCACGTAACAACGCACGCACGCACGCACGCATAACAAAATAATCATGCGTGCGTGCATGCGTTGCTGCGTGTCTCTCTAATTGTATTGACATCGATATACCGCCATAGTGTGTGTGTGTGTGTGTGGGTGTGTGTGTGTGTGTGTGGGCGTGTGGCTGTGTGTGTGGGTGTGTGTGTGCGTGTGTGTGTGTGGGCGTGTGGCTGTGTGTGGGTGTGTGTGTGCGTGTGTGGGTGTGTGGCTGTGTGTGTGTGTGTGGGCAATGCTGCGTGGCCCGTCCATTCTCACTCCCATTCTCAAATATGACATAATGATGTCATTGGCAGGCTTAAGGGGTGCAAGTAGGTGAGAACAGAATTAGTCCTGGTGATTTCTACTGTTTCCTGTCTTTCTGATCAGCTAACAACCTACTTGCTGCATTGTCATTGTCACCATACAGACAAATGAGTGGTACCGTGTCTTCATCCAACTCCAAAAAAAAAAAGGATTAAAACATTTCCCAACATGGGGAAACAATAACAAATGAAGTGATTTATTGCTCTGTTTTCTGATTGTGCATGTGTTTTCAAAATTAAAGTCCCAAGTCATACTTTTCCTGTGACAGAGCTGATATCTGCTTCTTTGGCATATTTTACTCTTTAATTCACAGATGGTGGCAGGTCAAAATAGATTGTTGTTAGTCACACAATTATGCAAGTCTCTCTCAGCAGGCAGTCTGGGTGTAAACTGCATATCGAGGGACCCTTCTGTCCATCAGCTGCTTATTTGAAAAGTGAAGACAGATACTGGTGAGTATCCATTCCTTTTGTTGCTCGAAACCCTAATCCTAGTAAGAAGATAGTGGTTTAAGTCATTTGTACCATTCGCAGTACGGCTAGCTCGCTCTCCTGGCGGAGCCCAACACACCACCATCATTTTTTGTTTGTTTCCCTTTTAACATCGCAAGGTTCAGAAACCGATCTTGTAAGTGGACAACAGCAACCTGTGACGAGGCCCCAGCTGCATTTATCCGTATGAATGAAAAGGTTTGACCTGCTGGGCTCTAGATTCATGATGTATGCCTCTGGGCTCAGGTTTGCTCTCAAAAGAAAATGACTGTAAGGTGCCAGCAGCATCTCAGTCAAAGTTAATGAGGAGCTGAGACGAACCGTTCAGCCTCTGGTCCTCAGGAAACCTCATTAAACTGACTGAAAGCCCCTCGGTGTATCAGTCCAGCTTGATGTTATTGTTGGCCCTGTACTTTGGTTTCGTTTGAGCTCAGTAAGTAGAGGTTTCTTTCCCTGTAGCGGCTGTGGATCTAATAGAGGTGATTTCATATGATTACTGTAATTACGTGAACGTATCAACACGGCTGTAGTGAGGATTCATCAACGGTAAGATATAACACATGCGGTAAGACGTTTAAAAAGTATTCAGAGGTCAAAGTGAGCACAGGTCCAGGGGGCAGAACGCATTAAAGGAGGGAAAGAGATAAATGAAGGCGCACCATCCATCAATTACGCCTCTCTTCTTATTTCCTGTTTCCACATGTTCTGTCATTATCATCTCCCTGCTTCTGTAAAATGAATCAGAAGCTCAGACACTGAGTTAATTTCCCAGTTATTTGCCTTTGCCTGTGTGTGTGTGTGTGTGTGTGTGTGTGTGTGTGTGCGCACGTGTGCTAATTTCTAGCCCACAGCGAAACAGCTTGTCAGGGAAAATGGCCATTGCATGCTGGGAGTTTTATGCAATAAGAGAGAGAGAGAGGACTTGACTGCACCCTTGGGCCACTCTCAGATGACTGTAAAAGATTTCCTCTAGCTCTAGTTTGATGTCATTGTTACTTTTATCTCCCCTCCTTTGTTTCCCCTCAATCAGTATGTTTTTCACGTTTTAGCCGCGTTTCCATCAAATTGACCGAATTAAATTGAATCATGTCATGACTCGTTTGTAAAATAATTTTCTGTTGCACTGATTGCAGAAGTCCCTGATCAAAAAGAACATTTTTCTTGTAAAAGATTTTTTATTTCATTTTATGCTGTGTCGAGTTTAATTTCCCCAAAAATATTCCTAAAAGATAAATCTGTTTTTTTTGTCTCTTTGTTGTCTCCTCTCTGCCATCATTGTTTTGCCTATTTCTGTGATGTTCTTGTATTTCGCCACTGTATTTCTCTATGCTGTTACTTTCTTAAAAAATGTATCTGCGTGAATTGTACGAAAATAACTGTCAATTAACCAGGGATACACAATATGGATTTCTTCAGCCAGCCAATACAAACAACCGATAATAATTTCATATTTCTGTGATTTAAAATTAAGATAATAACCTGTAGTTTATGATGTAGCAGGCAAATATGGATGATTTATTATTCAAAGCTCTAATAACATTAATTGTGTTAAACTTACAGACTTTTTCCCATCCTTTCCGAACACTTGTTGGGAACACATATTGCAAGTTACAATTGTGTCGTCGTCTTCTGAGCTCGAAGAACAACGCCCACCCCGGAGATGATGTGTGTGGCTCATGTCTACATTGCGTGGCTCAACACATGTGGAGCAGCTCTGAGTCATAAACGCGACAGCAGCATTGACCCAGGAGTAAAACCCAATAATACACATTCACACTCAACACAAAAGCCAGATGTTAGTGGGCGTAAGTGGGGTTTTTGGCCACTGTGAAAGTGGTGTTAGTTACGTCACCTTTGTGACTGTCATCAAGCTCTGCTGAAGCCCAATATTGACCCGTTCATTTGATTCAGGGGTGTTGGGGCAGGGGAACATCTAAAACATGCAGTGGCGGGGTTTCCCATGCACCTGGGTTGAAAAAATGGTCTTAATGAGTGAGTTCCTGTTTTGGCTTTCAAAACACTTATTAGACTTTAAAGACACACAAAATATATTTCGGTGACTATCATTAATTGCAGACATAGGTGTGTTTATTTATATGGGAACTCCAAAGGGCACCTTTAATGTGTCCCTTCAAAACAAGCGGAACAAGAAGTCTATACTGTCAGCTACTCTGCACCATAGAAACAGACAAGTTGCAATAAGTTCATTACCTATCTGTGAATTTTATAACATTTTATTGCAGACACTGTTAATTTCTGTTTAGAAGATTACCCATCATTACTGAGCTCTTAGAACTGTTATTTAACTGAGATGGAAACGTCTGTAGGTAGACACGACACGCTTAACACACAGTCAAACAGTTTGTATAGCCACATTGTGCCCTGTTCATTCCGTCAATAAAACTAACAGCAAGTGCAAGTTTTAATGGAGGGCTAAATGAAAAGAAACAAGCGTTCTGCACCCTGCTTCCTGTCAAGTACACTTAAAGAAAGCAGAGAAGATCTTTTCAAGACATTAGCGGACCTTGTCCTGCTCGCCTCGATGCGAAAACATAGTGCATTAAGGTGTAAGGAAATCATTGCCTTCCCTTTTACACTTGCACTCTTTTCACATGGAGGTGAGAGGAACAAGGTTCAGTGAATGCCTTGAGAGTGTTTGTAAAATACATGTCAGGGGCAAAAAGACAGGTAGATAAAATAAAATAAGATTTGAAACCAAGTTTTAAATGAAATGCAGTCTTGTACAGAGATACAAGGTACATGGAGTCAGTTCTTTCTGTCTTTTTCTTTTACTTACACTGATAAGCTTTTATTTTCTGTCAGTGTGGAGTCCAGTCTTGGCTGTAACTTACCTACAATTTTGTTTTTTCATTTCATTTCATGTCATATTCCCTTTGATAGGTCTGACTCGATAATAAAACGAGTGAGCTGATCTGCCAGCGCGGAGAGATCAGTCAGATTTATTTCTCTTGGAAGCAGCATGACAAGCCAGGAGATACGAGATGAAATAATGTACCTAGCTCATTATTTTTTGGCACTGTCGTCATTACATATCATCTTTATGAATCCAATGAACTGTCTGAGACTCACAGATGCTCCACACTCAAAGAACAAAATGATCGCCCCTATGTTCCCAACGTCGTCTATCATTTGTTGGGTGGACACAAACACTCACACTCACAAAGCTCGGCTGGTGGAAAGAAATCCTTCCAAAGCTGAGTTTTCATTAGCTTTTGTTTAATATTTTAGCATCAAAGAGAGAGCGCTTTAATCCATAATTATTAAACTTTGAACATGCCAGTTAGCCAAGGTTAGCTAATCTATCTTTTGCAGGCCCCAGTGTTCAGTCGGAACAACTTAAAAAGTCTGAGAGCCACTGTAAAGGTTAACAGTGAACAGCGGGGAGAGGTGATGTGTGTGTATGTGCAGGCCTTAAAACAGATGATAGCAAAATAGACTAAGACACAGCAATTTAGAGATGTATGAACACACACACACACACACACACACACACACACACACACAGGCTTTAAATTATGACTGCACACATTCTAACACATGTAAGTTATGGTATGGAGTAGCATTCAATACGCCTTCAGAAAGATCCAGGCAACACACAACCCAAGAACACACATACACACACAGCCATCTGTCTGCCCAATCCACAGAATAAATGTTACCGCAAAACTGCAGATAAGGTCAAAGTTATCATTTCTTTATGTTGCAAACTTCATTTGTTTTGGTACATTTTCTATTTTTCTTTAGTCACAACGCTGTGCTTGTGCTCTGGTTAGGTTTAGGCACAAAAAAACACTATGTTGGGGGTCAGGAAACATCATGCTTAGGCTTAAAATACCTATTCTGGTCACCTGGAAATTGTCCTCTAGGGATGTCACACTCACACACACAAATTTTGGAACACTGTCAATATGATACATTGTCTGAAGCGTACAAATTTGGATATATCTGTGGTTTGCTGCAACATTTCATCCTGGTGACTGGGCTGCATCTGCATGTCTCAGCACTGGAAAAGCAAACGGCACCGCCTTATCCTTAGTTTCTTCCTTCAGAATTAACCGTAAATTAGAATATATTTGACATTTGACACCGCAGCAGTTACAACGTGCACAGATCCATTAATCAGGCTGACTAAATACATGTTAAGGCCTGCCTACACCTAACAACTCAGCCTTGTTTTCTATCTATGTCTCATGTGTATCTGTTGGAACAGATGCACTTTTATTTCGATCAATCCAGCGGTCACAGATGCTCTCACGAACACTCCTTTAAATGTGACAATGAGACACAAAGTGTACTTTAACACTTCAGCTGCACCTGTGATGATGCCGACTTTTAAATGAGTCACAGTCATACAGAGCTCCTCACCTGTGGTACTGGGTAACTGGGTTGTTTTCGCTCATTTCTTTGTGACAAGAACCTCCTGCCATGAAAGGCTTTGCTAATGATTCATTTAAAGATGGCTGGAGCAGTCAGTTAGAGACGTTACCTTGCAAGAAAAAAAAAGAATGGAAAAAGAAAGGACTTCTGAAAGAAGGCGCAGGCAGAGACAGGTCATTATGCTCAATTAGTGTCCCATTTCAACCAAACAGCCATCTAAAGAGACAATTACAGCTGATGTTTTGACAGGCTTTCTCTTTGGCTCTGTCCTCTGCTATAATTGCTAATAACAGTGATGTTCGGGTTGAGTCAAGCTGTTATTAAAGTCAGAGGAAATATGATCACTGTGCGTACTGCCCTGTGTAATATTTACTCCTTTGGAATTGTACTTCCAAGAATTTATTGGAAGGATTCTTTTCAAGTAAATACCCTTTTGGTTAATTAAAACTTATGTGATGAGATAACTTTAGCCTGTCTTCATCAGAAATAACCAACGCATCGAGACGGTCCAAAATGAAAGCAGCAAATTACGAACCATGTTTGTTGTTTGCGGCATCCGCTAGCAGCTGTAGTAGCAGCTGCAAAAGACGAAGTGAGGACAGGTAGTATAAAGAATGGTAAGTCTGTAAAGGGAGGAGGTCGGGGATGGATGGACGGGTTAAACAAGCACAGGACTTGAAATCAGAAGTCAGCAGGGAGAACTGCTAAAGTTGAGAAGTTACCTTGCACACATAACAACGCTGCTTAGATAATGCAGGTACAATGTTTTCCAGACATTACCCAGTAGTTCTTTTTTCCTAATCTCTTTTAACCAAACAGCAACCGTACATGTGTTTTGTTGTGTTGCCGTGTTGAGTTATTCTAGATCTTAGTGTACTCCTTATTTTGTGAATGTTAAAAGTAACCTCAGGGCCAAATAATAATTCAGTATTGCTATTTAATATAACAGGTACCTCATTTACACTCTGTTTATCCATATTGGAATTCTATCACTGCTCTTCTGTTACATGTCTGTCCAACCTCCACAGCTTTGTCTGAGGTTTATCCATTGTAAAAAACATTTTCCTCATCTGAATAAGGGCTATAAGCAGTATGTCTCATGGTTTACAGATGGCTGACTTAATGTAACAGAAAGTCTATAACCCATTATGCTAATTAGTATCTGAGACTAATGTAGTTAATGACGTAAAAAGTCTTAATTTTCATTGGTTACCACGAAAAAGAAAATGAATATTATATTATATATTATAATATTTCCATAGTCGACGAAAAGACGCTTTAAGTGAGATAAATGCAGCTACATGTGCAGGTCACAAACAGCTTTCAGCTGGGTACTGTAATTAAATGTATTGAGGCAATAGAGTGCGTGCCGAGTTTACGATAAGGTTGAACGTGGCAGTGATTCCCATGGGTATATGTACAGTTTCATTACTTCTCTTTCGGACAAACCTACCTTGCCGCCCGGGGGAAGGTGACTCAGGCACACAGCCGCACAGAGTGACCTGGAAGGGACCTGCAATACAACTTAATCCAGTGTTAATCCAGATGTCCACACCTTCTGCGCCTCTATCTCTACTCTGTAGCCTTTACGTCCGACAGCACAAAGCTAATCCTGGCTCCTCACAGTCGGGAAATAAGATACGGTACAGCGCCCCGAATGTCTTTCGATATGTTCAACCCTACAGACTGAGCTTCAAACTGAGCCGAGCTTCCAAACAAGTTTTCAGAAGTTGTGTAAAAAAAGACATGCACTTTTTTGTCCGCTCTTAAAGTAATCAGAACAACATTATTATTGGTGGTGGTGCATTTTACAATGCCAATTTTTCATTTTGGCCTTGGTCTGTGTCAGTCCCCTATTACTTACTATTAGAATAAACCTGTAATTCCTTCAACTGTAATTTTTGGTTGATGAAATATGATTCGTGGGCCCTTTTCTTATGGTGTAAATAAATCTGTGGCTGGATTGACAGTTTAATTAGAATCACTATTCAGTAGCTGTGGATGGATTAATTAGTGCATTTAACAGCACATATAGCCATTACACATCTATTTTTGTGCGGTCACACGTCTCTATTTGTTGGTGTCCCAAATCCCCATGTAATATATGGATGCCCTCTTCAAAATATACCCACAATAAACGCTGTTCATAAACCCCACAAGGTATTGAGCCAAAATACAGTGGCATTTTATTGTTCGTGCTAAAATATTAAAATGTCCTGGGAAAAAATTTGATTATCAAGGAAAGCAGATGGCACAAGCATTCACTGCTGTCGCGCAGCAATCACGAGGGACCTCTATTTTCTTTTGAGATACACAGAAGGTGAAGCTTTTTAGCTCTTGTGTGTTTATTTGCCATCATAAAAAAAAGCAAGGCTTTGAGAAGGGTTTACAAATTGTACAGACATATGGGGCTTTCCATTAACCAGGTGAAGAATACTGTTTCCTTTTTTGCAATCCTTACGTGTTGGTGAACTCAGCATTGTTCTTATGTTGCTGTGGTTGCCTTGTTCTATGGCTGTTTGTCTTGCTGGAAACGTTTTATCGGAGGCTACAGGCTAACAACAGTTCAAGTTCCCTTTCCCAAAGAACTCGCGTGTCATTAGCCACAACCACAAGTAAAAGTGATTGAAATTGCTCTACAGCACTCACAGCACTGGCATATTATGTTGGCTGTACTGAAAAAGTTCCATGTTCCTCTGAGTGAAATCCACCTCCATCTTTTCCTGAACCTGACCAAGTAGTTTTAGTGCATTATCTTAACCAAACCATAAACATTTCAACAGGTACAAAAGCTGTCATGGTATATGAACTGTCAAGCTTAATTTTGAAAGTGTACTTGGACATTGCGTGTGATGTTTTATTGCCAACTCGACCACACAGCCCTTCACATGCTAAAATGTTGCTAAAGGGTTAAAAGACACTGACCATGCTGCCATATTTGACGAGCTGGGAAAGATAATGCTTCACCCGCACATCCTGTATGTTGTTATCAGATGGAGGCTACCCTCCACCACCCAAAGGCCAATGGCCAGAAATGTCCCAAACACAGCAAAATAAGAAAAAAAAACAAGCAGGGGGCAGGTTCTAGTACATAAATAGTACATCTTCAAAGGAAAATCCTATTCATTCTGCCTCTACATGACTCCAAGTTGGCAGCTGCTTTGTCACAAAACATAATTGTTTTTTCCCCCGTTTTTCTACACTAGCAGTTGAAATGGCACCGTAAGTAGCAGTAAGTGGTACCGCTAATGGCGCTGGCGGCGGAGGCAGCTGGGGTAAAGCAACACATGTACTGCCAGTTTCCTGCTGTTTGAGCTCAAATGACATTACAGCAACAAAAAAGGGTGAAATACTTTTCTCTCTCCATCCTCCTCCTCGCAGTCCCCTTTCCAGTCACTCATTCTATAACTGGCTCTGTCAAGGTGACCCTCTCTCCCCTGCCCTCCTCTTCCCACCCTCCCTCTTACCATCACACACTCCCCTAATACTCTGTCAGTCAGAAAAGAGCCTGCCGGAAAAAGAGAGTGAGAGGTGCGCGCGAGCGTATGTGTGGGCATTAGCCGGTGTTTGTGAGTGCACACGGTTTGCATGAATATGAGGGAAGCAGTCAAGAGGCAACGAGAGAGGGAGGAAAACTGTGAAAAGAGAAAGAGACAGGTGCAAAACAAAGTTGGGAGGAAAGACAGACAGAAAAACAAAAAGACGGGATTAGGAAATGATTGCTCAAATCACAGGTTACAGGTTGATGTCTTGGCAGCTGCTGCTGTTAACTTGTCAGGGTGTGCTCATATGTCTGGACATAAAACTTTAACTGTCTACCTTAAGAAAATGGTTCCACATAAGGGCCTGACATGTTTTCACATAAAGACCCAATGAGAAAGTATGGACATGGAAATAAAAAACTAATCTTGTTTTGCTTGTTCTCAGTTTGGCTGAAGACTGAATCACTGTGATGTCACGTTAACGACAAAATTCACTTCTGGGTGGACGACTGACTGTTAATTTGCATTGTGTAGATTTGTGACATCTGCAAACCTGTTTATTCCTGTGGTCACTTGCAGCTGTAACTGTGATGTGGTAAGAAGATTCAGTAAAACATGATGGGCCAACCTATATAACGTTCCTGTTGTGCTTATTTTATGTGCTGTATTGTTTTGCCATAGCAAAGAACAGCAACATCCCAGACTAACATATTCTTTGGAGTAGACTCAAGCTGTCATTTTCTTAAGTCTTTAGCCCAACAGGAAAGATATTTCCCCAACCTGACCTAACTTGACCCTTTTCTTATTATATATAAAAGATTTTTTAAAATGAGCAAACGGAAAATGTTAATTTAAGAAGGGTAGGCAAAATAAGCTGATGCTTCAGCCTACACCTTTTCGGTCAAAGTGTATTGTATTGCTTGTTGTGTTTTTGTTTTGATTTGTTTTTTGTTTTTGATTTATTTTGTTTTTGTTTTGTTATGTTTTGTTTTGTTTTATATTTATACTTTTATATTTGTCTATTGTATTTGTTTTTTTTTACAAGACCGAAATAAACACACTAAACAAGATAGAAAGATAGATAGATAGATAGATAGATACAGTGTAAACCCGAACGTTCAAAGTAATTAAATAGATTAAGTACTGTATACTCAAAGTTTTAGAAAAAGTTCTACTTACTTAATTATGTCAAGTTGGTGTAACATGTTGTTCCTTTTTGAGTGATTTTGACTAATCATTTTTGATTAAATGGAACTATTCTGTATTTAAGTGAGCATAACTTAAAAACATCACTTAAGCACAACTTAATAGAATTAAGTTATTACATGCTAAGAATGATAAAGTCCTGTTATTTCTATGGTTTTAAATAGGGATGATTTAAAAATAAACTTAATTTATATAGCACTTGCTAAAATACAATAAAATCTCAAAGTCCTTCTCCAAATAAATAAAATCAGTTAAAAAAAACAGTAACAATTAAATTGGGACAAATGGTCTACAATGCATTTGACATTAGTGGAGGACAACATGTATTTTATTTAAGCATCAGTTTACTCTAGCCTATATGTTTTGTAATTTTTACTTAAGTGTTGAGCAGCTGCAGGGATAATGGTTTGTTTTGAGTTAATCTCTGATTCACCCTCCGAAGAAGAAGGCGGCGCTAATGTGCATACTACACTGATTCCTTACCGCTCTTTGAAAAAACACAGAAGAAGAAAAGTTTGAACTGCAGAGATGGTTGGCGGCTGGAAGCAACAGAAGGCAGAAAGTTCGACCTATGCGGTAGCAGTCAGGACTTACTGTAAGTTTTGAAGTTGAATATTTATTCACTTTTACTTATTTAACGCCATGGATTGTAATAAACTAAGTTTACAGCAGAGGCAAAACTCCGCTGGCCACCATGGTGCTAACTAGCTAACCAATTACAACGAATGTAATGGTCAGCTGATAGAACTAGCGAGCTAACATTAGCTAACCTAGGTTACAACCTAATCTTTCAGAGGATCCAAGCTCACAAACAGTATATTTTGATATGTGATGAATGTATTTCCCATCATTGCATCTCTCTCTTCCAGTTTCAAGAAGTTAAGACTTCAGAGTTGAGGAAGATATAACTGGAGATGTGATAAAGATAAATGATATGTCATCTGTTCTGTTCCATGTGTTAGTTTGTGATTAGTGTCTCTTTTTCATCCATTCAGGACAAGTTTGATGAGCTAGAGCTTGATGGTGTTGCCGTGGGCCTCCTTACTGTCATCAGTGACCATGATACAAGTCCAGTTCACTACCACCCTGTGAGAATCTCTGTCGTCACTGAAAGGAATTAGCCAGGTCGCCAAAAGCACTTTTATAGCTGATAACGAAAGCTAATTTATTATTTTATTATTATTTATTATTGTTTTTGATTACTCCAATTATTTTCCTGACAATCTGATTAGTTGTTTGGTCAATATCAGAAATTTGTGAAAAATATCTATTTCCTAGGGCTTTAAGTGACCAGGAACACATTTGGAAGGCCAGAATCAGAGAATTTTGAGTTATATGAGAGAGATATTAAGTTTGTTAAACTCAATGTAATTGAGGCAATCAATTGCCTCAAAAATGTTAGGTTTTGAATCACATGTTTTTAAGTAAACAAACTCAACATATGTGACTAATGTGTACTTAAAACAATGATAGCACCAACTAATAAACATTGACTTTGCTTAACATAAAATGGTGTGGTTGTGTACTTATTTTTTAAAGTTCTGTGAAGTTATTCCAGTGGTTTTGAAAACTGGAAACTGTAAGTCATATTAACTGAAAATAATTGAGTTGCCTTAACAGAAAACTTTAAGTCATATTAACTGCAAATTTTTGAGTTGAGCTAAATGAGCACTTTAATTTAACAGTTATCGAAAGGTACAAGTAGCAAGTCATCCAACCTTTTAAGTTCTGGAAAATGTTGACTTTTGAGTTCATCAACTCAAAAAAATTGAGGCAATCGATTGCCTCAATTCTTTTGAGTTCTGGTAACTTATTCGGATTTACAGTGTAGATAGATAGATAGATAGATAGATAGATAGATAACCTAATTTCATTTTGTGGATTAATAAAGTTATCATAGCAGCACATTCAAGTGTACATTCAAGTACAAATACAATGAAAATGTATTGTTTCTTATTTGTACCCTAACCCTAGCACCCGCTGCTATGATAACCTAATTTCCATTTGGGTATCTATCTATCTATCTATCTATCTATCTATCTATCTATCTATCTATCTGTCGGTCGATCTAGTAAGAAAACCTTTACTTACGTTAGGTTGGGGACATATTAATGAGATACAAAAACATCAAACATTGCATTTTAGACAAATGAAATACATACATGTTAAAATACTAGGCTACCTTAATTTCAATGTTAATTTTCTCCGAAGGCTGGGTTTTTGTTGCAACTAATGAGAGCGAACATCGCTAACTCCCATGAAAGTCAGTAATAGTCAAGAACTGTTTAAAGAAACCTGACAGAAAACAGCTAGTGATTTCATCAGCTGGATAAATATTCGCAGCAGACATTCAGAGTTGGATTTATCAGTGGGGATTTATTTCACGTCTCCAAAAAGACACTGGATTACAAAGCTGCTCAAAAGGATAAGGTGGCACTGGAGCCTTCATTAGCATAACGCTATCCCTCTGAGCAAAAAGAAGGGAAATTCATTCACACTGAGCTTTCCACAGCTATTTTGTATGTCACAGGTAACATCTTTTGTAATATTACCGTATATGACATTGTGGACCACAGACGACGAGGTCGACTGTAAATGTAATAAACCAGTATTATTGGCAGTGCTGGGGCTCATTACTCAAAAAAGTAATATATTACACATTACTCTCAAAAATAGTAATGCCTTACATTACATGATTACTCCCTGAAGAAAGTAATTAGTTACATTACTTGTTACATTACTCGTTACATTCATGTTGCTCCACGGTTCCTTAGCAACAAGCTTTGTGTGTGTGCGTGCTGTCTCTGTAGGTGCTTCCGGGTGCTTCGTTAAGTTTCAGGTAGTGTTAGCAGCGGTGGAGAGAAGTTTCCAACATGGACAAAGTGTGCACCTTACAGTCAAGTTATTTTCCTTACGTTCAACAAATTTAAAGTAATGTTTGTATCTCCAACTGTCAAAAGTGGCTTTATGCAGCGGGGGGACTTCAGGCAAGTCACATGCAGCAGCATGTTCTGCTCGTGTTGTTGACGCTGTCATTGTTATCCCATCTCCCCTTGCGGGTGGCGACTAACCAATCGGTGATGGTGAAAGATACCTTGTGCCAAACCCCAACCAATCACTGTTCCATTATTTGAAGTGTCCTTGAGCAAGATTCTGAACCCCAAATTGCTCCTGATGAGCAGTCTGCGCCTTGCATGGCGGCCTCCACCATCAGTGTGTGAATGCGTGTGTGAATGGGGGAATCTGACAAGTGTTGTAAAGCGCGTTGAGCAGTCAGTAGACGCTAAAAAAAGCGCTACAGGAATGCAACACTATTTACCATTTAACTTGCACAACACTGGTCCCCGTTCAGGATTATTAAGATTATAAATGTAGTGCCTGCCCACTGAAGGTTTACCTGGAAGATTCCATCTACTGAAATCAACGTAACACAATCAACCTCAAAATTTGACATGCAACTCTCCACTCCTTTGGTGTTGTAGAACTGACTGAAAACACAGTTTTGATGGTAGAGTGGTGCTGTGTTCATTAGCATCTTTATACAAATTACTGCTTGAAGCTTTGGACATAGGGGCCAGCTTCTGTAGCTGGCGATCTAACATCTAGAAAGATGCTAGAGTGTGCACGTCACAATATACCTCTCTCAGCTCTTTCTTGTAAATGTGTTTTCTGCACTGTACTGTTTACTGCCCCCAGCATTATGAGAGTTGTACATCATTCATTCAATATGTTATAAAATAACTGAAGAAGGAAGAAGAATTATGCTCCAAACTCTACACGAATGTCTAGCAAATGATAAGAGTTAAGAGAGCTGGGAAATTTTACGAAAGATTCTTTAGCCTGGGAGGTTGTTTGCTCCAACAAGTCTGAACTCAAGGTCAACTCATTTACTTTCTCTGTAGTTTCCAACCATATCTCACAGTGTAAATCAAGACAGCTAAATCATCCTCAAAAAGAATGACTCCTGTCGCGCTCCCTCCACACTTTTTCTTTCTAAATAAACCAGATGAAGCAGCACTCCCGGTCCTCAAGGTTCTGGCTGCTTTTTTTTTGCCCGTTCTGTCAGCATGAGAGAGTAGCCTATGCCCGGTACCCAACTGGATTATTCAGGTGTCCAATAAATCCCATCATCACCGTGGCCTCTTCCAGTGTAAGGTCAGCCAAGGTCCTAACGAGTGTCCCTGGCTATAGTCCGGTCTCTGGCTTTTTATAGCCGTGTCCCATCTCTGAATGCCTCCGGATTTATGTGCTGCTACATAAGCCTTTTTTTTTTTCTCTCTCTCTCTTTCTGTCACTTCTTTGTAACCTTGCTCACCCTTTTTTTTTGCTCCTCCTTTACCACTTTATTTTATTTCCCTTCTCAGTATTCATGTGGCACAGAATATGGCTTTTCTCCTTCTATATTTATGAAGTGTTCAATGGCCCCTGCCCCTCTCAGTAGTAATGTATGTGTCCTTTAGGCTTCCATTAAATGAACCCCCCCAACACAAACACACTCGCACCAACACACACACACACACACACACACACACACACACACACACACATTCACGCACAACAACAGCATTCTTACCACGTCAGTAAATAGATGAACATACTGTACCCTCTCTGGCAGGCATTCCTGATATGCTGTGTGTGTGTGTGTGTGTGTGTGTGAGGTGTCCATTACTCTGAAAGCTTCCCTCTATCTGATTCACGGCGGTTTTTATGATATTTAACCTACCAGGTCATTTTGAAAATGGGCCCTGGCCTTAAAAAGTACCTGATGTATCGTCCCATCAGCGTGTCAGCCGTGAACACACACACATGCCGGCGCTGACACACAGTAGTGATGTAACCTGTGTGCTGCTTTACCCTTGCTGCTTTTTTTTATCATTAACTGCGGCTTCTATGGCTACAGTTCATTCATTAGTTTCTCTTCTTAACATTATTAGCAGTATTTCACCTCTTCCGCTATCGACCCTGTAGATCTGCTCGCCCCGGCTGCATTCATAATTAACCCCCAGCCTCAATACTGATAACTGCTAAATATGATATGCTCCAGCAAAGCGAGGCTTTCATCACCCTAGCCGTTTTTTGCACCATTTTTTCATTATTTCATTATTTTTTTTCACATTTTTCCGGCGATGCAATCTTTATGGAGCTGCAGATTAAAGATCAGAGTTTAAACTCATTCTGGTGGTAAAAGCTGTGTGATTGGTGGGTGTCCATTAGGAGTTTTTCCCCCGGTGTCAGTGAAATAGTATTGCAAACTTAATTTCTTGACTCCGAAACCGACTTCATAGACAGAATGAATGAACACTGGCGAATGAACTCTTGCAGGGAAACTGAATTTTGTGATTTTTTTTTTTCACATTTGTACAACACAAGACAACATGAGCCCTCAGCGTGCTACATGCAATGAAAATGCAGAGGACTAAATATCTCCGCAATCTTCACATCACTGTCAGTAACAGGTAGTCCTCACTTATCATTCTGTTACATTGCAAGTCTCTGTCATTCGTTCTCTTCACCTCCATCATGGCTTCAAAGGTCTCATACTGTAGAAAGTGAGATTTCCTGTCTTCTATGACTATAAAGTAGGTTTAAGTGCTATACATATGCTGTGAGAGTATCAAAATGGTGAACCTGCTGAGAAATGACCGCAGCCTATACTCAGAAACTGTCCCTTCAGATGGGACGTCAGGACTTCTGGAAGATTGTGACATCACAGCTTTTCAGTCACCAACAGAAGCCACGCCCCCAACACAGCAGTTGTTGCCAAAACAACAGCCGAGATGGGTGGTTCCTGCTCAGACCTGTGAGATCTGACCAATTGACGCAGCCTGGGCTTTTCAGGATAGAGTCAGGCACTTAAAGAGAGCATGGGTGACTAGAGGAGTGGAATGGATAGTAGGAGACACATAATGTGGTTTTTGAATATTAAAATGAGTAAAGATGATTGAGTAGACAGCAGAATTAACCAAAAATAACACAAAATGGGACCTTTAGATCCTGAATCAATTTTCTGATATATATTTACAACCTATTATTTTGCTGCTGATCACGGCTATGCCAGGCAAACACACACACACGCACACACACACACACACGCACACACACACACACACACACACACACACACACACACACACACACACACACACACACACACACACACACAATATTCAGAAACAGCACTAAGGGAAGAAAAACTGTAATAGACAACAACACCAAAAAGAATGCAACAAGAACCAAAATGCAGTTAGATAAAAAAAATAAAACAACAACAGACGTCAATGTATGACACTAAAAGTGACAAACACCTCCACAGTGATTATTCACTCACAGAGGCAGGCTTGAAAGGCAAATCTAAATGGGTTGTACTGCATAGTGAATAGTTGATTTTGTTAGAAATTTCCATGAGACCAGTAATGTCACCAGTCAGAGTACCTGCAGCTCAACAGTAGAGCTTCAGCCAAATGAAAGCTTTTCCCATAAATGATATGACCTGTGTCACGATGATGATGTTAAACAGTGTAATGACTTACCGTGTTCCCATCATGTTTTCTTTGGTTGTTTGTTTGTTTTTGCATTAAAATCAAGCTGGATTTTGAGGCTAACAAGCCGGAATGAGTGCTGATGTCTCAGTTAAATCACCCCATGTACTACACATCAGCTTCCTGTTCGTTGTTTTTTGCAGTGGCTCTGCGCTCCTTTTGATGACACTACATATTAGATTCTCCTCTCTGATGTCTCTTGCTTCAGGGCAAGAGTTGTTCATGTTCACAAATATTGATTTGGCTGTCTGTAGCCATACAAGTAATTATATGAATCATTAAATGTGAGTGTTGATGCACTCTAAGATGGAGACGAAGGATGGATCCATCGCTATCTGTAATGGCGGAATCTAACAGGAGCATTTTGTCATCACAAAGTGCAAATGGCCAAATTAAAGCTTTCAGAACTGATCAATATACGAGCAGTGGGATGAGAAACTAGTAACGCAGTGACAGATTGGTCAATTTGGTTATGCCATAGGTGTAGGCGTCCAAATAGCTCTGCTCATGAGCTCACTAGGAACTAATGGGTGCGTCCAGATGTTGCTACACAAGCAGAATAGTATGTACTGCAAACACACACAGTCACACACATATCTAATTGACTATCCATCTGATTTTACTCCATTTGGGGATTACCTACATTTGCCGGAATGCCTTTTGACAACCCCAAGAGAACAGGTGTTCACCTCACAGCTGCAGGTGATGTAGGTAGGTGGAGAAAACAGACGGAGCAGCCAAAAAGGATGAAAACAATATTTTCCATCCATGTAAACTGGTGCATTGCCTTCTGGTCTTTGCAGAGCTGTCACAAGTTAGAGCAATATGTTGTTTATGTGCATCTATTTAAATACAGTAGCAGCATCAAAATCGCACATTTACCAACTTAGAGTCAGTATGTGACATTTACTGACAAATAATGACATACTTTATCCAGTTACTCACAGCAGGCAGAAAACAACACCACACAGCAGCACAAAGATGGAATGAAAATGGCTGACAGGTCTGCCCTTCAAAGTCAGAGATTCTTTGATCCCAAAGGTCGTTGTAATAAAACCTACTTATACCACGGTCTTGGTGAACACTCAATTCTGATTGACTGGAGGATGTCAATTAACTATTGATAAATGGACACCTTTGGAACTCCTCCAATCTATTCACTGTCTTCTCACCCTTCTGAAGGAATGTACTATATCCTGTATTCTAAAATGAGTGGCTTGGACATCAGCTGGCTGCAGACCACTTGACCTTTTAAATGAATTAAATTTGCAACACTAAATGTAGTCCTTCAGTGCATCATCCTCTGAACACCATGGGGTGGCACTTACACGCAAGAAGAAGCTATACTCTGGGCTGTAGTAAATTAAAAAAGTGGGTAACCTAAGTGTCCGCTCACTGAAATGTCAATAATAAATAATGGATAATGCATAAAAATGGGAGTAAACCCTGGATGATTTTAAAAAGCTGGGTAAACTGAATGTTTATTCCTCACTACAGACTGCTACACTGTCCGTCTGAAAGCACTGTATCACGTGTTTCTCTCACATCCCATTCGCTGATCAACTCACTGCCTCAGCCAACCATTTGCTCATGATATATTTGTTTGCTTGTCCTGTTAACATGCTATGTAGTTACATTTACTGTTTGCCGGCTGTACACAATGCTGTTGAATTAGAATCTTGTTAGCATAAAGTGGCTTGTCTATCTCAGTCGTATCTAAGATCCATCCTTGTTACTGGAGCAAGGTTTCCATTATACCAGAACCTTATGAGATTGTAATGAGTGTTTCAGGTGTTAGTCAAACTATAAGGTGTTGCTAAGGAAACAGAGTTACTGTTTGTGAAAAAATATACTTTGATCGTATAACAAGAAAACATACATTAATGATCTTAAGGTTTCTTTTCTTTGGCAAGATGATAAAGCCTGGTGAGGTGTCCATAATCAAGAATAAACGTGCTGTTTGAATATGTGATTTAAAGGTAGCTCAACAACAAAGGCAGTTTTTGGGATTGGATTGAGCTTCTATCCATTTAGTCATGTCAATTTATCCAAAATATGTATTTTTTATTAACAGTTAGGAAGTAAGCAAAAGGTAGCTACAGTCAGTGTCTGGGTTCAGCTTCAGCTGAGGATGACAGTGGCTATCTTATCTGCTAGCAGGTTGGGCAGCAATATAAAGCTAGACTCTAAACAGCCAGAGCACAGTTACTGAAATCTGGTTTGTTTCTTAGATCTGTGTTGTTGTTACTTCAAATGTATACAAACTTTTTTCACCAATTCAATCACCATGATAAATGTTGGCAATGTCAGTTTGAGCAAATCAGTATGTTTAAACTTAATATTTCTTTACATCACAAACTTTACTTTGGGTAAAATTTTAATTTTTTTAATGTTGTGACCAGGCGAGGCTTAGGCTCTAGTTATGGTTCGGCACAAAAACACTAGGTAGGGAAAGGAAAATATCAAATTTTGGGTTAGGGTTAACCTACCACTAAGTTGCACGTAGAGGGGAGAAAGTCCAAAGAGGTCTAAAAGTTGTGGCGACAGTTGTAGTATATAGAACTGGTTTGTTAGACCTAATTAGGTGGGGGATGTGACACATTTTATTGAAATGTTGGACTGGCATGTAGGACTATGTCACGTACAAATGTGCAGGCATCAAGGGTTTGAAGAAATTTTAACTGAAGACATTTTATCTTGGCAAACTGCTTTCACAAAAGCTCTACATTTATAAACATATGAAGTCAGTTTTTTACCAAAGATATAGTTGCTACATTTTGCAGAACTGATCCCAACAGTGCAGAGAGCTTAAGGCTGGGTTTTTCTTTTAATTCTCTGTAATATGGGCCTCACCTTAATTCGTAGGGCACCCTCCATCTATTCCTAATCCTTACATTAAACCTAAATGCAACTCTAAACCCCCTGGAGTGGAAGAAGCTAAATATCCTCACTCTGGAGGATTTCCTCTCATTTCTGTGTTTAGTAAACTCTACCCACTCATTGCTCTTGCTGGTATATGTAGACACGGGCCGGCGCACATCCTCAGACCTTACACACACATTCTCACACAGCTTTGTGCATACACATCCACATCAGCATGCACCATGTGTCTGGGAGCCTAAAGGTTGGCTCTGCCCTCAGGGTTGGAAAGATTATTATGGGCCAGAGAGTGAGAGAGGGAGAGATGAGCCTCTGAATCTCTGGGAATGGGAGCTACTTCCTAACAAATACTCCCAATCTAACACGCCTGACTCATTTTGCCTGAAGTTAAATGAATTAAGGTTCTACGGAATTAGCCCTAATGGGCTCAAATAGAGCCTTTTTCGCTGTATCCATTTCTCATTATTGTATTCTCTGCATGCATACCAAATAATTGCTTGGGTACAAAAACCTGCAGTTCAGGTGCTTTATGTTTCATGACTGTCAGCTCTAATGATTCCTTTAAACTACCCCATTGAGTTATCTCTGCGGCTGTGGCTTTCTTTGGAAAAGTGATCATTGCAGAGACAACATCTATAAAGGTGTAAGATTTTTAAATAATGGGCACAATTATTTCTTTCCTGACAAACTAACATGAGGTTTTATCAAAGGTGTTAAACAGCAGAATCTACAGAGCAGTTCTTTTAAACCATAGCTCCCAAACCAAGGAGGTTTGCAGGCCCTTAATGAATCTCAACATGATAACCTGATATACACATCCTGGGACTGGGTCTTTAGTCATAGTACCAGCATGGCTCTAGGGATGCTAATGCTGGTCTGTAAGTGGGCCCACTACTTGGTTTCGGACCAAATTAGCTCAACAAATTTCAGAGCAAATGCCATTAAATTCTGTAGAGGCGTTCATGGTCTCTCTCCTAGATGAATCTTAATGACTTTGGTAATCCCCTGAGTCATTCTCTGGTGTCACCATGAGGTTGGCATGTGTAGTTCGGAGTGAGATCTCCATAGCTATTGGAGGGATTGCGATTAAATTTGCAACAGATATTTACAGTCCCTTGAGGATTTCTGAACTGACCTTTCCTCTATCTCCAGCTGGTCAGTTTTGTCACTTCTTCACTGATTTCACTTATTGCAGAGTATGTATTCTAATGACTCTCATGTTTCCTCTAAATTGACTTTTTTTATTGAAATCTTAACCTTTCGATGGATTGTCATTATATACATTTGTGTCACCCTCAGGATAAATTGTAAACACTTTGATACCCTAGCCTAGTGCCATTTGCAGGTCTAAATTACTCTGAATATTTTAGTTTGTGAGCTTCAAAACACATTACAGCCTCAACTGCACTATTGTTTTCAGTACAAGTTGGCATGTTATCATTGTAAGATGGCAAAGATTGTGCCTACTAAACATCAACATGCTAGCATTATCATGTTAGCATGCTGACATTAGCATGTAGCTCAAATGACCAGCAGATGTGAACAGCAGCCACGAGATGGGGATAATAATTTTGTAACCATCTTCATATTAAAAGTTGAATATTAACACAGTCCATCATCTTTGACTGTGTGTGAGCACCAAGCATCACTGACGTAATAACAGGGTTCACCTCTCCTCGTCGTGCGTAGTTTTGTGCTCTGTTGGCTCAGACATGTTCCGCCCAATGACTGAAATAGTTTGATCCGAGATGTTGTCATGGAGACAAATCTACAGGACTTTAGCCAGGAGCAAGAAAACCACTTGTTTATGTTGTTTCAACAACAAAGCCAAGGTTCAGACAATTTCACAACATGAGTACGCTGGCTGGTTTGGCTCCTCAGTTCTCCTGTTGTGGCTAATTTTGTGTGATGACCTTAGGAGGCTGAAATGAAGTCTTGTTCTGTACACTATAGCCATCTGTTTTCACCTACTACCAAGAAGCATCATTTGGAGGGCACAACATAATACACACATAATCCCCATCAGATTGAACCCTGCATGAACCCTCACTAACTTCCTATCAATATACATGGACAGTGGTGAGAAAACTCAATCACGCCAGAGGTGCTCGAGTTGGGGATCGAAGCATGGTCCCCACAGTGTTTTGTCCCTGGATGATCTGTTTGCATCATTCGACATTAAACTCAGGCAGCACTTCTATAACCTGCTGTTTGTTTTGTACACAAGCAAAAATTGAGGAGCGAAACCCTAACCGATCAAAATGTTGATTTATTTCAAGAAATGATCATCAGATTTTTTTTTCATATCTCTGATTTTAAGAAAGACACACATTTAAGCTGGCTGTTGAAGCTGCTCGCTGTTTACTTACAATGCAGTCTATTTTTTTTCCACTCACATTAAACAGCTCCTCACTCTCTTCTACGCTCCATTGTTTAATTGACAGTTATTGAGAGATAGTTCTGAATCCTGAAGCTGTCATATCGCCTAATAAAGCACTCTGCGGCGGCACTGTGCTGTGTGAGTTACCATAGATAATTGCAAACAGCATGTGTTCATTTAGCCTCTTCCAAGGTTCATACTTCATTAATCTGACTCCAGCATTAAAGTGACACACACACTGTCATTAAGGCAGATATGAATGCGCACAAGATGTTGTAAACACACACACACACACACACACACACACACACACACACCCACACACACACACACACACACACACACGGTGCTTTAATTTAGCTCATCAGACAGCTTCTCTAATATTGCTTGCTTGAATGCATAATATTTAGTATAAAACTCCTCTTTCATTTAATTAAAAACTTTTTGAATATGGGGATGTGGGGTAACTTTTTTTTATTATTCATAAGTGTTGAATAAATAAAACAATCTACCTTCAGCAGAGATTAATCACAACATTTGCAACACATCCTCGCACCTAAATGATTGAATCGAATGATTCACTGCTCCAGAAAACAACATGGCAGCTGCAGCACAACAGCATAAGTTACGTACATAATGTCAGTTACGTTATGTACGTAAGGTATATGTTATGTACGTTAAGTCAACTTTGATCACCAAGGCTCCAAAAGTCCTGTGACTGTTTCATCCACCCCACATCACTGCCCTTCCTATGCGGTTGCTCTATACTCGAAACATTCTATTCTAACCCTTCTAATAAAGTTGTTGTCCTATTTTGAGGCAAAATATCCATCCAAACAGCTGGATTACAAATGATATTAACATAGATGACCATAAATAAAAAACAATAATATTACATCCATCTTAAGATAATACTCTTTACCAATTACGATCTTTCATGTGTATGTAAAAGACTTAAAAAACCCATTTTTAGTACAAAGCCAACAATTCCATGTCCTTTCAACTTTTCAAATCGCAGTTTACTAAAATCATCTTCTTTAGTTGTTTAGGAGAATGCTGCAATGCTGTTTCTTCTGTGAAGCACCAGAAATGTTTGGACCACGAAACCTTCCCTGAGTTTCGGTTGACATGGGCGTGAGTATGATGACTGAAGCTTCATTTTCGGGTGAATTGGTCCTTTAAAAAGGAATGATATTCAACCTTTCAACCTATATGTTGATTGAAAAGGTGATGTGTCTTCTCCTTGTCCCTCAAAACACCTTGTATCCACTCGGAGTAATTGTGGCATTTTGTTTAAACATCTGAAAACGTTCCAATGTTGTTTTATATAGTCGGTATCTATGATTATCTATATGTCACCTGACTAATTAAATAAGGAAACAGGAAACAGCCGGTTACCCTGTGTTGATGCAACTGAATATGACATCAGACATGTATCAAACACTGCAATAACCCCTGCCCATCTGCCCTGTTATTGTGCCCATTAGTGAGAAAGTGAGGCTGCAGCCTGACCTCTGACCTCCCAGTGGTGAGGTGCAAAAGAGGATCCACCTCCGTGATCACAATAAATACAATAGAGTAAAGTGAGAGAAAGATGTATGTAGAGGGCAAGGGAGTGACAGAGTCAGAAACCGACCAATTAGGAGGTGAAGGAGGGCAACGCAGAGAGACAGACAGGCAGTCAGAGTGGGATTATGGAAATGAAATATCCAGCTGATAAATCATAGTGACTGTCAGGTGCTCAGTCATCTGATAATATGACAGACGGAGGAAAGACGGCTTCCTCTTCAACCCACTGCTAATTATAGAAGGACATAATGAACTCATTCAATGCGAGTGTGTGTGTGTGTGTGTGTGTGTGTGTGTGAGCGAGTGCGTGTGGGAAAATAGTCTTTGTAACTGGTTTATTTTTGGTGCATGCAGGGTTTTTAGTCTCTTAATATTATTGCTCTGATGTGATTGAGTGTCTCATGCTCATGTAGACGCTTCACAAAACCGTACAGCACTGTCTGTGTATATAAATATAGGTGAGAAGTCAGTTTGACGCTTGAAGTTTTAGTGATAAAGCTGCCGGGATCATGCTTGCTGAGCCGAGAGCGTAATGGAATCAGTGGAGAGAAGAGAAAATGTTTAGTTCACTTCCAGGTCACATTTAAAGCCAAGGATTAAATAGCATTTAAGTATTAGTTTTCCTTGATGGATTATTTGCTCATTTGTCTTCAGTACAATGTGTTACAATTGGATTGCCATCATCTTGGAGATTTTACCAATGTGTTTGTGTGGATACAATCCAATCTTTTTATGAAACCAAGGAGGGGCAATTACCTCCAAGTGTTTTCAGATAAACTGTGCTTCGTTCACCTTATTGCTTTTCAGCAGGTCTTGAAAACCCTTAGTTCACGTTCACCCCGGCAGGCTAGTTCAAATTCAGGAGCTGTTCGCCTTAAAATCTGTTTTTCTTTTGTTTTGTTTTTCTGAACAGAGTTGCAGAAATAGAAACTGTACCTGCAATGACTTTAATGAGTTGGTCTGAGATTAGCTCTATTCAAACGGTGGTACCACTACTAATGAGGCTACAGTTTAAGCTTTTTCTCAACATTTTAATTTTTAAAAAGTGTACCAATTAAGACATGATAAATATGTTATATTCTGTCGCCTACATGTATTGACAGTTCATAAAACATGTTATTTTTGTCCACCTCGAAAAGAAAAAATCTGCGGGTCTTTCCCTTGATATACTATATATAGTTTACATATAGTATACACATATTTTCCAAAATGTTAAACTTTTAATTCAGGGCCTGATTATATGGTCTGCGTTTTACATCTCCATATATAAGACACACTGTGTATGAAAAGCATTTACAGCAACATTATAATCAATATATCCACAATCCATCGTTCTGGTTGGTCTCTGCTTTGAGCTCAAAGCTACAGCTCTGTGGTATAAAAGGAATTCCTCGATACTCACATGTGCAGCTGATGGCTTATTATTTTGTCAGGCTGAAACCACCACATATACAACAACACTGTATCAAGACCAAACCCATAGCTGTCCTAATGTTGACTAAAAGACACCACTTTCACATAGGAATTTGGAAAAGGAATTCCTCTTAAAAAAAAAGAAGTTCTATCTCAACCCGGATGATTTACTTCAAAAATGTGTCGAATGTGAGGATGAGGGGTTTCAGGGGGTGCAGGATGAGATGGAAGGGAAATGATCTTCTTAAAAGTTCTAGTTTCATTCCAGCCCCTGAGGACTTCAGAGTCCTGCTGTAGAGCATTTAAGTTACGGTTTAACATGCCCTCCTTTACTTGCCCTTGGCACTCTTCAACTTCCTGTGAGGGTAGTCAGGTGTGAGTGGAGCAGAGGGTTGAAAGTGAGAAAAACTTGCTCTGGAACAGGTCTAATAACTACAAAAATGAAATTAGGGAAACTCAGGAAAGTGACAAATAAAATATTGCTGCTTACTTTCATAACAAGTTATTTATTATATCCTAAATTTGTAGTGCATTGGAAGCATACTGTATGAACTGTATGAATACTGTATGAACACATCTGTTTATTCTATCTATCTGGGGCTTATTAGTATAAACTACTTAACAAGCTGCTAAGATAGACTACCAGCTGAAATCTGAGCCTCACTGAGTGCTTTCAAGAAATGATTGGTGGCATTAATGAAATCTAGTGAAACCTTTTTCAACAAAACAGTACGTAGTCATGTGTGCCATGACTTGAAACGATGTGTTCTTATATACATCATATCTGAGCTGACAAAAAAGTTGAGAGACAGCTCTGTGTGAAAATGAACATATAGGTCGAAGATGCAAGCAGCTTATTATGACCCATATTTATATGTGTTGTTAGACAGTGACCTCTAATGGATATGGTAATTATTACAGTTGCAAAGGAGGAAGTGAGAAGATGTAGTATAAAGAGGGAAAAGTCTTCCCTGCTCAGGTCAAAAACATATTACGTCAATGTGATGACACATATTGTTGTATATTGTGTTCTGGCTTTGCGAAAGTTGATTTATAACTTCTATGATGAACTATATGATTAAAAGTAATGATGCACAGGCAGTCAAACCTCTAACCACAGGTTTCCATCAGTCAGTCAGTCAGTCAGTCAGTCATGGCTCAGTGAAAGTGACCAGAAACTCTCAGGGACAGGACAGACTGTGGTTTGCTACTTTAAATTGAGGCTCATGACTTAAAATAAAGACACACAAGAAAGTGAGAGAAACTACAGATTCCACGGAAATACATAATAGTGGGAAAAGCAAAAAAGCATGACCTAGGCCAAAGGAAGCAATCAAAGTTGGATTCACAGTGAAATTGATTCTTCCATTTGGCAGATGAGGGAAAAAGAAAAACACTTTGTAAGTTTTCTGCTTTTGTAGTGTTTTCAACTAAATTGTCTTGTATAATGATTTTCCCAAGAAAGCACTCCAGGAATCCAATTAGAGAGGAGGTATTAATGATAGCAGAGGGCGATGAGAAAAACCAGAGAAACTCAGTGGAGAGAGCTCTACATCTTCACAAGTTCATGTAATATTAAGCAGTAATTAAAAGGGCTGAGCTGACCTACAGCGAAGGAGATAGAAAAAGAGTGTGTGTGTGGGGTAAGAAGTGTGTATTTCACTTCTAGTAGCTCACACTGTGGAAGCTGTGTCCAAAAATGTCATTAAGTATGGTCAAAGCGCCTACATAGCTGAACGTTATGAACGATCACAGCTTATTTGCAACATGTGTTGTTGAGTCACAGACATTGTAAACTTGTTGCATGTTATACCTCCCTCTCTCCTCCATTCCATTTCTGCCTCTGCTGTCTAATAATGGCGGAAAAAGACAAATGCTAAGTGTGTTCTGTTCTCTCTCTCTCTCTCTCTCTCTCTCTTTCTCATTCCACCCTCCTCCCTCTCTACCTGAGTACACCTGAGTGTAATCAGTGCTCGGGTAGAGTGGGGGAGGTGATGAGAGGGCAGAGAGTGCAGGGATAGAACGAGCATGAAGATCACACACACGAGCAGCAGCACACTTGTGAGCAGTGTTCTCTCCACAAGCAGGTTTGGTTCTCACCCTCCATGCACGTTTATGCGCTCGGAATTTGTTATTTTAGTTTACTGTGTTAGTTTAGGCCAGAGGTTACCGGTGGTTCAGTTATTCATCTCTTTTTGTTTTTAGGATTAGTTTCCGTTTAAGTAGTTTAGGGGGAAACCCAGGGAGCGACGGCCTGCTGCGTGGTTGGCCCAGCGTCTTCTCAACTTCTGTTCCTTTTGGCCGAGATCTTCAGCCCCCTTATGATTGTCCCTGGTTTTCTTTTGGGAATAATTTGAATATCTTTTAATAAAGCTTGTGGGTTTATTATTAACCTTGTGTCTGGCATCCCAGAGGAAAATTTTACTGCTCAAAGCTTGCTCCGTAAAGGAGCTCAATGAGAGTTCTCCTTTCAGTCTCGTTGTAGTCTTTTTTGGTCTCAAACATTTCTCATTTGGTTCTCCTAAAATTCCTTAGGAGCAATAGGTGAGACTTGAGACTTTACCGCTTAAACCTTGCTCCTTTCCAGCACTGGAGAGACATTCTGAAACTTCATTGAGAGCTTGATGAGATCTCCTTTGAAACTTACAGGGAGCCCAAGTTGAGATTTTCTGCACCTGTTTCTCAGGAGAAACAATTGAGAAACAGGAGAAATCAGCCACAGCCTCACTTTGGTCTCACATAGATCTCATAGTTGTCCAGGAGAAAGGAATGAGACACTACTGAGATCTCTTTTCCAATTTTCGTTTCCTCTGGGATCCTTTATGTGTTGTATCGTCCACCCCCCTTTGAGCCTTGGTTTTGAACTCTATAAATAGAGGCCATAACACCAAATATATATATTTTACCTTACCTCATGTAGGCCTTTAAAGTGTAAAGAAACATGAGCAAGGTTAGCCAGACAGATCTTTTTTATTTATTTATTTTTTTTAATGAGATCAGCTACCTAATGTTTACCCCCCAGTTAATAATTTGTGTTTCCAGATTAGATTAATTACCATCTTTTGTTGGAACCATGGGGCGAAAGTCTAAAATCCACTTTGGAGTGGGCAACTACATAATACTCTCTTATAAGTAAATTCCTGAGGAGAACACAAAAAGTAATACTTTAACTCTCTATCATCCTGCTAGCCAAGGAAATCTACATTGCTACATTTTGCAACTGGAAACACGTTGATGTTACTGTGGCTAGCTAGCAAACATCAGCTAACCTCTAGCTAACATAAAGAGTGAGGTGTTATTCCAAGCAGTGAAAATGAGGGCTGGTGACAATTAAAAACGTGTTTTATTGTATTCAGTGGGAGAAGTAAAGAAATGACATATCCTTTGCTGGGTGGAGTAAAACAATTTTTTTTCAAGAATAGGGGGGTCATGTCTCCCCTGACCGCCCTTGGAGTAATGCGTTACAGGTTATTGTGGCAACCAAAACTGTTAGCAGCAAGGCAAGCTCTTATACGTAGTTGAGTATGTTCACTCATTGAACTATTATGATACCATAACATTATGATCGTCATCACATTTAATCTTGTACCCTCACACACTCTATTATTGCCTATTGTGTGCACATATTACAAATCTTAGCAAAAAAATGATCAGGATACAGACAATGAGCCAGTGATGAAGATGTTCCCAGCAAGTCGTTGCCTTAAAGGTGTGTAGTTTGCAAGCTAGCTAGCACACAAACCGTGTGTCCATTTGTGTTTCAGCTCAGCTTCTACATGATTTCAGAAATCCCTGCAAACTCTTTGTTTCAGTCATTTCCTTCCATACTAGGTCTTTAAAAAATTCTAAAGTAGATTCCCAAGGCCCTGAACACATGAACTTTTTGTCCAAGTTGAAACGCTTTAAACTCATACATATGCATCCTCGCATTAATTTGTTTTCATATTGGCTATCCGAAACTCAAAGGTTTTGTCTTTTATTCTGACTGAACACACAGAGTTGAGAGTTATTATTTCCGCTATTTCACTAACAACACCCTGCAGAGCTGCACCAATCTCACGTTGTTTGCCATTCCTGCCTACAGAGCTCTAATTGGCACACAGCATTAGAACAACAATAGGCCGAATTGAATCACTGAAGAGATAGCAGAGGTCTTGAACTCTACAAATATCATTCTGGTGAGCAAAAACTGTGAATCTTAACTATTATGAACACAAGATAAAAATTCAGGCAGACCAGTGGAGATGGCAAAAGACCTTTTAAAATATGTCAATGTGGCCAATTCATTCCTACAGCAGGGTGAAGAAAGAAAAAGAACAACTTTTACATGAGCTAATAGTGATTTCCTTTCACTTCAACATTCTACTCTCTCACCCAGCCCTCCACACATTCGTTCACACACTCACTTCATCCAGCTCTTATTAGCTCTCTGGCTACAAGAACAATAACCTCACAACTTTTAAAGGAATGATCAGCATCAGGAGAAACTTCATTCTAAGCAGAATTTCTCCCCATACTCTCCCTCACCCTCACCCTTTCTCTCCCTGAGGCAAAACATTTTGCTGACCAAGACTTAGCCAGCCATCAAGCGTTACAATTTCCCCTTTATCCGCAGTTCACTTTATGTCAAGTCTGCTCGTAACGAGGACCAATAAACTTAGATGTTCTCATTTTCGTCTGGCCAGGAGAGTCTTTTGAGTCTGGATATATTTCCTTGAACACTGGGAATGAACACTTTGTCTTCAGCGTTTTAAAGTGATGCCTTCATTGGTTTTTGCAGGCACTGTAATGCAGCCGGAGGTCCAGTGTCTCCTGCTATTCTCTGTTTTGTCTGTCTGCACTGGGTCAAAACGATAAGAAAAATAACTATTTAAACAAGGATTCTTCTCTACAAAACATTAATTGTATCTTTTATTATTATTTTATACAGATTGTACTGCAATAGAAGGTGACCAGTGAGTCATCAGGAGTCCAGTGTTGTGTTGAAACAGTTTTTATCTGAAAACAGCTAAAAAGAAGCTGATCAGAGCAGCAAGAGTAAACCAAAGCAGTACATTTGTGAGCTGTCCAACCACAACACTGACATGAGAGGTGTTGTAGTTTTGACTGAGTCATAGGCGAACTGACCGCTCTAAAGTCCTGTACCCGTTCGTTATTGTTGTCAGGTTGGACAACCTTGACGAAAAACTTTTTTTAAGGCAGACATTTAGCTTGTCAAAGAAAGAAAAGTACAGGTGGAGTTTATGACAATAATGATGGCCGCATTCCATTTAGGTGAGCTGGTTCCAAGGCTCTAGTGTTGAGCATGGTCCCTCCCCGACATTAATGAGACACTTCATAGAACAGAGCCACGTGTACGGTGTACATTTTAGGACATCCTCAGGATCAGGCTTCAGCGTCAGACCTCAGATGAAAAGGTATAAGGTTTCAGGAAAAGCTCTGTCACACTCGCACCAAACAGCCACATGAAAAATAGTCATTGGACCAAAAGGCCTAAGAAAAAAAACTTGTCACACTGAAGTACCTCAGGATAAAATTTGTCACACTGAAAGCATTGGTAACTAAGTTGTTACACTGAAAGGTATCAGGAAAAAAATGTTCACACTGAAAGGTATCAGAAACTAAGTTGTCACACTGAAAGGTATCAGGATAAAAATTATCACATTGAACGGCATCAAGAAAAAAATTATCACATTGAACAGCATCAGTAACTAAGTTGTCACACTGTAAGGTATCGGGGAAAAAATTATCACATTTAACGGCATCAGGAAAAAAATGATCACACTGAAAGGCATCAGGAAAAAAAATATCACATTTAACGGCATCAGGAAAAAAATTATCACACTGAAAGGTATCAGGAAAAAAGTTGTCACACTGAACGTCATCATACTGAAAGGTATCAGAACAAAAGTTGTCACTCTGAACGTCATCACACTGAAAGGTATCAGAACAAAAGTTGTCACATTGAAAGTCATCATACTGAAAGGTATCAGGACAAAAGTTGTCACTCTGAACGTCATCATACTGAAAGGTATCAGGACAAAAGTTGTCACATTGAACGTCATCATACTGAAAGGTATCAGGACAAAAGTTGTCACATTAAACGTCATCATACTGAAAGGTATCAGGACAAAAGTTGTCACACTGAATGGTATCGGGAAAATCAGTTTCCTACAGAAGTCACATAAGTAAGTATATATATATATATATATATATATATATATATATATATAGGCTATATAAATTACACAAAAGACAAAGGAAATATGTATTTGACCTATTTTGGCCATAAGTGGTCGTATTGACCGCGCATCATTTTGCAGGGTCTCATTAACAACGAGACTCCACATTTAATGTGCTTCTTTGCGAATTTACTTGCAAGTTAATTAATCTAGTTGTATAGCCTGGTTGGCATGCGCAAACATAAACGGGAGTTCCCCCTCCGTGAAACAGCGTGCGGAGCTGTTCGGTGCTGAAGAGATGCGACTCTGACTGTGTACCAGGGAAATCCGAGGAAGAATGTCTGCATACTGAGCACCATGCACACAGGTGTGGGCACCTTTAGTGGGGCGAAGGCAAAACCAGAGTCTGTGATGTACTATAACAACACCAATACTGTGTGGACGTCCCGGACCAGATGGCGAGGGCGTACTGCGTCAAAGGCGGTACGGAAGATGGCCAGTGGCGGTCTTCTATAACATCCTCGACCTGGCTGGGATCAATGCCCGCATCTTATTCAAGGAGCACCAGCAGCAGGAGAGCCCGGAGGAAAGTCCTGCAGCAGCTGGCAGAGGAGCTGAGGGCAGAATACATGGAGGGGAAAGCGGCCGCGGCAGTCGGCACAAGGTGGGCAGCAGCGGAAGCAACCACCGCAGCAGCAGACACGGAGACGGAGGCAGTGCCGGTCTGAAAGAGCTGCAAACGGAACCAAACCTCGGACACTTGAAATGCCACAAGCCCGTGTGTGGTGATTGTGAGGAGAGCGGAGGTAGTCTGCAGACTGTGACCAGTGATCAAAACGGCTCTTTTTTGTTTTAGATCAGCTCCTTTCAAGCTTTTCTAGTATTATTGTTATTATTATTATTTTAAGTGTTAAAATAAAATGTTTCATAATCAAATAAGTTATTTTTAATTGTTAATTTTCTTGTTCTGTGTTTTCTCTATTCAAATCTTGTGTAAATATATGCAATAATTACGGTTTACTATGTGCATGATATGAATATTGATAAATGTATAATTAAGCGTGTTAAAATGTACATATTGGTGTTATTTCGTTTTTTTAAAAAAATCATGACACAATGAATGCATTTGTCACTCAGTTGGGTATTTACATGAGAGATTATAGAGTTTAATATCTAGCGGTCACAATGACCGCTTATGACCGTTCTAGTAGAGTTGGAGTTCAGGCCCTTCTAGTGTTAACAAGAAGCATTTTGCTTATGCAAAAAATAATAATAATAATAATAATCTGTTTAAACCAGATATATTATATTAAGGTTTGTGTCGTTTTGGTTCTGCATCGTTTCTTTGTTTGCAGCATTTTGTTGTTGCATGTGTTTTGCGTGTCTTTGGTTCTGCATCGTTTATGTATTTGCAACGTTTGGCCGTTACTGCGCGTTTGCCCTTGTCGGCCACCATACTTATGCGACCTCTGTAGGAAACTGATTTTCCCGATACCATTCAGTGTGACAACTTTTGTCCTGATACCTTTCAGTATGATGACGTTCAATGTGACAACTTTTGTCCTGATACCTTTCAGTATGATGACGTTCAATGTGACAACTTTTGTCCTGATACCTTTCAGTATGATGACGTTCAATGTGACAACTTTTGTCCTGATACCTTTCAGTATGATGACGTTCAATGTGACAACTTTTGTCCTGATACCTTTCAGTATGATGACGTTCAGAGTGACAACTTTTGTCCTGATACCTTTCAGTATGATGACGTTCAGTGTGACAACTTTTGTCCTGATACCTTTCAATATGATGACGTTCAGAGTGACAACTTTTGTTCTGATACCTTTCAGTATGATGACGTTCAATGTGACAACTTTTGTCCTGATACCTTTCAGTATGATGACGTTCAGAGTGACAACTTTTGTTCTGATACCTTTCAGTATGATGACGTTCAATGTGACAACTTTTGTCCTGATACCTTTCAGTATGATGACGTTCAGAGTGACAACTTTTGTTCTGATACCTTTCAGTATGATGACGTTCAGTGTGACAACTTTTTTCCTGATACCTTTCAGTGTGATAATTTTTTTCCTGATGCCGTTAAATGTGATATTTTTTTTCCTGATAACTTTCAGTGTGATAATTTTTTTCCTGATGCCGTTAAATGTGATAATTTTTTTCCTGATACCTTTTAGTGTGATAATTTTTTTCCTGATGCCGTTCAATGTGATAATTTTTTCCCCGATACCTTACAGTGTGACAACTTAGTTACTGATGCTGTTCAATGTGATAATTTTTTTCCTGATGCCGTTCAATGTGATCATTTTTATTCTGATACCTTTCAGTGTGACAACTTAGTTTCTGATACCTTTCAGTGTGAAATTTTTTTTCCTGATGCCGTTAAATGTGATATTTTTTTCCTGATACCTTTCAGTGTGATCATTTTTTTCCTGATGCCGTTAAATGTGATAATTTTTTCCCTCATACCTTACAGTGTGACAACTTAGTTACTGATGCTGTTCAATGTGATAATTTTTTTCCTGATGCCGTTCAATGTGATCATTTTTATTCTGATACCTTTCAGTGTGACAACTTAGTTTCTGATACCTTTATCCTGAGGTACTTCAGTGTGACAAGTTTTTTTTCTTAGGCCTTTTGGTCCAATGACTATTTTTCATGTGGCTGTTTGGTGTGAGTGTGACAGAGCTTTTCCTGAGACCTTATACCTTTTCATCTGAGGTCTGACGCTGAAGCCTGATCCTGAGGATGTCCTAAAATGTACACCGTACACAGGCGTTATTGGTCAAACCTGTGCTTTTTCCATTTTGACATGTCCAAATGTCTGCAGTGAAAAGGCTCTATAAGAAACATGGTGATCTTTGTCCCATTTAGTCAGGTACCTCAGTGTTTAATAGCATTTCTGGGGGTCAAGCAACGTGACTTCAAGAAGTCGGTGGCAAGGAGTACAGTGTGTATTGAATGGACATATTCACAATGGTAAGTTCATGAATAGGGCAAAACTACATAAATTGAGGCCAAGTCATTCCACTCCTTGATCTTGTCTGCTTAACGGTAATTCACGTCATCTTAAACATTAATCGGCAACAAAGCTATATGTCCTTTTCCATAGAAATAAGGCGGAAGCAGTCCTGGATGAAGTTGGTGACCAGACATTTGACCAACTCCGGTTGATGTAACTTTGGCAAATGGTCATACGTTATCTAGCTACTGTAGCTAGGTAGCGTATTGCTAACTTGAAACGTGACTATATACGATGTGACGTGTGCATAAAGGTCTTGGCATCTATATAATGTTACCTTACAATGTAATGTTACCTCTGAACAAACGTAGGTGTCTTTGGTGATGGCGCTGATGTTCAGTTGATTGTGAGGTCTACCTCACAGCCAAATCCACTCTATACATCTGACTAAATTTGTCTTTGGTTTTTGGGATGGAATAAACACAATGCCTCCCGAATGGTTTTAGGTATCGACTGGATATATATATCAACCATCTAATGAGCTTTTTATTTTTAACATAGACAAACCTAGCACATAGCAAATACAAGTTGAACTGGAAATGGTAAAGTTGACAGAGGTTTATCTGGGTACCAAGCTTGCTAAGTTGTAATTGGAGCTCAGAGTGAAAATGGGTGGGACTTACGAAGGCTCAATTATTTGCATGTCTATCTCAAAGGGGACCCCTTTGACATTCAAGTACTCATGTGATCAGCTGTTAATCGAAAAATGTTGACAGCAATCACTTTGAACCTGCAGTGTGGAATTTTTGTCTCCCTGTTCTGGCAGTGAGAGCAATTACACAAACTCTGTTAATCTGTACACACTCTCTTTGCTGCAGGTGTAATCTGTATCTTACCAAGAGTAACTGACCCAATGTAAGGCCTTGATCATCAAAGGTTTAAATTGGGTTTGACGGTAAAAACGGATTGATAAAACATGTCCGAATACACGACTGAGAGGAAGTAAAATCCAACACAAACATCCTGTTTACCCAGCTCCCCTAGGTGATGTACTGGCAAATGTTTGTCAGTTAGTGTATGATGGAAAACAAGCTCTCTGGAAATAATATGTTGTGTGTCTGTGTGCGAGTGAGTTAGAGCCTGCTCTTCAGCATGTTCCTGTAAACTCAGCATAGATTGTGTAGAAAGCTGCTATCTCTCTGTGGATGAATGTCTCTGGTTTGCATTGAAATGTCTCATCATCCTTTCCTCTCCTCAGCTTTTCCACCCCTCTCTCCCTCCTCTCCATTCCCCCTCTCCTGCAGGCGCCATCCTTCTTGCCATCCTGGCTGATGGAGTGTAGAATGGGGAATATTTAGGGAGGGAAGAGAGAGTAATGGCGGACCTTTGTCTGTCAAGCCGAGAGTCCGAGTAGAGTGACAAATAAAGTCAGAGAAGAGGGGGATGAATTTACAGAGAAATTAAACAGGAGAGGAGAGAGAGACGGTACAAGGGACCGATACAGAAGTCTGAGACGTAAGGAGGGAAAGGGAGTGAGAGAGATGTGTGTAATAGTGCACACCTGAAGCCCAGCAGAGCGTGAGGCCATTTTGTAAAAGTCTCCTGTACAGAGCTGGAAGTCTTTATTTTCTGCACACACACACACACACACACACACACACACACACACACACACACAGATGAGAGTGAGAAACATCATGGTGCTCATGAAGACATTGGAGAGTTTAAGGAAATTCAGTTGTAGACAATCACTTCAAACCATCCAAAGACTATCTTAATATAGTGTATACACAATAATATGTCATATGTCTTTCATTTAATGAAACACCTTGTAGGTCGTCTATGAAGGCAGCTTGTTTTTAGGTGGTGAGCTCTAGTCACCAAAGTGATTATACTAGCAGCAAAGGAAATAAAGTGTAGTTTAAAGAGCCAAAAAGTCTGGATCCCTATCCACGGTGGATAGGAGGAGGTCAGGGTGATGACAGGTAAACCAAACAAAGGAATTTCACCCAGGAGACTGCTGTGTGTGTCCAATGTGAAACCAAAAGGTGACAAAGACTTCTATTAACTTAGTGATGTATTCAAGTTCCGTCTCGATAACGTAAATAAGTTACGTACTTAACGCACTTGTTTTAATTCATTTTTACCAAAACCCTTATTACAGAGCCCATAGGACACCAGAAGACAACACCCAGCCCAGCCACAGTCTGTTCACCCTGCTGCCATCTGGCAAAATATACAGAAGTATCCACTGATGTAACACCAGACTGCAGAGTGGCTTTAGTCCCCAGGCTGTGAGACTCCGCAATTCATCATCAAGACTCGATTTACAAAAAAGACGTAGCACAAAGGACTCAAACATTGTTTTATTTCTTTAAATCTTTGTTTGAATGACAATTATACCTTGTATCTTGTATATTATCATAAACCTACCCAACGTCTGACCTCACAACAAAGTACATGTGTCGCTGACCTGTTCAGTTGTTTAGGTGTGAGGATGTGTTGAGTTGTTCCCGTGTTTTACTAGTCAAATGCTTCTAAAGTGATCAGTAGTTTTAGAAAGTTCTATTTGCATCAGCACTATCATAATACAGGTCTGACACAGTGTAAAAACATTGAATAGCAAATAGTGATAATTGATACAATTGTACTGGAATATATTCAGCTTGTCTGGACAGGGGGTGCATTAAAATATATCAGGTGTGCATGTTGTTTAACCCTTGTTGCTCTACATCAACTGTCCTCCTTTCTTATCCCTTTGTGCCGAAGCCTGCAGGATAGAGACTGCTTTTTTTTCTGCTTAATCTTTCAGTGGATATATGTTATTTAACACCACAACCGCCAAATGAGTACATTTCGCCTGTGGCAGTGGCAACGACAGGGAACTTGAACATGCTTGAACAGAACAATCTCCTGCATGTGTTTCATTACTTTTTCTCTCCGCTGCCACCCTCACAGGGTGTTACAGTGACTGGTAAAAGTCCCACATGTCGCCCAGTATCCAGCCAACCAGGTCTAACCGCATTTGCACATCGCAGACACTGTAACAGTTCTTATTCCGGCTCAGTTGGAGCAGGAAGGGCTGCAGTTTTCACCAGGCTCTGTTCTTTTACAGGTTTCATGTATGCTTGTTGAAGTCTCTGTCCCCAACTGCACTTTTCCATTTGGGGAGGTCTCATTTATATAAACACATGTTTTTCAATGGTGGCCCCAAATTCTGTAGTGGTGGTACCAGGCTAAACTCATATATATAGAAAATATATAAAAGGTATATGGATCACAGCTTTAAAGTGACAGCACTTACACTGGGTCATAGTTTGAGTTTGTGGTTTAGTTATTTCCTGCTGTATTTTGAAGTTATCTCTTGGTGTGTCCAGTTTGGCTTTTTTACTTCCTCTCTTTGTCGTTATTTCCACCTTTTTTCCCGTTCACCTGTGTTCCATCTGTTAATCAGCCCTTTCTATTTAAGCCCCGTGCTTCTATTTTGCTCTTCGTCAGTTTGTCTGTTTTGTCGTGCGTTTCAGTCTGGTGTCTCCTGGGTCCTCACAGTCTTCACAGACCTTCTTTGGTTTGTACATGATTTCATTTGGGTATTTTTGAACGTATTTAGTTTGATGAATTTGCCCTACCTGCTTCCTCCTTGTCTTTCCTAGCCAGTCTTTATGCTTGGAATTGGATTTACTGGACTTTGTACTTCAGTTGTATTTAAATAAAGCTAGCTTTTTGTTCATTGACCTGCCTAACTGTGTTTGTTTTTTTGCTTTTGTGTCCCTTTCTGTTGAAACCATAACAAATATGAATAAATCAATCAATTCTTCGATGATTCAGTGTGAAAAGAAAAACTGTACATGTCAGCATCAAAAATAGGATAGACTGAAGTGATGATGTACTCTAAACAACACAAGCTAATACGAGTGACTAATTTGTGTGCACAAACAACTAAGGAGTCAGTGCAGCACAAAAATTCAAAGTTGTATCTGCTAGAGGTTGAAATATCTGGTTTAGCTAAGGTAAAGAAAAGGAAAAAAAAGAAGTAAGACAAACACGTTGTAGTGAATCTGTTGTTAGATGGATAAGGTTGGACTCACACAACGGAATGTGAAGAAATCAAAATAGAAAAAAAGGAAATGGGGGACTGAGAGCAGCGGAGGAATGAAACATTGGGAGAAATGGAGCCGGGATTTCCATTTAGCCTGCTGAACTTTTCCCTCCAAACAAACGTCTAGACTCAGATGGAGGGATAGAGAAGGAGAGAGACAGAGAGAGAGAGAGCGTGGGGGAAATGGAAGAGATGGAGTGATGGGAAAGACGGATAGACACATCTGACTGTCCTTTCCACCAGAGTGAACAGCACTTATGCCTGTCAACAAAACATGGCCATTAACTGGCTTTAATGATGCTTGTAGACACACAAACACACACACACACGCACACACACACTCACACAAACACACACACACACACATACACACCAGCAGCAGCAGCAGCAGCAACATTCCTATTATATTTTTGTTCATCTGATACTAATTGGATATTGACGGTGTCCTCAAATGTTTTATTACATCATAAACATTAAATTGAGGTTTTATTACATCTGTTAGCGCATTGGCGCAGTTATTACATTATGAGTCTCCTTACACTCGATGGAGGCCCAGATCAGATTTAGGCTATGTCTGTAGGTGGTTCTAAATGTGATTAACGTCCTGTCGCACAGGTTGACCAGTCAGATCTGATTTCAAGCGTTTAGAACAATAAGAATTGTAAATCACAATGCAAATTAGCCGGAGGAGGAGAGAATAAATGTGTATGGCAGCAAATAAGTGATTAGCAGTGCCTGCTCAGGTATAAGAAATATCAGTGTCCAGTGTGAGGACACGTGGGCCAACTCAGTTTACTGATGAAGACGATAAGATGCAGAGAAAAGAGTAAATTTAGATTGCTTAGTGAAGTTTCCAGCTATTTACAATTACTTTGCTGTCTAGTGATGCCTTCTGCTTTCTTGGCACCAGTTGTTTTAATTAAGGTGAATTATGGTACTGGAGGATTGTTTCGGTTTTCAAAGGAAATCAAGGATTCTATGATTATATACACAAAACTCTAGCAGGTAAGTCTCGACCTCAGTGCTTTGGTGAGCAACTTTAGCAAAACAGACAAATGAAAGAAAAGAGCATGAGTGTCTTAAAGTGATAGTTGGGGACTTTTGATGTGTGGCTTTATGACATACTTATCAGGTGTTGTTTCTCCACACATTCCCCTCTATGTGGAGAAACAACACCTGAAGCCATTTAAAAGAGAGCATAGCTACAAAAACCATACAGCCGTGTACACTATATCTTGAGCATTTCTGGTGCTTTACATTGCTGTCAGACAGCCCTTTCTTTTAGGTGCCTAGAATACATCTTTTTGTCTGTGCGATTTAGCGGTACAATGTTCTGCTTCCCTGTCCGTGCTACTCATTGCTTCTCCATACAGGACGAGAGGTGACGGCTATCTGCTGAAGGTGATGCACTGATGTATGAAGTACCTCACGCAACCTCACATTAAAATAATCTGAACTATCAGGTTAAAGTGTTGATTCCATGATGAGCCTGCAGAACAGCTTAATTGTTGTACAACTGTTGTACAATTTCCAAATGTAGCTCAAATTTCAACAGAAGAGAATAAAATAAATATATCTATGTTATCAATGTGAACTAATTTCAGAGTCCTTACTGTGTTTTACTGTGATGAGCTGCTGCACCAGTTCCTCTCCTTCGTCGACAGCTGGATGGTCAGTCCAGCTGTGTGAGACTTCTGCGCCACATCTCATTACATCTATCTCTGTTTTGTTCTGTATGGCGCAACAGGAACTCAGAGGCGGCGAAGAAGTCGACTGTGCCAAATCGCTTCACGTTTCATGCGCGGCTCCGAAGAAATGTCTGTTTTCCGTCACCTGACCACACTACCATTAACATGAACCTGCCGCTAACAGTGAACTAGCTCTCCTGCCGATTTCAACAAGAATTTGTTGTTAACAATTTTGTGCATCTCCTGTAGATAGTGAGTTCACTTTGTCCTCTCTGATCTTAACGCGTCAAATTTTTTGTAGGTCCTGCGCTGAGTAACGCGTGACTGTATGGTAACAGCATAAGAAGGCGCGCTCCATTGTAGTGAGCGCTGGGTATGAAACCAACCATTAGTTATATACATCTGGAGGTGTCCCGAAGAAGCTGCTGTCCATCTGAAAACCCTTTTCTCGTGTCCATACTGTTTCTTGTGTCTTTAGCCTTGCTACTGTTATGCAAATATCAGGAGTTGCGTCAATGAGATAAACGAGATTCATTTTCAGCTCCTCAGACCATTCACTGCACGCCTCTTCTGTGTGAAAGCAATTGTTATGTCTCGTCACTCGTTTATTCTGGCTGCTCCTTGTAATTCGTCACCCATCGCTGGTCCTTGATCCTACAGATATGTGAACAGATGCCAACCGCTGCCACAACAGTGGGTCGCACGAGGTTGCATGTCCATTAGTGGAAAAGTAGCCCCGCTTGTACATCTTTTCTCCGAGTTTAAATCCTTCTCTATAAAAGTGTTTGGGTTTCTTTTCATCCCCCTCTGTATCTCTTCCCTACTGTCTCGTCCGGATCAGCCATTCATCCTATTCTCCAGTGACTTGGTGAACTGGAACGGCTGGAGGGAGCCACTGCTGTGCTCAGCGCATTCACCATCCAGCCTGCATGACTGTCCTCCCGTCCCTGTCTCCCCTTTAACCTCACTCCTCTCCTCCTCTCCCCCGTCGTCTGTGACTCTCTGCTCCCCTGTCATCATCTCCACTGAGAGGATTTCTTCCGTCTCCCCCTGCGCTCTCCTTCCTCAACACTTTTTTTTATTACCTCGCTCTGTCCCCTGTCCTGTTCCGTCCTCTCCCTTTCATTTCCACTTGTCTCGTCACTTCATCTTCTGTCCTCTTGCTCCGTAGTGTGTGTGTGTGTGTGTGTGTGTGTGTGTGTGTGTGTGTGTGCGTGTTTCTGCAGAGAGAGTGGACTGTTTCACTTGTTGGTGCGTGCAAAGACAACACAATTGATAAAATGGAACATTTGGAACTTAAAAACGTAAGATAGTTACAGTGGGACATGATAAAGTGCAAAGACTGTACAGGCAGTACTTAATACTTTAAGTTCCAAGAGCCACACCATACAACGTGTGCCTGGTTTTTGACCAAATGCTGGTCTGTCTAGGGTTCAGGGGCAATATATGAAAAGAAAAAGAAAAAAAAAAAAAAAAAAAAACATATCCAGAAGCATGCGGTGGGGCACCAGAGAGAAAGTCACGATCACATTTTCTCCATTTTAAGGGCACCATGGGGGAAATTTCATCACATTGCCTTGCGCTCCGAGACACTGTCGAAAGCACTTCATTGTGTAATATCTTCCACAGGGACATCCAAGAGGGCACTCGCGCAGTGTTTCGTCGAACATGCATGAAGGGGCAGGGGGTTGATGGCCCCTCGGAGCCCCCCCCGGTGTTGTGAACATACATATTCAAGCAGCAATTATGATGACAAATCTCCACAAGCCAGAAGTTTTAGTGCTTACAATCGTGTTAATGAATCTTTGATTTATTGGCACTGAGGTTCTTCAGGTTGTTCGAGAAAAAAAGTTACTACAGAAAAATGGTTTATGGATTCATTATCTGCACACTTTGATGCCATCTTGTATTGAAAAGATTTCTAATTGTATAGTTTTTGGTCATACGGCGTGCAGTCAGTCATTTAGTCAGCTCCAACTGGCTGGATTGTTACGCCTTATTATGTCATGCAGCTTACCACGCTGCTTTTCACACCGAGGAAGGGTTGTCCTACCCCACGTTTTTTGCTCTCTGCTGTAGAGGATTGAGCAGCCTTCTAAACACAACACACTGACTCATCGTCAAGCCGAGGTGTTGGGATTAAGAGGCTGTTTCCGTTCGGTATCAGCATCCCTCCTGAGTGACGCAATCACAAGTGGACAACTTGGTGCCCATCAGTTCACACCGGACATTAACATATATCTCAACCTACATCTCAACGAGATTGCACACCTACATCAGTGGAACAAATGGATACAATGAATTTTACACAAATAAAGAAATATCTTCACGTATAACGACCGCTGAATTAACAAGAAGGCCCAAATATTTATGAATGTGTTATAGACTGTGTTTCACCAAGTTTATAAAGTTTCTCCTGATGCAACAAATCACAAACCTGACAATATTTCACTCCACGGACAGCAGAAGTAGTTGCCTATATTAGTTTTAGTTCTTCCTCACTCAGCAACTCTTAAAAACACATGACTTGTAAAGGATATTGCGGTCTGGTTGCTGTCTCGTTACTGTCCAATATGTACTGATATGATATGAAAACTTTTCCTTATAGAACACAATGCAGAAAATGATGCTGTTATTATTATTATTATTATTATTATTATTATTATTATTATTATTATTATTGTTATTATTATTATTATTATTATTATTATTATTATTATTATTATTATTATTACATTCTCAGTGATGTTACTCTTTCAGTGCACTGATCTGGTCTGGTGAGTTTATGGAGTTTATTGTTAAAACTGTAAAATAAACTTCAGTTTTGTACGCATGTTTTTTCTTTTAAAGTCTTGATAACAACAATTGAGGGATCATCTCAAAAAGTGTGTTTATGTATATAACATGTGAATATAGGAATAATTGCTGAGATATAAATCCTAGAATGTGTTATCCCATTGAATTCTTCTTGTTATCGACCCCCAAAACCCAGTATCAACTGGGCCGGAGTAGATATGCTGTATGACTGATTTTTAAAAACTGGACAGACCAACACAAGCCACACTGTTGGCATTGATAAAATCATATTACAGTCTTCTTACTTATTAACTTATAGCAAAGACACAAAATAGTGAGCTCCATTCAACATGTCAAAATGTGAAAGATAGAGTATGTTGGGAAACTGAATCATAGAAATAGAAAGTGTCCCCGTGCTGTCTCCTATCTGTTACTCTCTCCCTTTTGGTTTAATTTGGATCTCTTTCTCCCCACTCGCCCTCCAGTAACAGAGAGGGGAGATGAGGAGGTCACGACCACGGCAGTGCTCTCAGCACTTCTCAGTTGATATTAACCCGATCGGAGACATATTTCAGCGGACGCAGACACACACACTTGAGCGTGTCTACACATAAACATCACTGTCATCTTTGCAAACTGCAAGTGACTGAAGAATCATGAGTGTGTTCTGGGACGAGAGATTGTGTGTGTTGAGATGTTTTTGTAAAGTTTGCCATTTTTTTTCTAAAAGCTTTGACAACTTCAAGAGCCTCAACTCAGCTGGAATGTCCTGGTAGAAAAATAATGTTAAAAATAAAAACCTACATCTTTTTGTGTGCATGTGTGTGTGATTGTGTGTGTGTTGTGTGTGCCTCTTCACGTGGAGCCAGATCTCAGCTGTATTATAAAAAAAAAACAGATGTGCAATAATAAATCCACCTTCAGCTGGCATTTTCCCAATCCCTGCAGAGTGAGTGCTCGGTAAAATATCGCAAATCATTTTCCTTCATATGGAGTTTTGCCAGTTAACACTGGCAGAAAGCCAAGGGAATGTGTGGTGAATTATGTTATTTTTTAATAAAAACTGTGTATAAAATGAAGGTCAGGCTCCATGTGTTGGTGAGATTTGATTTGATGAATGGACAGAATGAGTGTTTGACATACTGACTTTGACCTTTTGCCGGCTGCTGAATGGCATAAATTAAAAGGGGACCGGGATGTGAAAACACTGCATGTGCAGAGGGATTCTGAGTGTGTGTGTCTGTGGAAGCCTTCATCAATCTGTGTCCCTCACCCAAACTCACATTCGAATGATGGGAAGGATGGCGAAAACAGTAGGGGTTTTTTCTCCCAAAAGAGGGTAAAACCACCTCAACAACAAACAACAAAATGTGTATGTGTGGCCAGTAAAGTTTCCACATCAAGAAGAAAACTTTCTCATGTGTTCTGTTTTTAAGGACAATGATCACCCTGCAAAGGTTTGATTACAAAGAAACTTGGTGTACATTGGATTACATTCAGCATTTCTCATTCATACACACACTTTGTATCTTTAGGGTTTATAGATGTTTTGAAGATATTTCCTAATTTATGAAACTGTTGGAAAGCCTTTGTTTTTGTCCTTGTATGCTGGGGCTACTTTTAGATTGAAATCTTCTAATAACGTTGTCAGTATGTGTAATGTGTAAATCTAGGGATCTAATTAAACAATATTATACTGGCAGGTGAAGTTTAACGCCACTAGTGGTGCGATGGTCATTGGTCAGAACGGAGTGCCACTGTGATTATGTTACCAACAAAATAAAAGACATAATAGAAATGTATTCATTTCCCCAGTAGATCAGTTGGTAGAGGTGTGAGGCCAGTGTACAGCAGTGTCCTCACCACAGTGAGCGTTATATTTATAACAGTGTTATATTTGCTAAAATTGTCATTATGATCTGACAGTAGAAGAAGATACAGGTCAGCTGTGTAAAAATCCACTGTCTGTGGCTCCACCCAGTGGCACTAATTTGATTTGCAAGAATCCACCACTCCCGGGTCAATACAGCCAATCAGAGCCAAGGGGAGTGTCTGAGAAGTGTCAATCATTCTCATGCATACACTGCTGGCAGCATAGACATAAAGAGTAGACGCCGCATGGGCTGCTGGGGCGCAAGAAATGCAGCCGCCATCTTGGACCGGTCATTCTACTCACAGTTGAGCAGCAGAAGCAACGAGATGCTAGAGCACTGTGCAGCATATTCCAGTTTTAATCGGCGGACGATCGAAAACAGGGCTTGAGGGATTACTTTACAGTAGGATTGAACATTACTATTGGTTGTATTTAGTGAATCGAATATTACTGTACTGTATTTATGTCCACCAGCGAAATCGTAGCCAGCTAACGTTAGCTAGGCTAACTTATGTTTGTTGCCGGTGTTCACCCGGCTATGAACATTACTGGTTCCGGTACCGTTCCGGCGGTCCCGTTGCTGGTAGCGATGGCACCGCCGCTACCAGTAGCCGTCATCATTGCCGGTAGGGTCGTGCCGAGCAAAGCTCCAGACAGTTGTGACGGCCCTCCTGCTGTTGGCGTGTGTGTGTTTTCTTTATGTTTGTCTGTCATCATGCAGGTTCCTGGTAAGCGGAGTTATAATCAATACCCCTGGAAGCACCTGATCAGTCCTCCCCGGATTATTTAAGACCTGGCTGCCTTTGAGATGCCCTGTTTTTTTTTTTCATCTTTTTTTAGCTATTCTGTTTATGGGCACCATGTGTTTGTTTAGTTTAAAATTCAATTTTTGTATCAGGGGAGAAGTTACAAGTGGTCTCCAGTTTTAAATATCTTGCTGTCATCATAAACTCAACTCAGCTTAAAAAAAAAAGTTAAACAAGTTTGTATTTTGTATTTATTCGCAAATATCTCACACCTGAAGCTGCTAAAATTTATTTTCATGCTATGGTTTTCTTACATATAACATACTGCGTAACCACTTGGTCTCTTACCACTGATACAACAATAAAGTCTGCACAATCTGTAAACAATTGTCATTGTTTTGTATTACTCTTCTGCTTATGTCCTATTTTGCGTGATGGTGCCATATTCCCTCCTGTCTTTTGTATCATGGTAACTGTCTGCACTGATTGTCTAGTATTGTGGGGGCTTTTAGTTTTCTTTTCTAAATAATATTTAAAATTTCTGTTTGGTTATTTGGTTAATAAATTGTTTCATTTTTGCAGTTTACACCTTGTGTCTCTCTTGTTTTGTTTATAGCTCAAGAGCTGGGCCAACACAGTCCTTCCAGAGAAATTATTTGGGGCATCTCTCTCTCTGTCCTGATGTGAATTATATTGGTACTCTGATTTATATATTTTTTAATTTTCTGATTTTATCATATATATATATGTATATATATATATATATATATATATATATATATATATATATATGATTACTGCAAAATACCTATCATACATCACATATATCTGAATATTCTATTACTGTTAATTCCATTATGAATATTAAAATTCGCCGAACCGTGTTATCTGTATCATAGCTACATGTATGACGTTTGCAGCAAAGAAAACCCCGCGTGAAAATCAGTTTAGAATACAGAGTTATGATTGATTAAGTGCGCATTGAACTGCCAAACAGATACACGGAGTGGAGCGGGTGACCGGTCCAAGATGGCGGCCCCACGGCTCGTCAGCGCCAATAGGCAGTAGCGGTCGATGAGGCGTCTACTCTTTATATGTCTATGGCTGGCAGCCCCCCTCCCTCACACAGTGTGTACTGGGCACTGCCCCTCCCCCGCACAGACACAGTGCCTGCTCTTACCTGGTCAGATTCAAGTTCAACAACAACAAGAGCGACGCAGAGTTAGCTGCTTTTCTGCTGTACAAGTAAGGACCCCTGCTTGATATATGTTTAATTCTATGTTTTAACCACAAGGCTATGGTGGCGGCGGATACAGTCATACTCGCAATAGCGCATATCGCCGATGTTGCAGTCCAGCTACATAGCTTGTTGGTAAATCTAGCTTGTTAGCTTGAATGCTAACTTCAGTGTTTAGCTTAGTCTTTATGGCTACGGGTTAGCAAATGTGTCTTTCAAGTGACCAGGCAGTTAAAACGTTTGTGTTCAGTTTGCTCTGAAGTGGTTGAATTGGTTTAGAGAAATAACGTTACTCATGCTTCAGAAAGGCAACATGGCAAAAATGTTGCACCTGGTAATGATTAGCTGGTAACTCCGTCTACAGCGATGTGAGGAACATTGTTTGTTACTCGGGATATATACAGTGATCTGCATGAAGCACTCTTTAATGTAATTTAGTTATATTGATCAGAAATAGAACAATCAGGGCTTATGATGTTGTTATCTGTTCTTGGTTATCTGGCAACCTCTGTTACCGTGGTTACAAGCCTGCTCCTGCACAGCAGGCTCCTCTGTGGGAGGGGCTTTGAAGGCAGGGCTGCAGTAGAGCAGAGAGGAAGAAGGAGGGACCTAGAAGCTGTATCATTCAAGTCCACCTTTTTCTCATAACTCCAGACTGCAGCTTTAAAGCTGCTCTACAATTTAAATCTGGATAACAAAGGAGTAAAAAGCAACATATATTCCAGGGCTTTGTTTGATTTTAAAGATAGGTCTGTATCCAAGTAACACAGATAAATTCCTCCTTCCTGGGTGGTGCTGCACTCCACCCAGATTGGCTCGTGCAGGCCCATTTTGGAGCCAGAAAATATGGTAACGGCACAATCCTAGCTTTGTGCTGGCATGAAAGCTGAGTGAGTGCTGAACCAACAGCAAGCTGATTCATTTGTCAGTGAGGTACTGTAGACGATACTTAGGGGTGGGAATTGATACGTTTTTATCAATATCAATGCCATTGTCGATTCTGCCTATCGATTCAATTCCTTATCAATTCCTTAGTAGTTCATTGAGTGGCAAAAAAAGAGTTCTACACAGTCTTCTGCACCAAAAGCAACCATTTTATTTTTTCCCAAAATTATGTCTGCACAAGGCTGTGAACATGAACATATTCAAATCAAACATACAGCAAAAAACTGTGAATGCTGCTTGCAGTTGCAAGGTGACAGTGCGCTAATGCGGGATATTTAATGTCGACGTTACCGTCGTCAACGGAGGTCTCAGTGGAGCTTGTTTGACCAGCAGCAACGCAGCCGCCCTAACAAGATATTAAAGCATTATTAATAACATATTTAATTTATATAGCGCCTTTCAGGGTACCCAAGGACACTTAACAAAGTGAAACAAACAAAACGAAGAAAAAATGGAGCGCCTGTCAGTCCGCACGGAGGGAATAGCACTGTTCTTATAAACAGATTTAATGATAATAATAATAATAATAGATTTAATTTATATAGCGCCTTTCAGGGTACCCAAGGACACTTAACAAATTGGAACAAACATATATGAAAACAAACAAAACAAAGAATAAATGGAGCACCTGTCAGTCAGTACGGAGGGAACAGCCGCACTACGTCAATACCGCCATCTGCACTGCAGGGAACAGCATCCTTCGTCTAGATGTGAACTTGCGTCTGGAGGTCCCGTCCAACATTGCCGCGGCCGGGGGAGACCACAGCAGCAGAGGAGAGCGACAAAGGAGCAAGGCGGTGAATAACCCAGAGGTTGTGGTGGAGGGAGGACCAACGATGGACAGCCCACAGAGTATTGAGTACATCGGTTTGAAAGTTAGCGTTGCTAGGCTAACAGCTGATCGACGGGGCTAACAGCTGATGGCGGGGCTAACAGCTGATCAGGGGAGAAAGGTGAGTCCATGGAGCCAATTGTTCAGGTGTGCAGCCTTCAGAGTTAGTAGCACAGTCCCAGAGCTTGTAGGGACAACTTGGCTTTCTATCTCTAAAAAAAAAAGCAGTTTTGCTACGAATTGAGAAGCGGCATATTTACGCTAGCTTCCTCTCACATCCAGGTTGATTGCACTGATTACACACGGCAGAATAGATCGCTTCTTCTTCTCCATGATGCTGCCTCGCGGTTGAAGGTCTGAGTCGTCAGAGAGTGTGACGCAAATGTACCGCGACGCAAAATTTCCTTGTGCAGGCAGGGAAATGAGAGAATCGTTAAGAAGAATTGATAACGCCGGAGGCGTACAATTCCAATGGAATTGGTCAGTTGGAACCGGTTCTGAGTCGGAACCGGTCCTCGATTCCCACCCCTAACGCTACTACCAAAGTGTAGGCGAAGTGTGCCAGGCCATTATAGTGGAGTTCACGGATCAAACCATTCTCTTCAACTTGAAATATACCCATAAAACAAGGCTCTGTGGTGTGCACAGCTCACATTAAACCATATACATGTGCATTCATAAGATTAGGTTAACATCCCACTGAGAAGCACATTGTGGCACAGCCCACAAAATGGTCAGAGACAAGGATTTTCTAGGACGTTATTAGGATTAAATAAAAAAAGTAACTTCTAACGTCCCTTCTCCGAGTGAAAGATTAGTGTCCGAGTCATCAACTTAAGAAAATTACAAAACCAAGCCCTAAAGATTTTCTCCCCCCGGAAGATAATAAGACAGAGTAGGATCACAATCATTAACTTCCTGTTTTCTCCACTGACATCACAGGGCTCTGCACACTCACAGATAAAGCAGCTTGCCGGCAGACCGAAGCTTCTTAAGAATCAGGGAGTGAAAGAGAAGGCAAAGACAAATCCTTGTTCTTGTAAGACAGAGCTCCTCTGTCTAATGATCAGTCTGTGGGAGCGAAACAGATGAAAACGTTTGGAAACATTTAAATCTCTATATGAGAAAGAATATTTATCTCTGTGCTTTTGAGATTGTGTTGCTTCACTCTGTGTAAGAACTATGTTTGAAAAAAAATAAATTTTGATGACTTTATACACTAATCCTTTTAAATATCATGACAATGTGGAAATGTTCTGACAATTCTCTGTACAGTGTCTGCACACAACTTCCTACATGTCTGCCTGCACGCCTCGAGATAAATGAACACTATGGCAACTCTTGATCTATGCAGCTTTAATTGTGTCTTCTATTTTAACAATGAATGATGCCTAAAGGGCCACTTTAAGACAAAAATTAAGGATAGAAATTGGAGGTATTGGCTGTAGAGATTTCTGTGTGCTCTCTTGTGGTGTTTCGTTCCAACAGGCAAAGATGTACTGGCTGGACACCACTGTACTCAAGTGAACAGATATATGCTGTTTATAGGGTATATATTTAGTATAAGTAATAAAAAACAGAACAGGATGTATTTCTTGCTTCTCATGGTGCAAATATATAGGACTTCACACTACTACACTACAAATCTGTTGTGTTGAGGGGTTTCGGTAAGGACCCAAAAGCAGGGAGAGCGGAGGCAGTAGTCAAATGTAACAGGCTTTATTGACAAGGATTCGTAGAGAGGTGGGGAGAACGAGGTGAAGCTTGTCCAGCTGGCCGGCAGGCAGGCAGGCAGGCAGGCCGGCCGGCCGGCCGGCAGGTAGCTACACAGACAGGTGAGCAGGCAGACAGACAGGAAGGTGTAGGCAGGCTGGCAGGCAGGCAGGCAGGCAGGCAGGCAGGCAGGCCGAGGCGGTGAGGCACTGGAGTCTATCTGCCAAGAAACGGGTACACAGGGAAAAACACACTCATGAGACGGGACTCACTAAACAAAACATTCATTTACTTAGAGCATAGAAAACACGATTCAACACGATCGTGCAAAACTAGCACTACCGCTAGGGGCCCTTGATTTAGTCACCGTAACTGGCGTAACAATCTGTTGTCGGAGTGGAGACATGACTGGGTTTATGTAACAGGGGGACGATGAGTGGGATGAACTGCAGGAGGTGCGCCTTGCCGCTGCTGCCGACGCTGCTGCCGACGCTGCTGCCACGCCCACAAGTCCAAACGCCGGTGATCGGGAGCTGGTGAGGGAAGAAAAGAGGGGGAAGACAAACAGGGGAAAAACACCCAAACACTAAGACACCTGACTGCCCCCACTCAGACCATGACAAAATCAGACATACTCTGTTTCACTTTGGAGATTAAATATTAACTCCAAAAAAGAAAAAAAATCTCCTGGCAGTTTGAAATAAAAGGATTAGTATGAACACAGCCCACAGCCCACTGCTTAGACTTGTATTTGCATATACATGGGCTAAACTAGCTTAACAGTGGCTGACCTCTTATCATCTCTGCTTCTAACTCTGGCCTAAACATGCCTGCACGCACACACACACACACACACACACACACACACATGCACCCCCCCCCAACACACACACACACACACACACACACATATATGCACCCCCCCCCCCCCCCCACCACACACACAGAAAGCAGCTGTAATGGATGGCTTTAGAAAATGTGCTTTGTGATTGAGAAAGTCATTGTTGAGAAATTCATTGGCTGTGAATGAAATCACTCACTACTCCCTATATAGTGCACTACATAGTGAGTACGCCATTTTGTAGTGCTGTCCAAATGTCTACTCGGAATTGTTATACCCTATATAGTGGACTCAAAGTACCCCACAATGCATCACGAAAAGTGATGTACAACTGATGGTCACTACCTTTCACAATATTTACCAACATTGCATTGCGCTGAGGGAAAAATGGCGCCTGAGTAGTGTCGCACAGTGCTTTTTCTTTCTGCTGCTGAACTCCTTATATAGTCTCCCTAAGCGACTAGGGAGTATGGAATGAGTGAGTGATATCGGACACAGCCACAGAGAGACTAAAAGACATTATGAAGAGAGTAAAAAATTTTTTAATGAAACATGTGAGTGCAGAGACACTAAGATAGGCCTTAAGGGGGGCTAGGAATAAGATTGACATCAAAGAGCTAATTTATTCTGAAAGAATAATATAAAGAACACATATGGCAGTCTTTGGTTACAATTATTTCTACAGCTCAAATTTTTCTGTCCAGGAATGAGAGCAACGCAGACTATTTTGTCACAAAAAACATTAATGAAGTTTGCTTCAAATCTGAATACACTGAATTTATTATATTCTTCTGTGACCAAATCTGCTGGCTAAAAAAAGTACATACAGTAACTTGAACAATCAATTTTAGTGATTCGAGAAAGTTGTGTGAATCAAATGTTCTTTGTAGCACAGCCTCTTAACTTCTTCTGAGTGGTTCTGATTGATTACAGCCGGTGACTTTTCTGAGCCCAGTAGGGCTCGTTTGTTACACCCTCTAGACTCAGCCACAAACACTACAGTGGGAAAGTCTAAATAGCTCAGCATTGATCTGAAAGAGCACATTACTGGTTTGAACAAGTCAGGATAGTCACTTGGAGCCATTTCAAAGCAGTTACAGGGCCCGAGATCAACTGTACAAACAGCTGTTTGGAAGTATAAAGTGAATGGCACGGTTGTGTCAGGAAGAAAACACAAACTATCACCTGCTGCTGAGAGGAAATTGATCAGGATGGTCAAGAGTCAACTAAAAACCACCAAAAAGCAAGTGTGCAATGAATTAGAAGCTGCTGCAAGACAGGTGTCAGTGTCCACAGTCAAGTGTGTTTTACTTCAACATGAGCTGAGAAGCTGCTGAACACATGGACAAAGAAAAAGCCCTCTGGAGGAAAAACTCTGTGGACAGGTTAAACAAAAAGGTGTTTGGCCACAATGAGCAGTGATATGTTTGGAGGAGGGAAGGTGATGCCTTTAACCCCTAGAACACCAAACCTGCTGTCAAGCTTGGTGGTGGTAGTGCTATGCTGTGGTGCTTTTTTGTGAATCTGGCTGCTCTAAAGAAAGTAAATGGAATAATGACGAAGGGGAATTATCTCCAAATTCTCCAGGAAAACCTAAAATCATCAGCAGAAGATTAGCTCTCAGATCGATCTGGGTGCTCTGACGGGGCAATGATCCCAAACACACATCAGAAATAGTAAAGAAATGGCTAAATCAGGTTAGAAGGGAGGTTTTTATAGTGGTTGCCCCAAGTCCTGATTTGAACCACATGAAGAACATGTGGACTGTGCTGAAGAAACAAGTACATGCCAGGAAGACAACACATCTAGTTTAAGGTCCTATATTATGAAAAACAAATTTTCTCTGGTCTCTACATATATAAACGGGTGAGGTGAAGTTTGGTGTGTCCAGTAGTGTTTCGCAACATCGTCGCTCAAAGCTAGACCCGCAAATTGCTCTGTTGTTGGTTGTAAAAATCAACATAAGTGCCTATATTCTGTCCCAGCTACAGAACAACAAAAGAGACAATGGTTGCGTTTCATATTTTAACGACAACGTGCCGACTGCGGTTTGTGTTAGCTTGTATGTGTGTGCTAATCACTTCATGTCGGACTGCTTCAGTTCAAAGCTGGCTTTGCCTCGACACTGACCCTCGTAAAAGGATCAATCCCAACCATACAGGAGCCACTCTGACTGATATGTATTTTCTGCTGCTAGGGGTCTCAATCAAACAAAACAATATATGTGAATAGCGTGGGACCATGGGGGCTGTTGTCCTCATTGCAACCATTGCTGAAGAAAATCCATCTATGCAGTTCAGGCTGAAATGTTCGAAGACAAGGTCAGGCTTTAAAGCTTTATTTATATTAAGTTCAGTCTCATTGGCCAACTTCCTTCGCCACTTTCCGACTCTCTCCAGGAAGTAATAGGTTCAGCAGAGCAAATGAAACACACAGTTACCTTAAAGTTACAGATTTCTCTGGGTCTGAACACTGCTGCAAACATTTGGGATAATGTAAGAACACAACTCAACAAGATATATTACAAAGATCTGGTCAGTTTTAATCATTTCAATGTTGGACTGTCACATATTCGATCTTGATGAATTGATTTTTTAAATCCCTCAGCATGTTAATAGCAAACCATTTTAAAGTAAATGTCAGTGGTATCAAAATTGGCCTGTTTTCATGCCCACCAGAAAAGTGCAAGGTGCCTTAAATACAGTTGAGCTGGGCAGGACTGATGCCAGCTCTCAGTAAAACTGTTGACTCATATCATAGGTTTTGGCCAGCAGTGTGAGCTTGAGCTTGTACTTCACTTCTGTTTGGGGCACAGCTTTTTTTCAAGCCAGCTGTTCTCTGCATCCAGATGGAAATCAAATACAAACTTTTGTTCAGCAAAGTTGTGACAAAAAGCACTGCATGCCAGCACCATCTGGAGTAAAGTGCAAGTCAATCCTCTTGAGCTGGATCATCCACCTTGAATTAAGCCTTTCAAATACTATTCCCACCGCTGCGGTGCCCAAGTAAAATGCTGGAGGGCTCTCACTGAGGAGTGAGGGCTGGCGACTGAGTGTAGCTCTTCATTAACCACCTGAGATGTGAATATAAGAGGGGCAAACTGAGGTCCATCCCCTGATTCATCCTCACAAAATAAAGTGGTTTTACACTTGGACAAAGTAGTGGCTGCCAGTGTGTTTGTGTGCATGTGTGTGCCTGTTTGTAGCCATGATATTCCTGGGATAGTTACCCAGAATATTAACTTACCTTGAAGGTATACTTTTTGCTTTCTCTGTGCATTAGTGACAGATGCTGTGTGCTCTGACTATAGTTCCCAAATTTTGTGCTCCCTGCCACACAAACACACGCCAAATATGGTTGAATTGGTGTGTAAAAGTTAGCTGCATAGCTATTTAAAGTAATGAGCTTCCAAAAACTTTGGATAAATATGAATCAGTTATACACCAAAAATTACCAGCTTTACAAATACTGGAATTCAGCTTTACCGCAGGCCATCAAGTGGTGGGGAGTGTGTAAAAGTAAGCGCCACTGCTAAGTAAACTAATGAGCTTCCAAAAGTTTTGGTAAGTATGAATCATTTACACACCAAAGCATTTAAACATCGGGCCCAGGTTAAAATAAACAATGGAAATCCCCTTTAATGCTGGCAATTAAGTGGCAGGGGATGTGTAATGGTTATTTACACGAGCTAATGAGCTAACAGCCTAAGATCACAAGTTAAACCAATACTGAGCTCACTAATGAGACTAGATAACTGTAAGCTAACCAGGTAGCTTTCTTTGAGCAAAAACTGTGGTTAGCTATGGAACAGCCTCGCTACTACAAGCTTGTGAAGTTAAAATGTTCTCATGGAAGTCATTGAATGTGAGTGAGCTGACTTTTCCTCTGTGTGCTGTCTCAACAAATGTCCTGGAACTGTTCAGGTTTATGGCAACAGCAGGTGTCAGCTGTGACAAGTACAATAGAGCTGACTGGTTATCTCCTGGCAACGCTTTTCCTGGAAAGATGGCATCGCGTTAATGTAAGCTAACCTACATGTAAATTAAGTTTCACCACGCATTAAATCCATTAAACTACAGATAACATAACAAAACCACGACAATCCCCAAAAGACATGTTACCCTCATCTTTCCTTCCTTTGAGGATTATCTTTAATCACTTTACTTGCAGGAACATTTTTGTAGAGTGTTAAAGTGTTAAAACAGTTAGCTGGATTTGACATGAACCATTTTGAATATGTTACATCAACACAAACAGCTAATTACAGGAACATTGCAGGGACTAATACTAATGCTAGCTAATGCTAGCTGCATATATTGTTTTAATATGTCTGGGACTTGGTGAGGAGTGAGTGATGGTGATGGACGGATGAATTAATGGAACATCTTCAGCAGGCGTTGATGGCGCATTGGTAAAAAGGGAGCTGTGCCTGAATGCAAAGATCTAAATTCACAAGCTCATCCACAGTCCAACCCTCACCTATGGACATGAGATTTGTGCAACGAACATTACAGTGAGATCAAGTTCTTGTCATGAGTTACTTTGCATTGTGTGATTTGGACATTTGAAAATAAAGTGGGTAGAACAGCTGCACCATATGTGTTGAAAGGGGCAAGCTAGAAGAACTAAAGCCCCTGGCAGACCAAGAAACCACCTGGAGGGATTATATGTCAGACACAATCAAAGAAATGATTCCTACAAAGACAGAAATTTCATTAAAGAGTAAGGTCCTTTTTGTATCTGTAAACATACGTTTCTTGGGAAAGGTGAAAGGTGACTTGTTACAGTTGTTGCCTCATCTAGACTGTTGTAATCTATTAAAAGGTCAGCTTTGCCTTTGGAAATGGGTTCTTGCTTGGCAGTTGACTCACGGTCATGGTGTTTCACGGTCATCTCCCTGCAAAAACTCACCGCTCGCAAGATTTCAGGGCAAGCCTTCTCCTTGAAAGAGAAGTTTCCGGTTACAAAAATGATCTTAGCCTTAAATATCTATCTCTGTAGGAATCATTTCCTTAACGCTGTTGACAACCTCATGGCAAAAACAAGCGCTTCATAGAAATTACTTTGATGGTCTGAGTTTCCCTAAAAGGACTACATTGCAGCCATAGCAGCCATGCTGTGGCAACCAGCTGAGGCAATATGCTGTACCTATTCTAAAACTTTTGCTAAGTATGACTCATTTACACATCAAAATATATAAAACAGTGGTCCAGGTTACAAGAATATTCCTGGTTATCAAACAAAACACAGGTTGAATCTGCAGAGGATTAACTATACAGATGTGAAAGACAGGAAATAAAAGCAGGAAAGAGAGACGGCCTACCTCTCAGGAAGTCCTCACTTAGGTAAAACTTTTTGAATAGGATGTATAATGTTATGGTAATGCTGCTTGTTCCTTTACACATTTGAGTTGGTGAAAGGAGATTGGCACCTAAAGCACAAATCCCCGCCATCTTTTGACACCAAGGACTGGCACTAAAAGTCAGGTTTATTGGGTGTCAACAAAATTGCAAAATGGTGAAAGAAAAACCTTTTTTTTCGAGCCGCTGTGTCGAAAAGGAACGTGCTTCTTCCCTGGCACGAAACCCTGGGATGCACATAAATCCAAAACCAAAATGTGTGAGAAGAAATTCTGAACATTGCTTATTTGTCTTTTCCATCCCTGCTCTGGAACAGCAGATATCACAGATGGAGCTGTTTAAAGCCAAGCTCATGAGTGTTCCATGTAGTGAGAAACACTTGCAAAAAGCTGTCTTTGGACAATAAATACAACGAACAGCCTTTTAGAGCGAGTGAGTGACAAGTCAAAGCAGAAACCCTATGTCTGTGCAAACTGTATGGACCATTCATGTCAGAACACTGTGGCCAAGGCCAGAGAGACTGAGGCTAATGGACATGTGTGTTTTTCTGTAATTGTCCTATTCACTGTTTCCCTGGCAACTATTAACACTGCAAAAATGAGTTTTAGAAAGTACCATGACCTCCTGACCTCACTTGTAGAAGGCAGCATTTAAAGGATTATCTGTATTCAACTCATCTAATTGAATATAAATCATTGCTTTATGTCAATACTTTGCATAAGTTTTTTCCACTGCTGCTGTAAACATGTTATATAGGAGCAGGATTTCTGAGGAATTATTAGTGTTAAAAATGCCCTTGCAAAAGTGTGTGTGGCATCATGATTTGTAATTGGCTTTTCTCTTGTTCACCTTAGAGGGATGTTCAATTAATTCATGGTACCTTGCTCGTTTGGATTCGATTTAAACAAAGAAGGCTTAAACCTTTTTTATGCATCTCAAGTTACCGCATGCGATCGATTCTTCCCGCCCTATATGCAAAAATATACAAACATCTCTTGTCAAACTAAAATGTTTTTCACACAAAGAAAAAATATCCTCATTTATTACGTATGCCGAATTAATGAGAATGCCCAAGTTGTTAAGAATTTGTTGCAGACAGTATTTCACAAAGTTTACAGTGTCTCACAACTCTTCAATCAACAAAGTTGAGCAGTTTTTGAAGGAAGTCTGGTGATGTTCTCCACGCGTGACAGAATGTTTCACTTCTCTCCCAGATTTAGTGTAAATACTAAACTGCTAAATGTTGGCGCACTCTAGACATGAAAACAGACAGGATGGTACAGCAATGCTTCAGTATTTTTTACCACGAAAGGAACAACTTAACATATTGCATTTGATGTAGATTCTAACTATTGAGTCATAAATCATTTTGAACTTGTTGTAGCAAAGTTTTGCAAAGCTTGTAAACCCTCTCCTAATGCATCAACTCTTAAAATCATTTGATTTGTAAGGGTGTCTGGGGATATTGCGGTTAAGGGTTGAAGGGTTGTAACTGACAGTGAATTCACAAACATCTGCTGGTAACACTGGCAGGCTAAGAATCACATGGAAATTAGACAGTGTGTTATCCATTCTGTCTGCGGTTGTGTTGTCTCCTTCTTCTCCTTTTTGTTTCAGAGAGGACGTCAGTTGACAAGGCATAGACCCTCCATAGATATATAGATCGATAGCTTTAATAATCCCTGAGGGGAAAATAGGCCAGGACACATGTGCTGAAAGAACATGGTCACATGTAGCCTAGACCACCTCCTCGATGAGACTTGGAGGTGTTCTAGAGCTTAGATCGGGCCCAAAATATCAAGCCCAACCTGACATGAGCCTGTGCACGTTGTGTCCGAGCTAGGCCCGGCCTGGCTCGACACATTAACTGTAATTATGAGCCCGAGCCCGATTTAAACCTGACATTTTTTTAATACATGGGCTGTTATAACTGACGTTCTCAAGCTCCATGTTGCACTTAAACTACACAATCTGTGACGCCGGTAACGCGTTACTCTAATATGACCACTTTTTTCAGTAATGAGTAATCAGATTAAGGTCACTTATTAAGGTCACTGTGCATTACTATTATTTTTGTCATTTTCCTTAGTAAAAATATATATTTTGCTTTCTTCTTGCGTCTCGAGGAGTGACGTCAAGTGCGCGAGAAGTCATGTTTTCAGCACGAGGACAACTCACGTGTAACACCACGCAGCGACACAAGCAACTTGGAGGGAGGAGAGAGATGCGCGTTTTCTAGCTGGAAATACAGTCATTATTTTGAGTTATTAAAAAAAACACGCCCGACCCAGCCCAAGGATAGTGACGGGAAATATCGGCTGGGCCGGGTCGGGTCAGGGTCGGGCTCGGGCTTGGGCAGAGAATCTAAACTCTATGGTGTTCACACCTGCACTTATTGCTGTCCACTTGTGACTGGATCATCAATGACAAATGTTGCTACCAAGTTAGAACAGCCTCTGCACAGGTAAATTTGGAAATCTGGAAAAAGGCAAATACCTAACACTGCCAGTATCAGTTGACTGCACACTAATGTGAATACCAGAGGTGAATTTACATGCAAATTACTAATGACAAAAAGTGGACTCAGCATTCGTAGTTACTTATTAAGCATGACACAGTGAAAACTACATAAATGTGGCAGTTTTAATGATCTGCTTGAAGCGACTAGAAAGGTCTAACTCATTACTGTGTAATTGTTTTGACAAGGGACACACTAGTTGCTGATTAGGACAAATTTGTTTTTTCTTCCTAAACGTATTTGATTAGAAGGCTGCAGCCATCACTATATCTCTGTAATTTGGCCATGTAACAATCACAGTGTGCACTGCAAAATGTCAAAAGTGTAATAACACCAATCTGAGAATAAAGCTAATTTGGAGATAATCCTATGACAGTGACCTTTAATAATTGCTACCTCACTCAGCGCTATAGCTTTCTATTGATCGCAGGAAACTCAGCAGTGGTTCCACAGCTGCCTAAAGACATGTGAATTAATAGAAGAGGTCGCCGATGGACTGTGGTGGCCCGGCTTCAGCGATGCGTCTACGCGTTTGACACATTTTCAGATGGATCTCTCTGACTGTGTACAGCAGGTCATACTCTCTATGCAGGTCATCTAGGAGGATGCCATCATTGCTAACGTGTCAGTGACTTTCCTCCTCGGGGGACAGCCAGAGAACAAATTCCTTGGACTGTTCATACATCAAAAGCAGTCAATAAGAGCCAGTGATACCACTGCTTCTCCTCCGCGGCAAAAATGTCACCGACCTCATGTGTAACTGTTATCTGTCCCTCTCTCTATCTTGCCAAATGTGACCCGTGTCGATACGTACTTTACTGTGGCTGCATTTGACTTATTGATAGATTAAGGCCGACGTTATTATCTATCTTAAAGTTGCATTACGGGCAAGATTTTATATGGAACAACGACCGGAGAACTCCATCACCCCTTAATGAGACCACACATAATTCATCGTATTTACTCAGAGCTGGACTAGTTAAAAGTTTTCCAGTGCAGCTCTTCAAACACCTGATGAATTTGAGCTTACTTGATATCTCCTTGCCCAGAATTATATGAAAATATTTGCTTGATTCTTAATTTTTGAGGTAAAATGAAAACATAAATGCAAAAAAAATGATTTTCAGTGCATGCCTTACCTGGTGCTAAACGTTCGGCTGGTTATGTAATTATATTATTTTCAAGAAGCAGTATCAGCTGAAGTAACCACTGCAAATTTGGACAGTTTCACAAAATTGGGTGCCAGCTACATGTGAAGTGACAGGCTACGTAAATAATGTTAATTAATTACTTGTATTTCTTTTATGAGCATAGTTGCAGATGTCTGAGGGATTTTTAAAGAGGCTTTTCTCACTTTTTGTGGCATTCTGGTTTCTTTTCAGCTCTCTATTTGGAAAGTTTTAGCAAATGTTTGATGCATTTGTACATGTTTCCATATTCCACTCTCAAGTATCCGCGTTGAAGTGGAATTTTAGCTTTGCTACCTCATTTCTTTCTCCATTCCTTTTTATTGTGGGGTTGTGGGGTTCATACTGTACTGTACATTTTCTCTCCCAAGGCCTCTCTTTTTCTGATTTTATGAGCTTTTCTTGTCTTGGTTTTAAATCTCCTCTCCACCATCCCTTCTTTCAAACACAGAATCTGGGAGAGTGAAATGATAAATAATGGGTAAAAGACATGGGTTACAGCCGTGCCTGCTCTGGAAAAATGATGGATGTCTAGGTCTTATTTACAGCAACATCTGCGAGGAAGGAGGCAAAAAAAAAAAAGACGGTTCAGATATTCCTCAGTTGGAGAAACGTGACAGAAACACAACTTTAAGGTGATGTGTTTCACGTGATGTGCTATCAGTTAAAGGCAGCATAGAGCAGACATTTTTATATGGCTTATCTAATGCAAATTAGCCCCATCTGCGTATTTGCTTAAGTTTTTAAGTATTAAATTCATTGCTTTCTCATGTTTCCCTCATCTTTCCTGACGCTAACGTTCCTTCATAGAAACCAAAGGGACACGGCTAGCCTCAAGCTTCCAGATGACAGTGTGGGTAAAAATAACTGTATGGATCTCAACGCGCTGCTTGAATTAAAGAACCCATCTGAATTTCATAAGGTCCCAGTGTGTGTTTTAGAGGGTTATCAGCATTCAGTATGGCAGCGCAAGGTCCTGTGCTAACCAGATTACTGAGGCACCAGTAAAAGGCGAGATGATCAGAACTGTCAAACTAATTAGACAGCCGAGGGGTTAAGATAAACAGGCCATCTAATATTCTAGGGGCTCACAGAAGATGATGGGATGAGGTCTCCTTAGATCTCTGATAGCCAGTCGGTGATGGGTTAGATTGACCTGCACTGCAGGGTTCTCAGAGCGAGCAGTGTATTTTCATATCAGTTCATTTTTCAAAATATTTTCTCTATTTTTCCTCTCTTTCAGGTGTTGCATGTTAGCACTGCCTTAGCACTGCATTTTAGTGACCAAATGACAGGGTAAAGAGTTTTTTTCAACTTTCTTCTCTTAGAGATGCTGCTGTCACAATGTTTTGCATAGATGCGTTTAGGTCATGTCATTTTGTTAACTGTGCATTTATTACCGCAAGGAGGTTGTATTTTAACCCTTGTCTGTCTGTCGGTTGGTTGGTTTGTCAGCAGGATTACACCAAAACTGCAGAACAGATTTACACCAAACTTTGATGGAAGGTGGGTCTAGGCCGGGAATAGAACTCATTAACTTTTGGCATCACCCCAGATAAAGATCCAGGAATTTTGTTTCTCACTTTCTTTTAAGTTCCTGTTAAGAGACTGGATAAACTTATCAAGAAGGCCAGCTCCATCCTGGGATGCCTTCTTGACCCAGTGCAGGTGGTGGGAGAGAGCAGGATGATGGATAAACTCTCATCGCTGCTGGTGAAGGAGTCCCACCCCCTGCAGGTCACTATCTCAGCACTGGGCTGCTCCCTCAGCGATAGACTAATACACCCCAAGTGTGTGAAGGAGAGGTCCTTCCTTCCTGCTGCTGTCAGACTCTACAACCAGCCCTGCTCCCAGTAGACCTCACATGTGCACTATATCATAAAAAAAAACATTTCTCAGTTTTTTGCACTAACTGGACATTTTTTCATACACATATTTATCATTTATTAACAACAACAGCACAGTGCCACACTGCTTACAATTACACTGTTCACAGTGTAAAACATTATGTATATACAATGTATATGAGTCTATTTCTGTTTTCTGACCTTTTTATTATATTTTCTATTCTTTTTGTTACTGTCCTTTAGCTGCTGCGATGAAGAAATTTCCCCATTTGCGGGACAAATAAAGGAAATTCTGATTCTGATTCTGAACATAGATAGTAAAACTGTCACTTTAAGACTGTTGGTCGGATCCAAAATCACCACCATTTGACAAGCTGGGGAAACCCAAAACTTCAGTATTTGGCAAGCTGGGTGTGAGCCTCAAATATCATGGTAAAAATTATGTTTTACCAACAGGAGCTTTAATACTGTGGGATGTTGCATTTTTCAACATTTTTGTTAATGTGTCAGGGAAAAATGCATTGATGTTTATGAAAATTATCAGGTGTATTTAGATATCTTACCTTTCTATTATATTTTTTATTGTTTACTATTACTATTTTTTTTTGTTGTAATATTACTTTTCATTGGCTGCTGTAGCAAAGAAAAGTCCCTGTTTGCGGGACAACAAAGGAATTCTGATTCTGATTCTGATGGCCGGTGAGTACAATTTGATGTGGATCCTAGATCTGATAAGCTTTAATTATTGCTAAGCAGTTTAAAATTTAGAGTGATACAGGGCTATCCAGTTTGATATCCTTGAAGCCAGGCAGATAAACACTGGGTAAACAAGTAAAAAAGCAAACTTGACATTACAAGAAATAAAGACTCAAACAGTTTTGTGTATAATATCCCCCGGCCTCGTTTGTTTTCTAATCAAACCAATATCTGATTGTGACCGCTGAACCCAGAAAACCCCCGGGCCATGAAAACCTGACACCTCCCTCAATATATTTCACCCTGAGAATGAGCACCCAGCCAAGTTCTGGACGCGGGTTAGGAGGACACAGCAAAGGGCGAAAAGTGAAACCCCCATAGGGGGCGGTGATTAGCTCAGTTGGTAGAGCAGGCGTCCCATCTAGAGAGGCTTTGTCCTTGCTGCAGCGGCCCTGGGCTTGAGTACCGACCTGGGACCCGTTGTTGAGTATCACTCCCCCCCTTTTTCTCATCCTATTTCCTGTCATCTCTGAAGCTGTCCTGTCAATAAAGCCATATAAAGCCAATACAAATACAAATACAAACATTCCTATGGTCTTCTAACACACACAAACACACACTGTACAGGTTAGAACGGAGGGGGAGGGCGGTGAAAGCTACATCTAACCAGCTGCAGTCTGACTGAAAGCAGCACCTGCTGCCAGGGGAAACACTGTTGAAGTGCCAAGTGAAGGTAACATCTACAAGGAAAAACAGTCAGGCTGATGGAAGTTTGTCTCCCTCGACAGTGAAAATGAAGTCATGAATGGGTACACAGAGCAGCGCAAAGCCCCCTTTACCAGTGCCGCTAACTCAGAAGTCAACAAGCATCACCTGTTCTCGAAACTTAGAGAGCGAGCCCCACCCATCACATCGTTTTTGCTTTATAAACTACTTTTGCAGACCAGTGATTGCTGCTCCTCCCTACTGTACACTCCAGTCACACATTTGTACCATCCATTTATTCATTTCCGCCATCCCCAGATCTTCTCATTAAAACATGTTAATGACCGATGATTGATGGATTTTATCAGTCATTTTTGATGAGCAGCATTAGCATGTCAGATCCCGTCCAAATACCAACACGCCATCTGTACGAATGTTTTCCTCAAAGCAGAACATCTACCGACGCACATGCAGTCGCACTCTCACATGCAGTCACACACACTTGCCTTCCTGTGTAGGCGTGCACGCTGACACACACACACTGAAGCATGCTCATGAACATACACACAAGAGACATGTAGGTGGGTGGAGAGTCTGCAGACAACTTGGGAAATAGTCAGCAAGTTATTTTTTTTTTTCTTTTTCCGGTTTGTTATATCATTCACACAGAGAAGATAACTTTGAACAAGAGTTACTTGTGCTGTAAGGGGGTGTCGCTTCTCTAGTAGTACTGCTGGGTGTGATCTACAGTGAGCACTCAACTTCAGAATGGGAGAAGACAGACAGAAACCCACTGTCTGTTGCCCGTTGTGTTATTTCCCTCTTCCCCGCAGGTTGGTAGTTCTTGAAACAAACACATATGTGGTCAATATCGTGTCTGTATGATGCAAACTGTAATGCCGTCTTTTCTAAAGGTGAGGTCTGTTGAGTTATCAGGATGCCACAGCTAAGGTGGTGTTAGCTAGCTTAGCTCCTCATACTGCACACTGTGTCCTCATGTCCTTGTAATGCTATTCAGCTGTTAATGCTGTAGTTCTGATATGCCTCAAAATATTTGGTTAAGTGTGTGTTCTGAAATACTGCTTTATGTGCATATTGAGTGTGACGTTTCTTTAATGAGAACTCTTCCATCCATTTTCTCCACTTATCTTGGGCCAGGTTGTCGTGACAGCCTAAGCAGGGTATTCATTCCAGATGTCACTCTCCTCAGCAACCATTTCCAGCTCCTCCTCTGGGATCCAGAGGCTCTCCCAGGCCACATGAGATATTCCTCCACCGAGCTCCCGGTCAGCTCCCAAGTGGTCTTACCCAGGCCACCTCTGAAGTGCACAGAAGGCATCCTAATCAGGTAAAGCACCGCCTCACCTGGGTCCTTTTGATGTGAAGCAGTGACTATACTCAGAACTCGACTCTGTCTCAAAGGATGAGCCCATCCACCCTATGGCAGAAACTTATTTGGGCTTTGTGTATCAATGATCTCATTCTTTCGGTCACTACCCACAGATCATAACCATAAGTAAGGGTTAAAACGTAGATTGACTGTTTGATTGAAATCGAAAGCTTCCACTTCCGGCTCAGCACCCTCTTCATCACAATGGTCCGGCACAACAGCTGCATCATTGCTGATGCCGCACCAAAACCCCACCATGACCCAGATGCTAAGGTACTTAGACTCCTTCGGCTGGGTCACGAGCTTATCCTCAACCTGGAGGGGGCGATCCTGCATCTCGCAGATGAATTGGCCTTAACTTGCATACAAAACATGTCATCCCTCCCCGTTGACCTTAATGTTTATTTTTACCTTAAATGAAGTTCAACAAAGACGTAAGGAAATTGCACAGAAACCCTGTGCACCATCAGAATGTACTACAGGATCCACTCCTGCGAGCTCAGAACAACCACCACTTTCCGGTTCCCAGGATCCAAGCGGGATCGATCATGTTTCTCTGCCTGTTACACAGCAAGCAACAATAGCCTGACTCCACTGCAGCTACTTTCTCAGTTAGCACGTAGGAAAGGAGCTCAACATTCTGACCACAGCATCATCAGCTGTTGAATTTGCCATTATGGATTTATTTTACAAAGCCTTTAAAAAGACACTGCAGGTCAAGGCTCGATACAAAGCTCCTGAAAGAGCTACAATCACACCAGAGGCCTTGTTGAAACAGTAGCTTCAAGGCAACATGCAGATCGTCCAGATATTTAGTATCTCTATATGACACCATCAACCACAGTTGGAGAGATTAGGTTCTTACGAGTTACAGTTATGAGGGGAATGTGCCACACCAAAAAGGAGAAAAAACACACTACAGATCTACCAGGTCATGAACAAAGTGCATGACCTCAAGTAATTCCCTGTTATTGTGCACTGAAATTAGTGAGCAGTGAATTCTGGGCTTTTGTGATTGCGGTTCCATATTTGTGCTTGTTGTTTAACTTCCTTCCCCAAAACAACCCTTCTTTGGGATCTTGCTTACTGACTCCTCACCCTGCTTTGAACCCCCAGTGCAGAGACAGATTATTTTATTGTAGTTGGTTATGTATGGTTGTTGGTTATGTCATGTCATGTCATTTATTATGATGGGATTATAATGGCTTGGCTGAATGCTTTATTCTGATTGGTCCAAGAGTGAGCATTCATTTTAAGCTCAAACTCAAAAGACACGTCGGACCATGTTAAAAGGAGTGCCCAACTGTGCCCCCCTTGCTAATAATTGTCTGGCACTGGCCCCGACATGGCGGATGCATCGTCAGGGGCAATAGCTCCTGCTATAGTCTTGGAAGGCAAACTGGTCTCAAGGTACGGGCAAGTCTAAGAGCAATTTGCAGACCCCGAATGAATCGGCCACAAAATGTACAGAGCACCCTTGCCAGAATAGGGAATGGTAACTCTTGCTCTAACTCTTGTCTTCCCAACCTCCTGTTACTCAGCTGCACTGTTTTCTGAAACCTTTTTAAAAAACGAATGTTTTGTTTCAATTAATAACTTGATGATACCACAATCACTGAGGTAGTTCCTAGTGTACAGTGTAAACTGTGCAGCACAAGCTTAGAATGAAAAAAAAAATCATATGCACCTGCTATGTATGATAGTACAGTACAAATACAACTGATGTAGTTCAAAATCAAGGACATGAGGTGAGGCAGCAGTGTGTTTGTTCTTACTTCAGTAGAACCTACAACTGAGAGGTCACTAAAGCAATATACATTGGTTCAAACTTTATAAGCATATATTTGTTGTATTTATGTGTTCATTCAGGCTGACTGAACTGCGTGAACTGTTGCAGAAAGACACAGTTAACCACTCATCCATCCAATCCTTTTCGCAGAGAAACATCCTGAGCCTCACGGGGCTGGCTGTAGGCCAACCACTCATAGACAGAAAAGCCAAAAAACTATCACATTCACAGCCAGGGGCAATCCAGGTTATCCTCGATCTGCACATGAACTGCGAGAGGAAATCACATTACCTGTGGGAAACCCACATGTGAACACTTGGGAGCATGTAAACTCTACAGAAAAAGGACCAGGGCTTAGCTTCAAGAGGATATTCGTGTTGTGAGGGGACTATTAATAAGCCACTGCCGATGTGAAATGAAGGGAAACAAAAGAAACAGAAAAAATGTATAAAAATACACTAGAGTCACGCTTAAAGCTCTAGGACAATTGGGATGTGGATTAACATAGATATGTGCACTCAATGTCAAGCTATTCCTCGTACAGAGCAGGTGTGCAAACAAATGTAAGCATCCTTGCATTGAAAAGACATTAAATTTACAAGATGGACAGTCTGCACCCTCACTCACTGTGTTTAAATGCACCATTATTGCCTTCTTGAAGTCAAAATGTTGAGATTGACCTTTGCCACCCTGACACTGACTCTTTGACTGGCCAATAATTGGTTATTATAATGCAGTGTGAGGAAACAATTTAGCAGTGCTATCAAGTACACACTAATTTATTTCCCCATCGGCGTGTGTCCTGTGTTCTGTGATCGGTTAAATTGTGAAGGCGTGTAGAGAAAGAGTGTTAGCGTACACTGAACACTTCATGGTGTTTAGGAGACATGTTGTTAGCAAAACCATGCACCAATCCTCAGATTACAGTACTGATATTGTCAGTGTATTAATACATTTGTGCCCCTTGCAAAATTGAGAGCAGTAACAGTATTGAGCATTAACTGCTAAATATATCAAATCAGTTTTTGATAATTATAATGGATTTTGTAGTAAATAAAAAAAAAAACCCACAAGCATATATTTACAGATTAGTGGGCAAGTTGGATTTTTATTTGGAGTTTGATCGATTTGATATGGTATGATATTGGGGGTCAGACATAACATGGTGAGGGATCATTTTTAAGTGCACACCGTTAGAAAATCAGCTGAAAAAAGAAAGGCAATTTGAATTGATAGAGGAAGGACAGGCTAAAGGACAGTTACTCAAAGTCCCACTCTAGTGTATTTTTGCATTTTTATTTGATATTTTTCCTCTTCTGACAATGTTGAATTTTTTTTGACAAGTGACTTAATTTTGTGCTTGTAGGGAACAATGACGTAGGACTATAGTCGTATTTGGGAGATATATGTCATCCTCCAGATTTGACTTATATGGGTTGTAAGGACAGCGGCGCTCCTTTAAGAAGAGGGCAGTGGGTGTGTGTGTGTGTGTGTGTGTGTGTGTGTGTGTGTGGTGGCGGTGAGTGTGAGAGAGCAATGGTGGCTGAGCTCAGAGCAGCTCTGTCATTGATCAGAGCCGAGGGGAAAGTTCAGCAGTGATGTTGTCTAATGGCAGTACATGTACAGTACAGGTTAGTTTGCCCAAGGCTAACCTCTGCTGCTTCTGTTTGAGTGACAGCTATCACTATCCATGTTAATGAAGTTGAGCTTGCTATACCGGCAGTCTGGTTGCAATAGTGAATGATTACTATTAACCACGACACAGCCGTCATCTGTTGAGAAAGTGCATTGAGGGTTGGACACAAAGGGTCCCGGACAGGAGTGGGACCTTAAAGGGTAACTCCACCAATCTCACACAAAAACATTTAAGCCTTTTGCTGCTCCAGAGCAAGCTGCATGCTATCTTATAACTTGCTAGTTGTGATGTCACTTAGTAGCTAAGTTGCATTGTGGATGATGTAGGCACCAGGTTTTGAAAAGCAGTCCACTGACCACACATTGCACTCCTGTAACTCTGTTTGACTTATTATGGACAGTTTATGAACAAATAATCAAAAATTAATACAGATTTCACTTTTTTATGCACACGTTGTTCCTTTTCAAAACCTGGTGCCTACATTACCCACAATGCAATTGAGCCACTAAGTGTAATCACTGCATATAATTAATCAGATTACATGGAGCTTTCTCTGGAGCCACTAAAGCCTAAAGATGCACCAAAAAATTGGCCAGAGACCACAACTGGAGAGTTTTTAGCATGAGTGGACATGACTGCCAACCGGCCAATCAGTGCCATGTGAGAGGTCACTGTGAGCGTCTTGACTGCGTCTTGCTTGTCCGTGTGTTTCACTGCTAGAGCAGACGGCAGACAGACATAGAGCAGAGACAGGTGCATTAAGCAAGTTGACGACAGGATGTGTTGTGATCTGCAACACATCCATAAATGTCTGAACTGTATCACATCATAGCTGTTTGTTAAAAATGGTTGCAGTCTTGACTTTGTACAGATTTGACTGTACTTATCTGTAATATGTGGCATATTGTTCTTTTGAAAGGAGTATGCCCATCCAAAAAAATACAACCTTGAATGACAAAGAGTTTTCATGGCTTTCGAATCAGATAAAGAAGTGGAAATCAATTGAGACATATGAAAATTGGGGAAGCAGAGGACATTAAAAACATCTGTTGCACCTGTCTTCTTTTGGGAAGGTACAACTCTGTAGCTGAGTTTAAGAATCCGTTGTTTGAACAAGAGCAGCAAAGTTTTTACTCTGGTCACATGTCAATTTCAGTGCATTACATAATACACTATACACTGCATAAACACTTATCAGAAGGAGCTAAAATTCACTTAGACATTACAGCAACAGGCCATTATAATAGCTTACAATGTGTTACTTTTATTAATTACTCAATAGGAAGTATTTGATTTAGAACATATAATTACATTCTTTTCATTAAAAAAGGTTACAAAGATTCTCGTTCTTAGAAAGAAAGGAAATTGGAATCGGCCAAAATTAGTCAGGTCGAAATCTAACATGCATCTCTACTTTACACGATGTTTTCAGTTATGTTGTTGCACTGCCCAAAACCTGTGAACATACTTCAGTGTCTCAAACTGGTTGAGTTATCTTTTCAACATTTTTTTATGTCTGGTTGATTTGATCTACTTACCAGGATACTAACCAGGATCAGATCATATAATATAACATATAATAATACGTGACATGTTTTTCTTTTGAAAGTTCTCAGCCGGCCAAAAAAATACAACCTTGACTGACGTAGAGTTTGCATGACTTTCATATCAAATAAAGAAATGGAAATCAGACATACAAAATTGGGGAGACGGAGAACATTAAAAAAATGGTTTGCAAATTGTAGAGAAAAGTAGATGCTACACTTCTTCAGGGAGTTTTGCCAATAGTTTGCCCTTTCGCCTTAAACCACAGTAACACTTTCAAACTAAATGTACTTATTGATTTAACAATCACAGAGGCACTGAGACAGAGGAGACGGGAGGAGAGAAGACTGGACGGGGCAGAGAAAAGGAAAAAAGTACAAATGAAGGAAGAAAACAAATGTGGTCATCAGACTGTTTAAGAACAGACAGGATGTGAGGAGATCTACATGTGGGGGATCAACAGTGAGAGGGACAGTGAGCGAGGGTTTCAAGTTTCTTTATTCGATCGTTGTCTCAGCCTAATCTTTCTTCCCTGCTCCTGTGGAAACGGCACAGAACATCAAAGGGGTTATTCCTTCTCATAACAGCCACTTTCATTGATAAATACGGCTTCATTTTAATAAAAAGCCCATCTAAGCGTGATGGAGGTTGGTATCGCTGAACTGGATCGCTCTCCTTCCTGATGAGTACAGCCTGCTATGATTAAAGATGAAGACAGAGGAAATGAAGACTGATTCGACTTTTGATGTTCTTTAATGACAGCGGTACTCAGACACCCAGAGGAAGAAGTAACTGAATTCTCCTTGAAAACTCATCAGCTCCAGCTACTCGGGGGCACTGCTGTATCAGAGTGTTAGCCCCGATCCAAATGAGTCTATGGCGGAGCAGAGGGTGGTCAGACTTTAGTGAGACGCTAATGTATTTCCATTTTGTCGTTGTTATTGTCATGGTTGGGAGTGCAGGAATTTGTAGTAATGCATCTTCTTCTGTGGTATTTTTGCAGGTTACATTAGATCTAAAGTTCTGTTGCCAAGAAGTGCAAGTGAACTTGTCAACTTAGTTCATATGAGACTGCTGAAATCCTTTAATCTATGCCACTGTAGAGCTGTATCACTCTCCAGTTATTATGACAAATATGATTACGAAGCAAAGCCATTCTGCTGTTATACACCAGGTCCATTTTGATTACTTTTTGCCAGGGGCAAATCCAAAATATGCCAAATGGGAGGCAAAACAAGGTGACACCAGAGACTGTTGCGCCCACAGAGACCTTTCTCCACCTCAACACCTCGGATCAAAGGTTTTGCACTTGACAGGTGAACCATGTTCTGAGCCGACAGAGTGCAGGATTACAGCTTGATGAGGAGAGGTGCTTGGTGCTCACACACAGTCGAAGTTGATGGACAGTGTTTCCCGGATGTGGAACTTTTGATATCAATATGCCGATCACATAATAATCACCATCTTGCTGCTGCTTACATACAACCTGACGCAGATATAAAATGTGTACTACAAGTTAATGTATATCTGTATACACATAACTGTATATATTTCAGTTTTTGTGTAGCATTTCATTATACAACCTTGTGATTTGCAATGATAAATAATTACATTGTACCTTGTCGCTCTTGTTACCCCATTAATACTTAGAAACCATTTTAACCTGCCAAACCAGAAATTAACAGCAGTTGTTTCATTGTTGGTTGAGAAAATCGGATGGTTTTATGGAATACTAAGTCAGACTAACTGAGTTTGAACATATGTTAACTGGCTCCTGTGTATTATTTTGATAAAGCTCTGTGATGACTGCAAAATATCTTAATGGTACATATGCAAACACAACCAAATCCATCTGAATAACCCCATCATGACCTCAGACATTTGTGTGCATGTGTTTCAGAGCCAAAGTGTGTGTGTGTGTGTGTGGTTGATTCATAGCTGTTCTTAGTATTAAAGCTAGCTGAAGGGCACTGCTAATAGAGCAGGGACAGCGGCAGCCATATTTCTACCACCGGGCTACATTTTCCCCACATCTGCAGCTCAAAGAACCTGTATTCCTGCCCTCAGTAGCAGGCCCAGTCATATAAATTGTTTAAGGCGTAAGTGCTTGGACCTTTTCAGTGAAGGTCCCGAGCTTAAAATTTAAAAGGCAGTTACTCACCCTTAGACCAGGGCCTGTTAAAACATACCAGTGTCCCTGTCATATGGGGACCCAACAAAAGGAACAACAGGACCCATTTTGGGGTTTTATCCGAGGAACAAATTATAGTTGCAGTTATAGTTGTGCCATTATTGCTGCTGCTCCTGCAGCTATTTCTGATACTGTACCAAGTTCTAGTGTGGTCCCCACAGCAAATAAAACTATACAATTTTCATTCAAACATAAGTTCCTATTACCTACAGGCTGATTATCCCTGAGGTCTGGTTGAGGGCGGGAGGAGCAGTGCTATGAATTGCATGAAGTCACCATAAACACATAAAAATGATAATGTCGTGGCTCTTCTGCTCTAACTAGGCCCAGTTTGTACCTACATACATGCACACTCCTGATCCCAGGTCTGGTTTGTGGGGGATTTAATACCACTAAGTACAGCTTAGCAACAACAAACACATTGACATTAAGAACAGCGTACATGCATGCCTCCACCATTATTGTCTATAAGAAGTTGGGTTTCTGATTTCCACGAATGTAGCGTAACAATCTGGCCTCATATCGAGGTCAGACAAAAAAGAGCTTCACTTGGCAAAATAAACGGGCCGTCCTCAAAAATTACAATTACCCATATAGGCTGACTATACAAGCAGCGTATTACATCACATATTTACTAGGGCTGGGATGATATGCTTATCTCCCGATCCAATACTATCACAATACTATATACATTTACTTTGTATTCTATTGCAATTTTTGTTTAAAAGTTTTAGAACTAGCACATGGGAAAGAATTGCATAATAAGCTTTTAGGCCAAATATATCACAAGTCATAATTCCAATAACAATGCACGTCACACATGTCAATCAAGCTTTACTTTTATTTCAGCAGCATCATTTGTACACTGCATATAAAAGTAGTAGCTAAAATAAATTTCTGAAGTAAACTTTAGGCTGTTCCTGCTCATCGAAAAAGCATGTGAAACACTGCATAAGCCTGCAAGCATGAGCACACATGCAAAGTAAAATGGATGGATTCTAGAGATAGTTTTATTGTGGAGGAAGGCAGCTAACATGGTACATTGAGCAAGTGCATATAAGGAGGAGTTAGGGGTGGGTCATAAGACTTCTTGGGGGGGGGTTCCTGTGGTGTCTGACACCGGCACTTTTGTAGTGGAACCTTTGAATCCTGTAGGTTGGGGGGCGGGGCCTCCTTGGGTCTGACTCTTTCTAGCACATCCCAAAGATGCTTGATTGGATTGGGATCTGGGAAATCTGGAGGCCAGGTCAATGTCATGGGCTCTTTATGGTGTTCATTACTTTAAAGTCGTTGTGGTGTCAGGGCTCGTCGTTCTGCTTCGTGGGCAACCGCCATCGCGGAGTGCCGTTCCCATGAAGGGGAGTACCTCATCCATAACGGTTGGGTGGTGTGTGTCAAGTGGCATCCAGATGAATGCCAGGACCCAATAATTCCCTGCAGAGCATTGCATTGTAACAAGATGATTAAAGTTATTCACATCACATCGCTGATCGGTGTAAGCTCCATACTTATTTTAACCCAAACCACACTGTTTTCGTACTCCCAACAAAGTAGTTTTCTTGCCCAAACTGCACAAAACTGCAAGCATATGACGAAGGTCCCGTATGCCTGTCGCTGGCAGGCTGCGACTGTCATGTTGTTTTTGAATGGTGGCATATGTTGTTTTGGGAAGAGTTTTAGTACAATAATATGTTGGAAATAAGTATGCACAAAAAAAAACAAAACATGGCAATCCACTGTGAGCTAGATAACCAGTGTCCATTTCTTCTGCTTAGTTTGAATGTGAACGCAACTTCAATTGAATTGCATGATTTCACTTCACTCTTATTACAGATAAATGCTTGATCACACTGTCATTAAAATTGGTGAAATTTTGTGGCAAAACCAATTCATTCCAACAGAATTGCTGCCATGAGTGGGTTCACTGGCAGAGGTCGAAGTAAATCTGTCTACGTTTATAAAGAACAGAGAGCTGGAGAGCTCAAAAAGGAGGAAGTTAGTGTTGCTTGTTAGCTGTTCTCCACAGTACAGTTTAACGTAATTGTTTGCACACAGTTATGGGACGAGAGAGGATGGTACAATTAGTTTTGCAACTAATTTATTTTATTGATTATTTTCATAACCGATGTATCTCTTATAATTTTCATTGCACGGCATCTGCTCCTCTTTTTATTTCAATTTGAATACACTTTGGATCAACCTCAGACACTTACATGCACACATGCCTCCCAACCTCTGTCCACCGTGTGTGTGTGGGTGTGTGTGTTTGTGTGTTGGAGAGAGAAAAAGAAGATGTGTTCACTCATGATATGAGATTTATGAAACAAAGGTTGTATTTATTGTTCAATATGGTTGAGCAATAACAGTCCTGTTCAAAATGAAAGAAATGTCTAACAGCTAGACGGCAGGTCAGAGCGGTTTGGAGAGTGTTTGTGGGGTAAATAGAGATAGGAGAGGAAAGAGATGGCAAAAATAAGAGAGGAAAGAAAAAGAAGAGAGGCTGAAAAGGTGTGAGAAAGATGGAGAGCCAACCCCTCAGGTTTACCCCACAGAGAGACAGACGGCAAGTGATAGAGAACAAAAGGCAGATTACAAGAACGAGAGAGAAGGAGAGACAAAAGAGATTGTTGTGAGTGATATCAAACACTCCTACCAGCCACACACACACACACACACACACACACACACTCACTCAGCAAAGAGTGATGATGATAACACCTATATTTCTTCTGTGCTATTGCAGGGCTGATCTTTAATATGAAGCGAGTGAGTATCTGGAGGTGAGCCGTTTCCTTTCCAATCTTCTCCTCCTCCCCCCGTTATTGTTTTCCCCCCTCGACCAGTCAGCTTGAATGGAACAAATGCTTCTGAGGTCAGCTGCCTTCGATGATAATGTTTCTCAAGCTGTACCTGTGCAATTCCTCTCCCATCTTTCTCGTGCACTGTGGGAACTGTTGTTTTTTTTTGTTTTTTTCCTATTTGGATCTTGCACACATTATTAGGAGAGAGCTTCTGTGAAAATAAAAAAGTGTTTATTCACAGGACCATACTGGTTTCATGCCTGCTTCAGGCCAATTTCTTCTCATTAGTGCAGCCTTTATTTACACAGAATTCCCCACTTGGTGAGATTTTAAAATATGCACCTGATCACTGTTTATTCAGAAAAAAAAGGTTTTTAAGCTTTGCAAATCTCTACAGGAGTCATGCCTTTGGTTAGAGCCAAATATATTCCAATTTAGTGTTCAAATATTTATTTTTCAGTGATGAGTGGCCACTTTGTTAAACAACATGCACCAAATCCATCCTCAACTGTGAAACTGTAAGTCTGCACAATTCTTCTGCTTTCAAAGCACTCATTTTTTGTGGCAACAAACACTGCTGGAAATTGTTCTGAGGCCTCCTTAAAAATATCCTGTGTTTTCTCGCTTAAAAGTGTCCTTTGCCCAAACTATACTGTAGTTTCATGCTTACAAAGGTGAAACACTGTGTCACATTTGCAGATTTTGGAACGTTGTGATGTTGTATCCAGTGGTTCAAATGATCAAATCAAAATTGGTCAAATGTATCAAATTCTGTCACGCTAACAAATTTCAAAATACTGTGGTCGCCTTGAGAATATCCAGTGGTCTCACGCACCTCGAAAGTATAAAACGCCACGCACAAATATTGTAACACTGTATCCAGAATGTCCGTTAGTTTCACACTTACAAATGCGGTAGTTCTTTTTTGTCAAAAGTGTCTCGTGGTTTCATGCCTACATTGTCGAAAATAACAAATTATGTGATGCTTACAAATATTGAAACAACGTGGTCCACTAACAAAAATATGTTTTTGTGTTGAAATGCCATATCCCTATGTCACACTTACACGCTGGCAGCCTTGTCGCCTGGAACTCCACCTCTGTCCCCTCCATCTCCAGACAAGAAAGTCAGGTAATAAACATGAAAAACGACGGTGATATGACACGTTTTGAAGACGTGTCAATACGGCACGTAGCCAGTGACACAAACAAATTTGAAGAAACTGTATCTGTGGTGTGCAGAAGCGTCCTCACATTTAATCCTTTCTTTCCTTTCGCTGTGTTCATTGAAAACTTTTTTTTCTCCCCACAAAAGCCCAGCAGTCGGCTCTGAACTTGGCCCAGTCAAATATTTGTGCAGCGGCTGTGATCGTCTGAAGCTATGAGAACCAATTTTTTTCTCTTCATCCCTCAGCCTCATTTCATTTACGTGCCCTTGATCCCATTTCTTCTCCCCGCTCGGTCTTTACCCGCCGTCTCTCTCGTTCTCATGCATTGCCTCCCTCCCTCGCTCTCATTGACTCGTCAGTATTGGCTCAATTTAACGCAAGCTGATCTGATCACAGGTTATGATGTTGATGGACCGCTGACCTCTCATGCACTGCAGTTCTCGGAAGCACACACACACACACCCGTATGCCCAACATGATGACAGACACACCTCAGACTTCTTGGATTGATTTCCAACTTTGGACATCTTTCTCCTTTGATATTTATGGCTGGTGCATGGTTAACGCCAGCGCGTGTTGTTTGATCTTTGTGCAACTTATTTATGCCAGCAAGCAAAGGAAAGCTTTAGAGCTCGGAGACATGGGAGTGATGGCAAAGAGGAGGAAGGAAAAAGGTCGAGCACCAGACAAGATGGATGAACGGAGACGAGAGACGGAGAGGAAATAACAAAAATAGAGAAAGCGACAGAGAGCGAGCGCCACCGAGTATCCTCTGGGGCAGATGTGGAGATGAGATTCGTGTGCCACAGGGGGTCGAAATTAAAGTTTCACAGAACTTAAAGTAAAGCCTATTTATGGGAGCCATTTTCATATTCATGCAATATTACACACCCCCCACAAACACACAGTCACACGCGCGTACGCACACACACACACACACACACACACACACACACACAAGCGTTTCTGTTGCTGATTAGAGGCTATACACTGCACGGAAACACATTCGGCGAGGACAATTCAGCCGGCACATTGCATAAATTATCAAGTGGAAATCTCAAAAATTGCAAAGATAGAAAATATAAACACTAGGAGAGGCCAATTTAACGGTTCAAATGTACTTCTTATTCATTGAGATTCCATATTAGCAAAGGAAGTGCAAGTGTGACTCACCCTTATGCAACCGGACTAATGAAGGCAGTCAGCCCCGTGTACAACTCGCCTGAAAGTCTGACATCATAAGTGGAAGTAGCACCAAAACTTTTTCTTTCTTTCTTTCTTTCTTTCTTTCTTTCTTTCTTTCTTTCTTTCTTTCCTTTCGTCCTCACTGCAGCGGCAGCAGCACATGCAGCCAGGTCATTAGAGCTGCAGCGTGTCGCATTTTCACACTAATGAAGCTTTGGTGAGAGTTTGAGCTCTTCCCCCCTCACTTTACTTTCTTTCTCTTCTCTACCTCTCCTTTTTTTGTGACATTTGCCCTCCCTCTACATCAAGTGCTTAATTGATTGCCACTTCCCCCAAAAGTCTCTGTCCCTCTCCTCCGCCTGTGTGTGTGTGAATACCTGAGTGAGACAGGTGTGCTAGAGGACGGAGCAGAGCAGACTCCATCCAGCTACAATTAATCCTTCAATCAAGCCGGTCTCCTTATACTCAGCCCTTCACTTCCAGGCGGCCGGATCGTAGCCACTGTTCAGTCAGTATACAGCCTTCGCTTCCAGCCTTATTATCTAGTTATCTTGGTTGGTTTTGGACCATTAAGTTGGTTCTGATCTCCTCTGGCTGGAGTTCCCCTGCTCTGTTCTCTGGTACCCTGTCTCCCTGGCCTCAGTTCCATCCCGTCTGCCCCGGTCGTTCTCTGGACTTCAGCTCTGACCCATCCGACCTCCTCAAGGACCACAGTTGCCGATGTCGGTCATTCCCCCTGACTTCACATCCAGCACCATCCACTGAACGTTTTCACGTATCCAGGGAAAATATCTTCTTATCTACTGGCTGGAAAATTTGAATGTGATACCCAGACAGCATATTGTTACAATTCTTGGTCCCCTGACTTTTAATTTAATTGACGTTCACAGCAAGTAGATTTTTTTTTTTTTTTCTACAACTGTGTTTTGGCTTGTCATGATATTTGGTGCATTCATGTTCCCCGCAGGAATAAATGAAATGGAATAACTGTAACTTTTCATTAGCAGGAAAAAAAAACGACAATTTTCCAGTACTTCATTACCAAGAAAAGGCATCAACCACAAAATTAAAATGGTGATAAAGTTCTAATTTCTCCCAAAGCATTGTCACGGTAACATCAATTTGTACACATTGCCATGCCAGTGTTAGCATTTACAAAGCACTAGTTGGGCGGAGGCATATCGCAGAGTTTACATGCTTTGAGTGGCACAAACAAAACAGCCCTCCCCCTCATTACAACAGGGATAACAAGTCATGTACTATCAATACACGGGATCATGATCTAACTAAGATACTTGCGAGATAAAGCGGAACTCAGCAGACATAGGAAGTGCCGAGCAAAGACAGCCACGAGTCGGCAAGTTACGAACAAGCATCAGAAACATCAGACGCAGGCTCGCACATCTGCACACAAGTTAGAAATCTCACACGGTCTACGTGGGAACATACTCTTGGTGATTCCTTTTTAAAAACTAGATCTGTTCAGAGAGTGTGTGCTCTGTTATTTGCCACCACTCGTGACGCCGTGCGCATCACATATGAGGTGTGTTTTATCTTTTACCAACCACCAGAGAGCAAAACAGTGGGAATAGGAAGCACATTAAAAGCAGCCCCACAATCAGGCCTAATAATGTATTTAATGCGAGAGAAGACACTTATTCATCACGGTGATCGTGACTGAGACGATCAAAGCGTGAGAGGCTGAGCCATGTGTAATCCCCCCGCTGATGTCTTTATTAGAACATAAACCAACATGTCGGTTTCGCAGAAGAGATCTTCGTCCTGTTTGACCCGATGAAGATCTCCCCGCGGATCAAATGTTGTTTTATGTTCTAATAAAGGTGTCAATGGAGCATTATACAGCGTGCAGGCTCACATCCCCTGGTCCTCCTCTCTATCTGCCTCCGTCACTTTCTATTTGAAGGTGTCGCTCTTCTCGGCGGCCACGTGACACCGCTAAATTATTTCTGCACGTTTTTTTGCGTGTTTTTTTTTGTGATGTGTTAATTGCTGTGATCAAACAAGCCCTTTCGGCAGAGAGATTGACAGTCTCTGACGCTCTCCGCGCTGCATCTCTCAGCAGGCTGTGTGAGATGAAAAGTTCTTTATAACACAAAACAGGAAGAGGGCACTTTTTTTTTATTTTATTTTTTTAATACAGACTTTCTGCCAGTGATTGATGATGGAATTCGAAAGATATGAAAAAAAAATACCAAGAAAAAAACAAACTTTCAATATAGGGAATTTGATGAGAAATGTGGTTTTAGCAATACAATACCGCTGGGAATAACAAGACAGATGCCACCAATTATCTCCCCCATTCCTCCGTATTTGTTTACACTAACTTCACTGTACATTTACATTCATCCTGCGACTTTCAGAGCACCGCACATTTAGTACTCAGTATGCAGTTTGATTAGATGGGCTTTATTTATCCCTCAACGGGGGAAATTCACTTGTTTAAACAGCTCAAGATGCAACAAGTACAGGAAAAAAGAGTCAGAGAAGTACGCATAAAGTTAAACAGAGAATAAATATTGAGAAAGTGATACTTTAAATCCTTCCTTGCCCCTCCTTCCATAGGGACTACGTGCTCAGAATCACCAAGCATCGTCACCCACCCTCCTAAAAATGCGTTTATGCCTACTGCAAAGTCGCTAATGATATTAATCATGAGCACCGATTTAAGTGTTTCAGTCTGTTATATCTTCGAGCCGGCTCCGAGCAGACAGACTCACTGTGTCTTCACAGTGGCGGCTTTGTCATTAGAATCCAGTGTTGCGTGAGGACAGTTCAGCAGGAGAGGCTTCTGCCTGCAGAGGGTTTTAAACATGATGACCTCGCCCTGCACCCATCGGGAAATCAAAACCGCTTATTGCTCAGTTGTGTCAATATCACCCTCAGTTCTCTGAATTCTCTGTTTTGCTATCCTCTTTATCTTACTTTTATCTTGTGTGGCCCGCCCTCCTCCAGGCAGAATTTGTATAAGATATTCTGTCAGTGCAACTTGTAAACTGTGATTTTGTTGTTTTTTTTCCTGTACATACCCCTGTATACATAACCCTGTCCGTCCTGGGAGAGGTATCCCTCCTCTGTGGCTCTCCTCTGAGGTTTCATCCATCTTTTTGTTTTTCTGTTAAAAGGTTTTTTTTCCTCATTAGCACAGCAGGTTTCTTCCTCACTCGAATCGAGGGTCTAAGGAGAGAGGATGTCGATCACTGTACAGATTGTAAAGCCCATTGAGGCAATGTGATTGCAATTTGGGGCTTTATAAATAAAACTGATTTGATTTGAGGGCAGATTCAAAATGATGCTCTGTGTCGCGGCGGCGGTGAGAGTTATTGTGATGTGAAAAATGAAACGAATTCAGACCTTAAAATCTAAATTGTGATGATGAGTGAGTCATTATGCTCCTACTGCTGGCTGAAGGCTGGTGATGCCGCGCTGAAGCGAATCTCCCCCTTAAATGCTGCTGCCTTTTAGTGACGCTGGAGCTGCTGCATCATCACACTTGGATCATCAAACCGGCTTATTCCCTCTGAGTAAGGAGGTTCTTTTTTTTCTTTTAGGAAGCATTTTCTATTTAATGAGCCTTTTTTTTAATTTCCCTGTCTATTTTTAATTTTTTTTTTCGAAAGCAAGTCTCTATCCGCACATTAAACTTTATGGAAAAGGCACATCCGAATAAGATTCCACTCGACGCATTTGTCTAAGGGCTTAATGTCACGGTGCTGAATCCAACACGCGTAAACACGCAAACACACGGCACAGTTATCAGGCAGTGTGAGTTAATTATGGCCCGAGTGTCAACAACTGAAGGGCTTAACGGAGTCAATCCTTTAAAGTCACAGTCTGCATGTCGACTTAAATTCATGCAAATGTGGGAAAAAAAACAGATTTGTTTCCCAAATAGTTTAACCAGCGTATGAGATTCCCCGCTTTTTGGGAGCACCATAAATTGATTAGCTGTCAGCTGAATGCCGCGTTCAGCTGACAGCTGATGAATTGGCTTTAACATCTAGTCAATTAGAACAAGTTTAATCCTAAGACTTGGCTGCCTCAGCGATAAAAACAAACAAACTGCTGGAGCGAGCGTGGACGAGCAGAAGGTCTCTGTATATCCAGAGGAGCTTCGACACAAGGCTGCTCGACCTTCTTTTGTCAGGATGCCCTCCGTCGTCCTGACATTAGCAGGACAGCTGCTGTAGGGTTCACAGTTTCAGTTTCAGACTGCTGGACACTCATCGAGTGAAGGGCTCTGATACAGCTTGATACGAGACTTTTAGACATAGGCAACTGTATCTTCACTTCAACCCACTATATATCTGTGCAGTTTAATGTTTAATATGTTCCCTGCCTGTCACACAAATAGACTGATTCCTTTTAGTATTGTAAATAGGGCATTAAGAATACATGCAAAAAATACAATAACCAAACACCCCACGTGGAGAGTAGATAAGGCTCTGACAGCTGTTGGGCAACCTTTGACCTCTGTTTTCAAATGGGTCTTCAATAGTCTGTACGCAGTCCACCAGAAAGACAGTCTCATTATGGCTTCCAATCACTAGAAACACTTACTCCAGGCAATTACACATCAGTATGTCTGACCGCCGGTTAATAACAGAATGTGTGTGTGTGTGTGTCTGTGTTAGTGCAGAATACCTTTTAATGAGCTTATTCTGAATGAGGTCCACTCTATTGAGTTGAAGACACTCTTTGGGTTTTTTATGTGCACAGCTGCTGTATCATAACAATTTGACAGAGTTTACATGAAAGATATTGCGTTTCAGCATGTTCTAACAGCTCAAACACGTCAGAGAAGCTTCGGACTCTATTTTCTGAAAATGCCAAGCTGTTCACCTTGTTTTTATCCTTAGCATTACTTTCAAAAATTCTAAAATAAAAATTGAACATACCTCCTCATTTCCCCTCTTACCTTGAGGAGATTGGTCTGAAGACTTCAGAGAAGTCAATTGGTAGGAATATACAAAATATAATTCCAGTTTTGTGTAAGCTTTTAGAATGACATCTTAACATTGTAAACAGTAAAATACAACAATTAAATGAACACAAGTCATCACAACAAAATAAAACACCCTGCTCTCCAAGGCCATTTCCAAACATATATCTGGTTCACCAGTTCGAACATCAACAAGTCCTGGCAGATTTTAGTTTTTTTCTATCCTGTCGCCTACGCTAATCTACGCTTATATATTATCCAGCTTCTTTGACTTTAGTCAATCACACACCTGAGTATTAGTAGCACAACGTTCCCTTGAAATTGTGCATCAAATATGGAACATTAATAGTGGTCCTGACTCCATTGGTTCTGCGAAATAGTTTGGCTCAAACTAGTTTTGATTGGAGAACAGTATAACATCCTATTTGAAATCTGTTCCCCTTTCATCAGGATGACACAATATGTTGTAAATATGCTATATAGTCTACTGGAAACCCCTATATGACCCATACTAAACCCAGAAATGTGGTTTTCTATGAACTTTTATTATTTAAATGTTATCTATAGGTTTATCAGATGAGATTAAGCTTGGTTGCTAAAAGTTGCATGTTGGGCAATTTAAGTAATTAGCATAATGAGCTAATTAAGGGGAGACACTACAGGTGAAGAATTGGGACATTTTTTTTTACTAATGTGTATCACCATGAAACTTCCCCAGTTGATTACTTACATTAAGACAATTATTTTTTGTATTGTGAGGTTTCTGAAATTGTATGTTTAAATATGCAAATGATGCATTATCTAATTAAATATGCACTCATTTGCATACATTCCCAGAACACAAATCTAAACATTGGTTAAAGCCAGGTTCAAAATTCGTTTTTCATTTCATTGACATATTATAGCCAAAGGTTTTAACAGAGGGAATTTTGGATATCTCTTTTTATCACTCCATAAATCAGAAAATACTGTCAACAGCCATAAACAATTTTCATCCTGTTTTTAGGAATAACATTTTATATAAATCAGGCTATGAATGATATATGAACAAACCCCTCTCTTAAAACCTTCAGAATATAAATAGGAATAAAACTGGAAAGTTTGGTGTATACAAGTGCTACTGAAGTGGAGATTTTTGGCTCAGAGTGTGTGGGAAAAAACTCATTTTGAGAAAACGGCCTTTAAAGATATGTATTTTGTGAGAAATCTATAGAAGGGCGGAGGAGGGGGGTTATGAAACATTCGGCGCTTTGGGATTTCTGGATATCACAAACATGGACTTAGACTCTTAGATCAACTTTCAAAGTTAACTAGAAGCAAAATCATAGCCATTTTCAGTTTCTCGCGATTAAGGGCAAACATGGCAGGCAAAAACATCGTTTTTTATGCACTGGTCAATTTTGAGATTTTGGGTTATTTTGCTTCCATAACATGTCTTCTTTCAGACTAGTGGAAAGAAAACATCCAAAATAGACAATTAGGTGTTCATTTTACTTCACTTTGTCTATTTCCTTCTGTAGAATTCTTACACAATACATATCTTTACAGGCCATTTTCTCAAAATGAGTTTTTTCTCATACTCTGAGCCAAAAATCTCCACTTCAGTAGCACTTATATACACCAAATTATGCTAATTGGCAAATTGCCTAACATGCAACTCTTAGCAACCAAGTTGAATTTCATCCACTAGGCCTATAGATTACATTTCAATCATAAGGGTTTATAGGAAACATCATTTCTGGGTCCAAGACATTTCTGGTAGACTAATATGTCAGGTGATGCTGTATATTATGTTGATGTCTGGTCTTTGAGCACCTGCCCTTCTGAAGCTCTCTTCACGGCCGTGATACATTGTACATGTACAATACAAGGAATGGTATAACTGCCCTTGTAACTGGCAGACACTACCTATGGTAACTAGAATGGCCCTCTGTAGAGAGGATAACAACAGTCCTCTTTGTATTCACTCTAACAACATTGAAAAGTCTGACAAAATGACTTTGAATTTGAAGTGAGCAGCTCCTACAACTTAAATGTAATAGTCTACTTTACCTGATAATTCTGAGGTAATGAGTTTACTGACTTTATTCAAAATAAAGTCAACTTTTAAAATGTACAGCCACCTAAGCATGCCTGTTGCCATTGTTGAAAAAACCTATCACACAGTGCTGAAGTCACGCCCCTTCCAGTGGAACTCATGGGACCTCATTTCGGTCATTTCAACTTTGTGTGATTTGCACGTTACACTTTAAAAGGTCAAATTTACGCCAAGAAAATCAAAAATGTGGTAACTGAAGTAAAATATGATCAAGTTTTTGCGTTAAACCGCTCAGTGAACTATAGAGTCTTACTCAACACATCACCAATACCAACATGTCCACTACCTTGGCACAGAAAAAGTACTAAAAAAGGTAAAAATCACAGTAAATCACGTTATTTTGACAACTACAATTATGTGAAAGGAGAATGTGTCAGTTTTGTGAGAAATCTAATATACAGGAGCAGCTCTGCAATGTTTGAGTTATGGGTTTGCGTGAAGGTTCAGCGAGACGACATCACTGACAAGACATTTTTGAATAAAGCAAAACAGCTATTAACTTGTATCCGCTGCGATGGAACGCACGGGCGTGCTTATTAGCACTGCATGCTAATCCATCCCATAATTAAAACAACCTTGTCGTAAATGTGACAGCGACTACTTGCCACCCCCACCGATGAGGCTGATTAAAGCCCATTCTCCAATCTGAATATATTGACTCGGTCAATGTTTAAGGCACAAGTGATTAAATACAGCTCTGTGATCTTTAAAAACACAACACACACACTCACAGAGCCACAACAAATAGATACATAGACAGATAGATATCCCCTCACATATACACACACACCATTTGTCTTTGTATTAATGAAGCGAGTAGCACTGCTCAGGATGTTTTCATATGCAAATCCTGCTGAGTATTAAGAGTCCCAATAAAATTCCCATCTGTTCCTGCCTAGATCCGGATGGGTTTATTTATTACAGAGTGAGTGTGTGTGTGTGTCTGTGTGTGTGTATGTGTGTGCATACGTGAATGTCTACTGAAAGACTTTATACCTCTGTCTCTGTTAACAGGTGTTTTGCTAACAACTGACACTATCAAACACAGTTATGAGCTGTTAGCGGTGTCAGTAATCACATATACACACACACCCGGAGTTAGAATTAAACAGCTAGGTGATTACGTACAAGCTTACGCACACACACACACACACACACACATGCACCAGAGAGGTTTTGTTTTTTGGCTCCAGAGGAATTAAATGGTCGAATGATTGAAGTTCAGATTTTTGGGGATGAACTTTGTCGTGCTGCGTTTGAGCGTCGCAAGTGCCTCGACATGCTGGGCACACACACCACACACACGCACCCAGGTGATTTCATCCTTCTGACAAAAGTAACCGTGGAGTATAATTGTCCGCTCGATAATGACTCAGGAAGATTAACATTACAATCCTCAACTCACTTCCTGCTCACTCAAACAGTTTGAACATCCCATAATGAGAGGGGACCAAAAAGAAAGAGAAAAGAAGTTAACGAACAGAAGAGAGGGAGACAGTGAGAGGGGTAATTAGCCACCTGCAAGTACAAACACACACACACACACACACACACACACACACACACACACACACACACAGGCACCTGTGCAATCACTGAAGTCAAGAGTCATTCCTGAATATGTTTACGTCGTAATTACTACTTAATGAGCGCATCATCATCATTTCCTGAACGCTGGAGTCTCCAGCTGACCAAGAGAGGTAAATGTAAATTCTGAACATTTTCATTGACGAGAAAAACACTTGGTGATATACAGCAAATACTGCCAGTACACTGAGCAGAACTTTGGGGTTGTATTTTTAAAAGTGTTGTTTTGGAGAAGACCATTAAAACCAAAGATAACTAAGATTTGCAATATGAATGAGGTAATAATACAAACTCTTACCCATAAGTGAATAAACAAGCTGTTCTCAGAGGGAAAAAAAAGTTCCAGAACACTGTTTGAAGCTAGAGAGGTGGCAGGGTCCGCCACATATAAACAAGGTAAAACAGTATGAAATTGTGTTGCCCCTGAACCTCAGTTTGTTTATTCAGTTCATCCTATATCTTTCTCTTCTGGTTGAAACGTATTCCCCGAAACAACATAGTGCGCCTTTAATTTTTCTTCCTTTCTTTTATTGCAGCAGCACCACATCAAAATAATAGCAATTCAGCGGAGGTACATGACAGCCCGGCCTCTCATACTGATTCATGTTCCAGAGGTGGACGGTGACAAGACAAATCGTGAGCGCTGTGTGATCCCCATCCACGCTCTCTGTAATTCACTTGCAATAAACGAAGGCCCTTGCTTAAAATGTCCCCCTTTTTCCTGATTTGCAGGCTTTGCAAAAGCAGAATGAGGTGTGTAAAATGCTCACTGTCATCATGTAAAGTGTGCGAGTGCTGGTGGTCATAAAAGGGATATCGACTTGAGGGGGACCCTGGTTGTTGCCATAAATATGACTATATATGATATAATGCAGATGCCACTGATCTTGAGCCTGTAATCTCAGAGTCTGGTTCGGAATGGGTAATCATTCCTGTCAGATATGTGCAGAGTCAGCAGTTGGACAGAACATTTTAAGAGGACTGGATATCACGTTTGGAGATGACTTCCATTCTCATCAGTAACATTCACCACCTGCATTTTTCAGGCTTCTAAAGACTGTTTCTTTGACTGATGATGTATCTACACTGTGACTCGCTGTAGTTTGACTCCCTCTAGTGCAGGAGTATAAAGAACGAGAAAAGTCTGAGCCAGGGGCCAGCTGGGTGAGTGAACAAATGTGAGTAAGTTAGCATACGTAAATGACGCAACGTATGTCATTTATGCTGTTGCAGGATGTATTAATTTAAACCACAGTATGATATTTTCCTAAACCCAGTCAAGTAGTTTTTGGGCCTAAACCTAACCAAACCATAGCAATCTAAAAGTCACAGTCAGAAAATGTGTACTGTTTTTCAGCAAGCTTTATTTTGAAAGTCTGAACATTGAATATTACATATTATTGCTAAACACCGAACCCTTCATCTTCACAACTGATGCTTGAGGTGTAGGTAAAGCGACATAGTTTGATGTCTGAGGTCATCGACCAAGCCACTGTATTTTCTAATTTTACAGGCCTTCAGATAACAGCTTTATCTGAAAGCTAGCACAGGTCAGGAGTGACAGGAAATTCAAAGAGGGTGAGAGGGGGATTACATGCAGGATAAGGGTATCGAGCTGGAATTGAACCTGGACCGCCGCAGCAAGGACACAGCTTGTACATATGGGACATACAGTCTACTAACTGAAATACTGGGACGCCCCCTAGTGGACATATTTGATGAGTTGGGAGCGAGAAACTGTTGGATGGTTAGATGAAATATGTGTTTTATGAGAAGTACAAAAAACACAACTCACACATGATAAGCAGTGTTGGGCACGCCACTTTTAAAAAGTAATTAGTTATAGTTACTAGTTACTTCTCCCAAAAAGTAACTGAGCTAGTAACGGAATAACTCCACTATAAAAGTAATTAGTTACCAGGAAAAGTAACTATTGCGTTACTTTTTATTTCTTCCCCCTTTTGAGCTCGGCAGTCATTTTAGCGTACTCGGCATCTACATAATGTATTTAGAAAATGTCTTTCTGCATGCTCTAAAGGAGTCTGAGTCAGCTGTTGATAACGGGAGCAAGTTCTCAACAACACATCTGTCTATCATTGCATTCAGTTCGGTCTGTGTCACAAGTTTTTGTGAAGCTGTTAGCGGAGCTCATGTTAGCCACACCTGGCCTGCTATCATCATCAACAGCGTCAGCAACTGAATTTGTGGCCAGTGTTAGTTTTGTAGAAGCGTGTGCCACTGAGAGATGCTTTATTAGATCAGAGTTGCTTACAACGGACGTGGACAAAGGAGATTAAAGTAGTGTCTGTACTTCCACATTGAAAACGTTAACTTTCCCTCTCCGGACTCGCCATTGCTGCAGTTCACCTCTGCTAGTCTGTGTGTGCGATGGCTGCTGTGTGCGTGTGTGGCTTGTGTGTAAACCGAACATTGCCACTGATTGGCTTAAGAACTCTCACCCAACGTTAGAGAGCCAATCATCATCACTTATGCGGTTGTCTCGCCCCTCCCTCCTCCCTCATCGGAGGAAAAAAAACAGCTTTGTAGCTCCGGTGGCTGAGAGCTGAGTCGGATGACAACAGCTTCAATGATCAGCTTCAGTTTGTAACGCGCCACATTTAATAGTCGGTAACGGTAACGGCGTTGTAACGATGGAAATAGTAATTAGTTAGATTACCCGTTACTGAAAAAAAGTAACGTCGTTAGTAACACCGTTTATTCTAACGCTGTTATTCCCAACACTGATAATAAGTAACATTAACCATTAAACACATGTGCAAACACACATAGAGACATATACAGAAACATATACTTCATTCCATCCCATTGTTTGATAAAACTTACAGCGCCAACCACATGTACACACACACACACACGGGCACAAACACAGCGGCATGATCAATATCCATGTAATGGCTGATGGCCCCTACTGTTGTATAATTGCCAATGTGTACAATCTTACTAAATTACTTCAGCTCTTAAATTACCCCACACAGCTGAAGATGAGACCATTACAGACCAGGGAGTGGTTTTCAATATGGTGCATGAAAATCATCTGAGGTGATCACTATCTCTCTCCAAGTCCAGATAGAGTTTGGCATGCTTGCATTTTCAAATGGAGTTTTAATTGCCTGGTTTACACAAATACACGTCTATAGCAAATGCCATGATGCACGTTCCAATCTAGTTTTCCCTGTGTTCATCATTACTTTGAATAAGATTCAATAGAGAAATCGTATTAAAGGTTTATTGTGTAGAATTTAGGGAGGTTTATCGGCAGAAATGGAATATAATATTCATAGTCATATTCCTTAACTGTGTAATCACCTGAAACTAAGAATCCTTGTGCTTTTGCTACATTAGAATGAGCCTTTTAATCTAGAGAGGGAGTGGGTCATCCTACGTGTTCCTACAGTAGCTCAGAATGGACAAACCAAACACTGACCCTAGAGATGTGATTGTGATTCTCATGTTTTTAAGGGCAACAATAGGAGAGGGTGAGACCGGAGTAATGCAGTTGGTTGGAATCTGCAACCTAACAACGAGATGACTCTAAATCCTTAACAGGCATATAACTGAACAATCTCAAGTCCTGCTCCGTTATTATTGTTGCTGGTCGGAGAAGCTTGACAATAACCAACATGGCAACGCCGCTCCCATCGGGCAATATAGCTTTGAGAGGCTGAAAGCAAGGACTACAGTACTTGATGAAAGGATATATTCATGATGTTATTTCAACAAACATGGCAAAGCGTCATGAAGTGGGGCAAAATCATCATGGGCTGAAGGAAAATGAGAAGCCACACATTCTATGTCGTGAAGGCCCTCAGTAACATCTTTTAACCATCACACTGTCGACATTTTGAACAGAAAAAAGACAAGATCTTTGCAAAGGTAAAACTTTCTAAGGCTAACAAAAGTAGAGGGGGACAGGAAGGTTGTACCGAAATGTATTGTTTCTAGGAGGTCATTGTTGCCATGGCCCCACATACATATTCATACTGCCCCATCGGGGACACGGGCAGTGGACAATGTAACATCGGGACAAAATGCAGCTTCAAATTCAAATCTGAATCAAAACAGCTTGATCCGAAGCTAAAAATAGTGCATTCCCATATCTAAAAGTATTTGTACTCTTCTTTTTTTCCTTTGTTTCCGCATCATGGTGGATACATTATGTACTCAGGCACTTAAAAGTTTTATCTCCATGGTAAGAAAGAGTTGGGCGGGGGAGTTGCAGAGTTTTGTTCTGTTCTAATTGTGCTATGTTTAAAATTGTCACCAGACCACAGCGGTGAGCCTCTTGCGACCTAAACAATGCTTTTGTTGTCTGTTCAGAGGAGTATTCTGTAAATAGATGTGATATAAATGAAATGATAAAAGCCACTGTGCGAGATTAAAAACAAGCCGAGCACAAGAGGGGGGACAGCCTCGCCATCGGAGACTGTTCGAGCAATCTGACTCAAGACTTCTGCACATTCAATTAAAGATTAAGAAGAGTCATATTTCATTTATATTAACTCGTAGGATTTAGCTAATGCTGGACCTCGCAGATATAACAGTCATATCTTTAAAACATGTACAAAATATCAAACATACAAAGAAAACAGAAAGATGTCAGTTCCATACAAGACAATCAAGACTAGACTAGCTCTATTGTTGCCAGTCCCTAAAGATCTGCTCTGTAAATAGACGATTTCCGGAAAAACACAGTTGTTGCGCGGCATGACGCACAGACGCGCAGTTGGAAATTGGATAAACAATTGCGTCTCTCATAAATTAAAGATGACGGAGAACAAAGGCTGTGTACTGTCATGAGAATTTCCAGAGACACACTAAAAAGAGTAAATGACAAATCAAATGAAATTATGCCGTCATTGATAGTTACTGCCCTTGGTTTTTTATGACTGTAAGTCAGATGAGAGCACGCCACCTTATATTTATACCTGTGAGAGTTTCCTGCATACATTAGACTCAAGGTCCCTCAAAAGATAATTCAATAAACTGAAGAATGTTAAACATGTATTCATATTCGGATCCGTTCCCTCATTAAACATTTACAGACTGATTGCCTTTGTCTCCTTGAAGATATTCACCTGAAAAGATCAACTTAAAAAGGGGAAAATAACTGTGCTTCCAGCGACGTGACTAATGGGCAGTGACACAATAAGTGTGGCAGTGAAACATAAGGTTAATTAACTCATATTATCAAAGGAAGAAAAGGGCAACGTGATGTCAACGCAACTTAAGAAGTTTTACATAAATCAGGGGCCACTTTAATCACTGATAAAGGTACAGAGTAAATGGTGTTTTAATTTGATGATCTGTAGGTTCAGATTCTTTTCTGATGGGAAATAAGTGCTGGAGCCTTGCTCTTGTGAACAAAGTAAAACATGTTTGAAAAGGCTACACTGGTAAGTGACCAAGTTAATTTTGGCTCAAGGATAAAAGCTTTCCGAAAACAAGAGCACCAATCAGAGACGTCCATCTACCATGCTCTCAGCAGGAAGAACACGGGTCACAAACATGCACTCTGTCCATAAGATGTCTTCTTCTTTAAAGTGGAAGTTCCTCAGGAAAGTTATGACATGTAACTGTCAAAAATAGTTGCACGTTAAGTGTCTGTCATTATGTTCCTGTCGTGAAAAAGTCCTGATAGACATCCATCAGAATGTTGCCCTTCATCCAGCAGTCTGTTGTCCTTCAGGTTCTCCAGCATCACATCCCGTCCTCTGATCTGTAGTAACAAATGTTATCATTAGCATTTAACCTTGCATATTATTGTTTTACTTCACATATTGACCTGTGACCTCATGTTTTATTACACCTGAATTATGATTGGGCCTAAGTGCAAACTGACTTACTTTTGGACAGTGACCTCACTGATTTATGGGAAATTGTTTTTGCACGATAGCATCCCAGATCACTTGTGGGTACTTTCAAAGTTGGTTGGATATCTGGTGTTTCCCTCTGAAACCTCCCTTTTTGTCTCGTCCTCCTACTGTTCTGTAAACTGTGACCTTCACTGTGGCTCGATCTAACTCCCTGGTGTGGGGCTGGCCTTTCAGCTGAAATTGGTTGACTGTTTACTCTTTCCTTGTATTATAACACTTCATTTGGATTGTACAGTGACAACCTTTTGTGGATGGTCTTTTATTTGTTCGACTCTAAATAAGAATTTCCACCACACGCCTCAGGTGAGAATGAAGCAGCATGCAGGTTTATCTGTATGGAGCAGAGAAAGTGGGACTGGTATCTGAGCACAGGTTGCCTGAGAACTGGTCAGTGAGATGGGAGCTGGTCTGGTCGTGTAGTGTTTGTTCCATTTTTTTTTTTCAGAAAATCAATATTAAGGCCATAGTTTCCGTTGTTGGTTGTCCCACAACTGAACTGCAATTAAACAGTGAACATAACTCACTGACATTGTTTGTTTTGGTCCAGGAAGTGGTTTGCAGTTTCACCAGGACTCTTAATATGTCCTGGTAAGTTTGGCACTGCATGTGCTACTTTAGCTTCACACCTTGAAGCGCCCATAAAGAGTGAGAAAAGTCTGAGTTAGGGGATGGATCACTCACAAACCAACTCAAAGTTTTTGTGCCTAAACCTAAGCAAACTACAACCATTTCACAACATTAATAACAGTCCAGACGTCATACTGTATCGTGCTATGTGCATCTTTCCTCGCAAGATTTCTCTTGTAAGTGTAAATGGAGATCACTTATTACATATTGTTGCTAACTTGACTGTGATGAGCTTCAAGTGCAAAACTGAAGCTAGCGGGGTAGTTAGAGCGCCATTTGAAGTATGAGGCCACCAACCAGCTGTTGTATTTGACAAGTTTGGAATGAAAATGTTGTATGTGGAGGGCACAATTAACATCTAATGCTAATCTCACATGCCAATGCAGGAAAAATCATGCCCTTTAAATTCCTAAACAGAAAGTAAAGGTGTGCACTTCAAGGTGCGGCCATATTAGTCGAACTGCACATCCAACCTTCATGTAGGAGAAAAGAGTTTTTGTAATGTTACAGACCACAGAGTGCAGCTTTTGCAGAGAACGGGAGGGTCGTAGGATGAAATCAGGGAAACGACTCCTGCACACTTGCAATTAAGTTTAATGACAACAACGTTTCCATGCAAGACTAGCACGTCTATTGTCGCCAGTCCCTGAAGATGTGCTCTGTAAATAGACACTTCCTGAAAATACGGTTGTCCCACGGCATGATGCACAGAAGCGCAGTTGGAAATTAGACAAATAATTGCGTCTCTCATAAATTAAAGATGACAGAGAACAAAGGCTGTGTACTGTCATGAGAGTTTCCGGAGCGGCACTAAAAAGAGTAAATGACGAATCCAATAAAATTATGCCATCACTGACAATTACTGCCCTCAGCTTCTTATGACTGTAAGTCAGATGAGAGCACGCCACTTTATATTTAGACCTGTGAGAGTATCCTGCATACATTAGACTCAAGGTCCCTCAAGGGATAATTCAATAAACTGAAGAATGCTAAAACATTGACAAGACAACGGGGGAAGTAAGTTAAATCAATTAGGGTTGTGGACTTACTCGCGTGGCCTGATCTAACAGACAGAGCCAGATTTTTACTCAGTGCTACTGCAAATACCTCAGGTGAAAAACACATTTGTTATAATTATTGTTAAATTGTCTCACTTATGTGTGTTTCGCTGCACTTTACTAGCTTTTCCTTACTAGCTACTTTAAAAAACAGGGTCAAAACCACTCAAAACAGACACCGGCCTCCTGCCCTCGTATATGGAGCTGACCCGGTGGTTGTACCTTCAGAGCGTACAAAAAGCCATTCTAATGAGGAGGCCGCCACGTCCTGCTCTTGGGTTAGAAGGCCTGGAGAAGAGGTCAGGCGGGGCTAAAGATCACCCACTGTCTTTTCTTTCTGTTTCTGAATTGCTCTGTCTTTCCCTCCTCTCTGCTCGTCTCTCATCTCTCCTTCATCTACTCTGACCCCTGCCTCCCTCTTTATTCCCTCCCTCCCCACTCTTCCCCTCCTCTCTTTCTGACAGCCAGTGAGGTGTGCAAAGTAATTTTCGGAGGCCATTTCCGCATCCCAGGAGAGGCTGTGAATTGTAGAATTTGCATTCATCGCGGAACAATAGAGAGCAATGGCTCAGAGAATCTAACTTTCTCAAAAAGAAGATGAGAACAGAGGAAGATAGGTGGGTGTATTGTGGGAGGTAGTGAAGTGTATTGAGAGTAGGAGATGCAAACATGTTTTTACACAGCGTGACACACATGAATAGGAAGTAGTTTTTCTTCCTGATTTGCTAAACATGGTTTTAATGACAAATTCAGTAATTACTTCACCAGTCTCACCACCATCCCTTCATAAGCTCACAGCATAAGACAAAGGGTGATACTCCCAATCGGAGGGTTTTAAAGATGAGTGTTGAATAGCTAGCTAACTTCTTTTTTTTTTTTTTTTTAGACTTTTCTAAACTAATGTCTCGCCCCTGTAGTTGGGTCTATTGTGTTCACATTTACCAAATCCCAAATCAACAACGATGTGATGAAGAGGCTACATACAGTATCCTTACTAGACTTTTCCAAAGCCTTCTATACCATCCAGCCTAATTCTCTTTCTATGGCCCTGGTAAGTGTGCATTGACTTAATGACCCGACCCTTGTGGTAAACCTTAACCCCTGTCTTCTCTTCCTATAGGCAAAATCTAAAAGTATAACATTAAATACAACAGCACTGATATAAATTCAAACAACCTCATATGCAACCGTCTCTCAAAACACCATATATCACTCTTCTGAGAAATAAAATGGCTGTTGCAGCATATCAGCAACACATGTATTGGACCTTCATCATACGGTCGCAGTCTGGTTAGGTTTAGGCACAAAAACGATTTCGTTAGGCCTCGGATAACTTCGTGGTTTGGGTTAAAATCACTATGGCCCATCTGTAACTTCCATTTTAAACGTACCCACGTTACTTCACTATGTTAGTCATTTTAAAGAACTCACCACTGACTTCTGGATTCACACTGGACACTAACATTGTTCTCCTGGATCAAAGTCCTGTACTTAAGTCCTGTTAAACTGGACCAAGCATCCCCGACCTCCTCCCTCTACAGAGTTCTCACTCTTTAAACTACTTCTTCTTCCTTTTTTATTTGAAGTTATAATAACTACTACAGTTGCTAGAGGTCACCAATATGGGTTGTAATAAGTTGTTATTATTATATCCAACCTGTATGGACTTTTTCTGATGAGTAAAGCTTCTGCAAATTACATTTAGCTGCTAATTGACTATGATGGTCTGACATTTCTTTTGAGACCAGAAAGCTACGCCATGCAGCCCAAAAAGCAGGCTGGTTGTGATTGTGTTACACATTAGGTAAGAAGGTAACATGCTAGGACTGTCATTTGTCAGCTTAGGCTGCTGGTCTTTTCTCACACAATTTATCACAATGCCAGATTTTTGACAGTAAAGGTAAAGGTATTAGGCTTTTCTTCACTAAAACTACTTGGTTAGGTTTAGGAAAACATTGTGGTTTGGCCTTTGTTATCTTATGTAGGGGATGAAACTTCACTACAATAGTAAGTTAAAAGTACTTACTCTTTACTTATGGTTTCATGCTGGACATGAACAGCGGTCTCCTGAATGAAAGTCCTGAATTTTCCTACTGCATATTTAGAGAGGTAGGAAGGGAAGACGGAAGAGGAAACACCATATGTGGCTGGTGGTTCTATATCTTCTGTGTTCTGCATAGTATATGAGGCCTTGGCGAGGAGAGACTGTATCATAGTTTAAGCGGGACATATGCTTGTTGAGGATCCCTGATCATTTCATCAAATCAAAACAGGTGGTAGGCAGAAGGAAGGGGACACAGCCGACAATATTAACCAAGCAGAAGAATATTCAGAATCGTAATGACTTGGATTTGTGGTGTACCAACATCACACAAGAAATTTGCCATGGTAAGACACATTTTTTGCAAATGTGACTGTTGTGTTGTATGATTTATAAATGTATCATTAAAGGGATGTGAACAAATAAGATTTACTGGCTGTGCAAACATGTAAAAATGTCTATTCACTGTGGAGAGAAACATCCCACATGACAAGAACACACAACTCATGTGTTTACAGTATGTCAGACTTCATGTATTTTTCACAGCCCTCGCCGTGAGGCTTTTAGTTTGACAGCAAACATTCACAAAAGATACGCAAGACAAGCATTAAGCACCCATTGAAAGGACAAATAGCAAAAGCTGTGGAAATGACAGAAGTTCCTGTGCAGCTTGTTTGACAGAGAGCCTCACTTGCTTGTATCAGGGTTAGTCGGATAGATTACGAAGAGAAAGAGATGATAAAACTTGGGTTATGGGACACATGATTTATGTTTTTATAATAAATGCACTTATATGTTAAGAGATGTGTGCTAGCTGAGAGTAAGGAGAAATGAGCTAATGATACATGATTTAAACCAAAACTACATACAATGTGGATGTTAACATGCACACTGACAATGATGTTGTTTATGATTTATCTTTAAAGCAAAAGATCTTTATGTGCCCAGTCAGGCAGTTCTCACTCCCAATCAGTGGCCCCTCGCACTGAAGTTTGATGATGTATTGACCCCCAGAGTCCTCAGAGTCTGTAGAGGCTGACATATTATAATTTTTGGATTGTTATTAACATTGTCATATGGTCACGGCTGGTGGTTGTGGTGGTTGGATGGGATATACAATGAACTGCATCTGGGTTGAGACCAAGAGTCAATGAAGATTTTTATGGTGTGTCACATAAGTAAGTTAATGTATGCAAATTACACCACAAACTTACATCATTTAAGTCATGTGACATGAGTTATGTCACTTATAAGACTGAGCGTAGTTATTTTAACCCTATGCTCTTTTCCTAAACCTAACCAAGTAGCCTTAGTCCAAACCACGACTGTTGTTAATAACAGTCCAAAAGCCATAATGTACATTATATGTAAATGTTTTTTTCAGCATGCTCTATTTCAGAAGTGTAATCAATTGTATATTACATTTTATTGCTAACTTGACCATGTAGCTTTTCACATGCAAAGCTGACACTAGAGGGGGAGGTAGAGCATCATAGTTTGGAGCTTAAGGCCACTGAGCACGCTGCTGTATTTGACGAGTTGGGAGTAAAAAAAAGTGTCAGCCCAGTTGAGGTTTTTATATTTCTGGTATTTGAACAAATTTACTTTTCTTCTTCCAGACTGATACACTGTCAAGTTTCAAAGTGCTTCTTAATGGTGTAGATAATGACTTCCAATTTGTTTTCTATTGTCCTTATGACTGGGAACTGCACAAGAGTTGCACAGTAGCTTTAGTAAGATACAAACGGAAACTGACTTTGTAAAAATGGATGTTGCACTGAGATAATGTTGGCTGTTCACATATGAAACCTTTCATTTGGCCAGTTACTTGCAGAACCCCTGGGAGATGAGAAAAGTAACCCTTCATCAGGAGACATTGTAGGCTTGTATTTCTTCCCACTCTTCTCCTATGAAGTATGCAATTTATTTTCCAATTGTCACATCAATAAGATTTTTGGTAGCATTTGATAAATAAAGGTTTCTTGTCATCCTATGTGGAATTGGGGCAATGATGCAGAAATAAAACAATAACCAGATAACGTATCATACAGATGGAAAACAGCAACATTAATTTTTTCTATTGAAAAAAAAAAATATATATTGCACACTCTAGAGATGAGCAATATGTGGAAATGCACACTGTGGTTTTCACTGTTTGGAAGGCACTAATACTTTTACAGACCTTTAGGACACACACACACACACGCACACACGCACACACACACACACACACACACACACACACTCACTGACAGTGTAAAAGTGATGTATCACAGGTGAAGACGGGAAATAGACCCTCACAGATCAATCATGGACTTATCAAAAAGAGTCAGGCTTAAAGTTTGGCCTTGTCACAAAGTGATACATAGACCGTGTCTGTGTGTGTGCGATTGTGTGTGCGCGTGTATATGACCGTACAGACCCCTCTTTGTGTGTTTGTCACTGTGTATTTCACTGTACGCAAGAGGTGAGGACCAATTTACTGTGTGTGTGTGTGAGTATGTGTGTGTGCTGAGTTGATGTGAAATAGGAAATGTATAAATCACTCTTATGATGTACAGAAATAGTCCCCTTGGATAAAGTCTGTTATAGCTCTATATGCCACGTGTGCACACACATTTGCAGTCGTTTTGCATTTTTCTATGTTGATTTGATCCATTCATATGTGAATGTGAAGGGGCTCCACGCGTGATCAAAATATAACATTTGATTAAGAAGCTTTATAAAGAGTCTAATTCTGTGCCAACGCTGAATGGCGCAGACTGTTTAAATACATAACTTCTCTGCAGTCTTCAGCTACTGTAGGGTTCAGGTTAAGCACTTTTTTTTGTTTTGCTAATTTGAGTTTATTACATACATTACAGTGGTAAAGTGTTCTGATATGGGCCTATACATTAATTGCTGCTGTTAATATTTGTATGGTTAATGTTGCGCATGATACCAAAATGTCTCGGCCAATTTCATTGTGTGTTAACTATTGTAAAACATCCCAATTTTTACATTTTACTAGCTCTCACCAATTGGCTCCCATGCAGTCTGATACATAAAAGGGGGTTTTGATCATAAAACAGAGTTGAGTGAGAGGGTTGCACACTGAATGCTCTTACAGTGAGTACAGCCACGTCACCAAATTTCATCCTGAACTCTGAATATACTTTATAACTTTATAGAACTCCACGTCTTTTTTTCCTTGTTGTAAAGTAGAGCTTCAGTCTCTTTGCTTTCAAAGTCTCCCATCTTTTAATCTCAGGGAGTGATTAAAGGTCTGGCTGTAATGAGTCTTGCCATCACTTGGCCTGTGCTTGCATCATCATTGATATGATTTGGGGGCCTTGAACAGATCCTTTCTAGTCAAGACAACCGACAAGTAACATGGCACAATACAAGCATGTCATGTGCCAAACATCTGATATTAAAGTTGATGACTGGGATAAGGTGTTTCGACTTTATCAAATGTTCATCCCAGACTAAAAATCAGTCATTTTTCCTACAGCTCGATCCCAAAGGTGAATCTCCGGTCAAATTTTGGGGGATCGATAAACCACAGAGGGACAGACACTGCAGTTCCATAGCTCCCTGGTGAAGCGCAGGGGGGAATTTATGTTTACATTTCCAAACAGACAAAACTCCTGCAGCGTGTAACCAAACAAGTCACTTTCTTGTTGCCCTGTTTGTTGCCTTGCTTTGTTTGGAGAAGTCACGCTGTATCCACACCAGAACAACACACTCCTCTTCCTAAAATAACAGTAAACAATACAGTAGGGTGCATACGGTTAAAGACAAAGGGACCCGGAAAGTTTGGGCATTGTTTTGCAGAGATTTAAAAATAATATTTCATACTTCTTTTCTCACACTTTATCACCAGATTCGCCGAGGTATTAAAGTTCATCTTGAGAGTCAGTTAGTACAGAATGATTCTTCCTAAATCCACACAACTTAATATATGAGTGTGCCTAAATTGATTTATAGCTGATTGTTTGGAAATCTGTACTCAATTGGTGGATTTATGCGATAGAACCACACACATGCAGCACTTGTGATCAACTAAATTTCTGTCTTACATACATGCATACACTGAGATTTCACCATGTTCCCACTCCCACCTCGTCAAATACAGCAGCTTGGTTGGAGGCCCTGTAGTGCTTCAAACTATGACACTCTAGCTGCCTCCTCAAGCGTCAGTTAGCAATGATACATGCATAATATGCAATGTCTGATTTGACTTTGAAAATAAAGCTTGCTGATAAACAGCTCACATGTTATGGCATATAATGACTTTTGGACTGTTATTAATATCAGTCCAATACAGATATTAAGTATCAGCATTAACTTCTCAAACGGGCTAACATCAATGTTCAGTCTTGAATTTAGGACAGGGTCTACCCTGGCTGTCCGCTGATGAAATCAAACAACTACCATCAGAATGCAGAGCTTACTGATTTAATGTTTTCATATGCATGCCTTTAGGGCCCAGTTATACTCCTGGGGCCCTCCAAATTCATTGCAAAGCATCCCTGTATAGGACACATGACCCCCCCGCCACATGCATACACAAACAGATACGAGTAAACACTGACACACACACACACAGGCGCAGAGGTTCCAAGAAAAAAGCGGCCCAACAATGTTCTGCCTTTTCCCTAAACCCCGAGCTGCAATCTGATTAGAGAGAAGATCAAAGCGAGGCAGTCAGGTTTCTCTGCACAAGGCCCGGCTCTAATTCGCCTGAGGGGACTCCGAGTGGAAGAAACAATCATATTTATTCTATTCACTCACATCCCATTGCTTTCTCTCTCTTCTATGTTGATGTCTTTCTTTAACCATTTCTATACAAGCGATCCTTTATATGTTTTTTTTTCCTTCTACCTGTTAATCACTGCTTTTCTGAAAAAAAAAGTCCCTCCTCCCTCTCCCCCTATGTTACACCTGCATCCCCCTCACCTCTCCCTACCTCCTCGTTTCCCTCCTCACTGCCTTCGCCCTGATAGGCCGCCTCACAAGCCTCTCAGATCTTCTTAAGCTTCCACAATGGTAAACAATTCTTTTGTTGACTGATCCAATTAAACAGCTTAAAGTGCCATTCTCCTCCCCGGCAGGCTAACAGCTCTCCCCTTTGTGTATTCGGCAAAGCGAAATCTCAGACAGCTACCATGCTTCAGCAGGAGATAGGCATCTCTCCATTATCGGGCCCCCGTTTATTAAAACAAATAAGGACTTCAGGATGCATTGTCATCACTGTGCTGAAGTTGACCTGACAATAAACCTCATGACATACATTATTATCAACCCTAAATCTTCTTAAAGGCACAGTGGCTGTTATACCCACTACGCCAAACTCTATCCTCAAGGTTTCTGCCCTGAAACTCAAACGTTGTTAGATTGTAGGCTTTCAGACTTCCCTAACACTGACAATACTGATGCCAAAGAGTTTGATTGAACGAGAATCCAAGTTGACTTGAGTTCCATTACTCTCTGGTGAGAAAACACACTTCTTTCATGTACACAGTTTTCTGACATCGTCCCCTTTAATTGGAAAAGCACAGCACTTGATGAAGCAGAAAAAATGGCAGCCCTCTGAACCAGCTGAACAGTTGTTAAGTCAACAG